>NW_017731504.1:766596-822122 GCF_001890085.2 Hipposideros armiger
TTCCCAGCAGCGTGTTACTGCCTCCAATCCGTTTGGGGGTAATATGAATATGCTTCAGAAAAGTAAAGTAAGAACTGAAACAGAAATTGCCGGATACCTTGGGCTACCACTGATTCTTGTGCATGTGCAATTTTCTCTTAGGGCTGAACGTGTAAAATTTGTGTCCATTGCACATAGCTGAGACCGCTAGCACGCTAGGAACCTGTGTATGTTGCTACGTACTCAAGGATTTCTAATTTTATTTTTGTTTCCTCCCACCACAACCCCCCCCTTCCAACACACACACACACTTTGCAGTACCCTAACTTGCTCACTCATGTCCGTATTTGCCTTGGCCCATTGGGGAAGAAGGTAAAAGATAGATAAAAGAGGGTGAGTGGGGGAAGGGAGGGACGGGAAGAGGAAGAATCGTCTTCCACACTAGACTTTGTTTAAGCGGGAAGACACCCTCGGCAGAGGGTCTTCAGGAAGACAACGGAAAAGTCCCACTACACGCTCACAGTGCCAGTACTGGCGCCCCCAATCTGCTGGTGGAGCTGGAGATCCGGGATCCAGTGGGTCCCCTCCGGGGTCCACCCATCCGCGCTGGGGGTCGGGCCCGCTAGTGTCGCCTCGCGTCAGGGAGAGGAAGGAGGCTCCACTGGCTGGGTTCTCCCTCCCAGCTCGGCGCGGAGGCAGCCACCGGCCATGGCCCCGCTGAGTCCCCGCTCCCAAGAGGCCGCAGGTGCCCAGTGGCCCATCCCTGGCGGAAGCGAAACGCAGGACTAGCCAACCCCTCCCAGCGTCCCGCTTCGGGAGGGTCTCCCGCGAGTGGCCGAACCCCCGGGCCCGCGTGCTCGCCACTCCCGCGGCCTGTGAGTGGACGCGCAGGGGCGCGGGCGGGCGGCGGCAGCTCCAGGCACCGGCGGAAGGCTTGGCGCGGCCACGATCACGGCCGCCGCCGAGTCGTTGGCGGAAGCGCGGGCTCAGGAGGGGAGGGGCTGCCGCGCCCCGCCGAGGCCCGAGGCACCCAGCCCCCTGCGGCTCCCGTCGGTGCTGGAGCAAACCCCGGGCAGCCCGTGAGCTGCCAAGCAGGGATGGCCCCCTGGTCAGTTTCAGCCCCCTACACGCGCGAGGCGTGGCGTGGCGAGGCCAGAGCCCACGCGTGTCCGTCTGGCTGTGCATCTTTTAGTTGCACACACTGAGCCCCCTCCGGGCTCGCAGGCCCCAGCTCCGAGACTGGCCACTCCCGCGTCTGCCACCTCCAGGACCCAGAGACGCCAACCCCAGCCTCCCGGCAAGCCGTGACTTCCCGGATGGGGCCATGCTTTTCTTCCAGGACAATCAGGGCTCCTCCCCTCCCTGCGATCTTTCTAGGAGGCCACCTCCAGAGATTCCGAGGCGATTTCCTCTCCGCAGGTACTAACCTGGTAACTCCTCTCCCTAAAATCACCAGGGCGAATCAGAAGCTGAAAACTTGGCAGGGGAACACCACCACCGAAAAAAACACAATCGGTGGGTTTAATGAGGGATAGAAGCTCGCTCTCTATTGCTGATAGCCCCGATTTTCAAGCTTTTAAAAAGTTACAATGCCCTGTTTTCTGCTCAGTCGACAACACGGGAAAAGGGAATTTTGCTTTTTGTGTGTGATTCGAAAATCAATTGCAATGACAGGGGCTGAGAATTCCAGGGCATCTTGTGAGATAAAATGGAGATGTACACCTCGGTGAGGAGTCATTGTATTACATAGTGGCAGGCTGGATCCGGCCAACAAAGTCCCTGGAACTCATTTCCTGCTGCTCTCAGCCATTCTAGTGGGACTTTTTATCATTTAATTATTTTTTAAATTATCATGAGTCTCTCATGAGTCTAAGAGTAAGCATAAGGCAAAGACTAAGCACCACATTTAAACACCTTCCTCAAAATATCTTTACTTTTCTAAAGGAAGTAATTCCTGGGCTAATAATTTAAGATCTGAAGACAAGAAAAAGTTGCTTAAAAAATAAAATAACCTTTAATTATACTTACCTTATTTATTCAATAGATATTTATGGAGCACCTATACCTGCACCAAACACACACACACACACACACACACACACACACACACACACACACATATATACATATTGTAGGCTATACAAATGATAACATCTGTTGAATACTTGGTATGACAGACAATATACTTGTTTTAAAAGCATTATATCATTTTACCCTTCCAGGAACAATATGAAGTAGATACTGTGAGTAGATTCCTGCTCCACAGATGAGAAAAATGAGATATGGCAGTCTTGAAATAACTTGTTCAAGGCAACGCAGTTAGTGGCAGACAGTCTGATGCAGCCCACAGGCTCAACCACCACACTAATACCTCTAGTCAGATATGGGAATCTGTATATTTTGGAACCACCTACGGTGAGTCTGGTGCAAAGTAGAAGTTGAGAAGCATTGATACAGTCACACACCCTTTTTTTCCTGGTCAGAAAACAGACCTAAAGAAGTGATTTATCTGAAGACTCATGGTTAATTAATTGCAGAAAGAGACCCAGAGAGCCACCTCCTGTTCCTTGCCCAGTGTCCTTTCTTGCCATCCAAATCACATTGGCTCAGTTCAAGAGGAGTCAAAGAATGTAAATAATTCAACAATTACAATAAACATACAGTCGAATCTTGGTTATCCTTAGTTTTCTCTTCTAATTGCTGGCCTTCTGGATATTTGACTATAACAGTTTCTCTCCCGGAGGGAGAGAGAATCCAAGTGAAACTCAGTTATTTCATTTCTGCTGTTAACTGGTAAGAACTCTAATATTAAAAAAGAAAAAAAAAAAAGTTGGGAGAAGGACAAGCCAGAGAGGCTCAATGGCAGAAAGGGCTAGAACAAGTTTCTAAAATAAGACCTGCAGATGATCCCTGGAGTTAGGTTTTCCATGCTACTCGTAACTTCCATTGCTAGAGTGAAGACTTGACATGAAGAAAGAAGCAAAATGGATGTCCCATCTAACACCGCCGTTCCTCACTCTCCCTCTTCCGTGCACCCATGCTTATCCCGTTGTTGATATTTGAGAAGCAGGAAAAAGGAGAAGGAAATAAATGGAGTATGATGAATTCTTCTACAACAATGTCTACTTTTGTTCTGGAGCGTGAAAGAGTTATAGTGCAAAAAAGAAATAACTAGACCAATGTTTCTCCATTCTCAGCCTCAAGCACTGAACATGGAAAGTCGTACATTGCCATTAAACAAATAGATTAAGCCTGCTTATTACAACCCAACTTTTTCTTTTTGTATATTTCTTTTTAACCCACTCCTGAGGCCTAGGGATTCAGAGGCTGTGCAAGAAACATAGGGATTGCTGCCTTTCCTCAACACCTGTGACCAAATTATTTCCTTACTTAAAAGCATTTGCTGATTCCCCAACAACTCTCCAGAATAAAATTGGACTCATTAACACGGAAAACAAACTATTACATGATTAGCCCCTGACTACTTCTCCCGGCCCACAGCTCTGCCTCTCATTGGAACCTTGGGCAATATTAAACAGCTGTAGTCCTCTGAACATACAGTGCTCTCTCCTGCCCATTCTCCTGTAATTCCTTCTCCCCTTGTCTTCTTGGCAAATGCCTATTTATTGCCCCAAACTCTGCTCAAACAGCACCACACCTGTGAATTCTTCCTTGACCCTCTGCTACAATCCCCAAAAGTAATAATCCCTTGCTCATGTAGGAGGCCACTTCTGTTCCCTGTATATTTTCTATTATGGTTCTTAGTTTCTGTAATGCTTTTTCTCCCATATCCTTCTCTTCTGTTAGACTGGAGCTCCTTGGGAATCTGTCTATATAAACTTTGTTGAGTATAGTGAGAAAATTAGAGAACATAGGATTAACTTGTTTTTAAGTAGACTATTATTTATATTTTGAAATAATATGCTAAGTATGTTTAAAGCAACAGGTACATTTGTCATATAGTACAGACTGTCCAAAAAAATTGGAAACTGAGGAAAACATCGTGTATTTATTATATATTTTTTTCAGATTATCCCATTACTTCAAATTTAGAGGTATTTAACCTAGAAATTTTCTGGAGGTTGAAGAATAACATACTGCGCATATTATTTAAAAATGTAACTAAAATACTGTTTAAATATAGGTATATCCTGTTTCCTGACTTTCGGACCCCTTGTAGTCCCAGCTCCTAACACAATGTCCAGTGCCAGACACATAATTAGCATCTGTTGAATTGTTCTGAACTGAACAGAGCAACCTTGGCCCAGAGGCTTCCAGTTCTAGGTCATCACAGTTCCAACCTCTGTCACTCCTTCTGGTGAGCTCTTACCAGCTTCAGTCACTTTGTCAGTCAGGCGTCTCTATTTGCTCCCTCTTCCAGTTAGATTTAATAATTTTGGCTAAATTATAATTACATGCTTTTGACATTTATTAGGGAAGGGAATCCCCAAACTTTCCCCATTGATGACAGTACAAGTAATTGAGGGGTAGAGATAATTAATGAAGCAGTACAGCAGTTAAGGCCTCCAAATCAGCTAGTGAGTAAGTCAGTCATTTATTCCACAAATATTTCTCCAGCACGTGCTACATGTCAGCCTCTGGCCCAGACCATGACCTTCCCCACCTGTAGAGGAGCCCTGTTTTGTCCAACATCTCCAGTTGTGTTTGTTGCAGAATTTCCTATTGTCAGAAGCTTACAAGTGGGCAAGAACTTTCTATACCTTCTGAGACCACAAGGGCATGTCAAAACCAGCCACTTAAAGTAAGGGTTTTGCGTGGATAAATTTTTCATGTCAGGTTAATTCTTTTAGTGAATAAGAAACTTTGTGGGCATTTATGCAAAATTGAGTGTGTTTATGTAAAATTCAAGAAATAATTGAGGTATTTAATAGTATCTCTGGAGCACAAATGTATATATGGTATTTAATAGTATCTCTGGAGCACAAATATATATATGGAGCACAAATACACACACACACACACACACACACACACACACACACACAGTCCACATTCCTGAAAAATGGCCTCACATTAATATACTGATCTCATGTAGTAAGAGATCTACACCTCTAGAATTTTCACTTAGCATTTAATAATACATTAATTATCTTATATGTTTGTCTATTTAGGTATATTAGTAATGTTCATATACTCACCTGAGATAACTAATGAGGGAGAAAGCCTATGATACAGTAGGTACAGTTGAATATACTTTTTAATATCACTGCACCTTGTGTTTCACTTGGGAGGAGAATCTAGAATCTTAGATTGTTTAATCCTGAAGAAAATAATGTGAAATATAGCAAGATATGAAGAATAATGAAGTCTATGTTTCCAAAGAGTGATTATATTCTTTAACAAAACAAAACAAAACAAAACAAAAAACATTTTCCGAACTCTTAGCTCAAGAAACCCTACTTAGATTATAGATTTGAGGAGTAGGGCGAAGTGTTGGTACTCCTCAATGAGGGGCTTTTTAGACGTATAGTTTTTATGTTTTCTTCATCAGTGACACTCAGATCATGCCTCAATTTGTAAAGCAACCAAAAATATCCAGTCAGCTATCTGAGTAATTTAGGCCACCAGATCAACTATCTTTGTTTGCATTACCTCAGTAGTATCACCATTGCAATAATATTAAGGTAGAAGAGGCAACACAATATATTGCAAATGTCTGGAGCCAAATGATTTGGATTCAAATCCTGATTCCCCCATTTATCAGCTCTGTGACCTCTGCTATGCTTATCTTCTTTCCTCTTTTGGTTAACTCCTCTGTAAAACAGGTCTATTTTAACTGCCCTGTCTACCATTAGGGAGGTATTGTGAGAATGAAATAAGGCACTGATATGAACATTGCACTTTGAACTGCAGAGCAGCTCAAATACATTCCTGATATAGGTCATACAATTTTCAATTAGGAGAAATATTCCTTGAAATGAATTTTAAAAATACCCAAATTGATTCTTGGAATCACTCACAGAATAGAATTCTCTGAATTAGATACCAAGAAACCACATTGTCAAATATTTGTCCAGTTTTTGTTTTGTTTTATATTTGATCTGTAAATTGATTTCTGATACTACTGTAGCTACCATTTCTACTCTGATTCCTAAACCAGTGAAGAAAGCATCAATGCAGTGACAAAAAGTGTCATTGATTTCTCTAGTCATTTTACATAATTTATTTTACTAAGGGTTCACATCTATGCTGATAGCCTTGAACAAAAACATTTATAAATTCTGTAGCTGTTTATTTAATTTTAATTTGTGGGTTTATATGCAAGGCAGAAGAGAAAATTGAGGAAGAAAAATGTTATTTTCTGTTGTAGATCCTCACATGTGATTATGGAGCCACTTATTCCCTAAGCAGAAGGGGAGATGCTACAAATTCATAATTCTAAACTAGTGCTGGTTCAACTGGAAGGAGAGGAAATATATTAATAAAAATAACTATGAGAATTAAGCAATAAGCAGCACCATAGCTCAAAACAACATCTATTTCTTTCAGTTAAGTTTTCTTAAGACATGTCTGCTTCAGTCACTGCTGGTCCTCACAACAAATCAGCCCGAAAGTCAGTCCCTCCTGTTGACATGCAAACAGCAACCAAGGCTCAATTATAATAGGAGGGCACACATGACCCACACAAGGGTCACACCTGAAGCACCTATCTCAGGTGACCAAGGAGACTGCTCCACTAGACCCCACAGGACACCTGCTATATAAGGCCACTCTACTAAAACTGGAAGACATAGCAGCTCTAACTAATACATAGAAACAAACATAGGGAGGCAGCCAAAATGGGGAGACAAAGAAACATGTCCCAAATGAAAGAACAAAACAAAACTCCAGAAAAAGAACTAAACAAAATGGAGATAAGCAATATACTAGACACAGAGTCCAAAAGCTGGATATAAAGATGCTCAGTGAGAACTTCAAGAAAAAGATAGAAAACATACAAATGGAGATAGAAAACATAAAAAAGATCCAGTCAGAAATGAAAAATACAATAACTGAAATAAAGACTACATTAGAGGGAATTAATAGTAGATCAGATGAAGCAGAGGTCAAATCAGCGATTTAGAAAATAAGATAGCATAAAACACCCAATTGGGATAGGAAAAAGACAAAAGAATCTAAAAAATGAAGGGAGTTTAAGGGACCACTGGGACAATATCAAGTGTACTAACATTCACATTATAGGGATACTAGAAGGAGAAGAGAGAGAGCAAGGAATTGAAAACCTATTTGAAGGAATAGTGACTGAAAACTTCCCTATCCTGGTGAAGGAAACAGGCATACGAGGTGTGATCAAACAATATGGTGAATGCTGCTGCCTAGTGCCATCCAACGGAAAGGTAGGGATTGTCACTATCCATCCAATGGAAAGCAGTGCATCGAACCTTAGTGTGTGACAAGTTTCAACTTATTTGGTGCAGTCAGTTGGGTATGAGCTATGGTTGAGAGGTGTGTTTTAAAGTGTGCCAGAAATCATAGGTAACAAACAACACATTAACATGAAATGGGCAAATGGTGTCATCCTCCATCAAGACAACATTCCGTGTCACACATTGCTTCTGGTACAGCAATTTCTGTCAAATAAAACCATTGTGGTGTGTCCTCATCCACCTTATTCACCAGATCTGGCACCGTGCAACTTCTGGCTCTTACCCAAAGTCAAAATGACCATGAAAAGTAAATGTTTTGAATCAATTCACAACATCGAGGCAGCCATGACAGTACAACCAAAGACACTCACAAAAGAGGACTTCCAGAACTACTTCAGAAAGTGATGAGAATGATGGAATAAGTGTGTTAAAAGAAAGAGGACTTCCAGAACTACTTCAGAAAGTGATGAGAATGATGGAATAAGTGTGTTAAAAGTAAGGGAGATTAATGGGACCGGCCAAGTGGCATGGTGGTTAAGAGCTGGCTTGGGATGTCAGAGGGCCCCGGTACAGATCCCACATATGAGGGCCAGTGACACTGCCCTGTACAGCTAAGATGCTGAACAACAGCTCAACCTGGAGCTGGGCTGCTAGGAGTCTCTGGCGATGGCGTAGGCTGCAGTCCCTGTGGCAGTGGGTTGCCATGGGCTACTGTGTGTAGCCAGCAGCCAGCGTGAGTGGCCAGCAGCCGCTCTGAACGGCCGTCCAGAAGCCGGCAACTGATCTGCCTCACCTGGGAAGAGTGCAATGATGGTGCCAACTTGGGCCAGTGAAGCAACATCCTCCACAACTAGACTGAAGAACGAAAGGACAGCAACTTGTCTGTTCCCCTTCCCCCAATTCCCCAGCGCTGTTCCCATCCCCCAATTCCCCAATAAAAATCTTAAAAAATAATAATAATAAGGGGGATTAAGGACAATGTGTCTTTTTTTTTTTTTAAAGATTTTCTTGGGGAATTGAGGAAGGGGATCAGCGAAGTTGTTGTTCTTCAATCTTCATTGTGGAGGACGGCAGTTGCCATCTGGCTGCCCATTGGCAGCTTGTGACCTCTAAGCTCAAGGTGCTTAGTTGCGGGTGGGCATAGCTACCATCCCATGTGGGAGTTGAACCAGCAGCCTTGTTGTTAAAAGCGCACGTTCTATCCACTGAGCTATCCAGGCAGCAGCTCAGCTCAAGGTGCCGAGGTCAGTCTTAGTTGTGAGTGGGTGTAGCCCACCATCAAACAGACAATCTTGTCGTTACACAAGCTGAGCCATCCTGCCACCTGTTGGCAACTCAGCTCGGGTGCAGTGTCACTGGCCTATGTGGGAATTGAACTGGCGACTCTGTTGCTCAGAGCTTGCGCTCTTAAACCAACTCTTAACCAACTGAGCCACTCAGCCGGCCCAGACAATGTGTCTTTTATTGTAATATTTTTTTTTAATTTAAACATTCACCATATTTTTTATCACACCTCATACAAGTCCAGAAAGTGCACACAATCCCAAACAAGATGAACCCAAAGAGGCCTACACCAAGACACATAACTAAAATGACAAAGATAAAGAAAGACAAAGAGAGAATCCTAAAAGCAACAAGAGAAAGACAACTAGTTACTTACAAGGGAGCGCCCATAGACTGTCAGCTGATTTCTCAATAAAACTTTTGCAGGCCAGGAGGGATTGTCACGAAATACTCAGTGATGAAAAGCAAGGACCTACAACCAAGACTACTCTATCCAGCAAGGTTATCATTTAAAATTGAAGGAGAGACAAAGAACTTCCTAGACAAGAAAAAGCTAAACTAATTCATCACCAAGAAGCTAGTAATACAAGAAATGTTAAAGGGACTTCTTAAAGAAGGAAGGGTGGAAAAAGAACATAAATATGAATAATAAAATGGCATAACTATGTATCTATTAATAATCACTTTAAAAGTAAGTGGATTAAATGCTCCAATAAAAAGACATAAAGTAACTGAATGGATAAGAAAACAAGACCCATACATAGGGTGTTTACATACAGAAGACTCACTTAAGATCAAAAGACACACACAGACTGAAATTAAAGGGATGGAAATAGATATTTCATGCAAATGAAAACCAAAAAGAAAAGCTGGGATAGCAATACTTCTATCAGACAAAATGTACTTTAAAACAAAGGCTATAATAAGAGACAAAGAAGGACCCAGTAATCCCACTTATGAGTGTTTATCCAAAGAAACTCAAAACTCTACTTTGAAGGAACATGTGCAGCATTATTTATAACTGCTGAGATATGGAGGCAACCTGCATGTCCATCAACAGACAAATGGATAAAAAGTTGGTACATACATACGATGGAATATTACTCAGCCATAAAAAAGAAGAAAGAAATCTTGCCATCTGCAACAACATAGATGGACCTAGCAGGTATTGTGCTGAGTAGAGTTAGTCAGACAGAGAAAGACAAATGTCATATGATTTCACTTATATGTGGAATCTAAGGAACAAAATAAATGAACAAACAAAATAGAAACAAACTCATAGATACAGAGAACATTTTGATGGTTGCCAGGTGGGAGGGGAGTTGGGGGTGTGGCTGAGAAGGTGAAGGGGTTAAGAAGTACAAATTGCCAGTTATAAAATAGTCATGGGAATGTAAAGTATAGCATAACGAATACAGTTAATAATATTATATGTGGAATCTAGAGAACAGGAAAAACAAACAAACAAAACAGAAATAAGCTCATAGATACAGAGAACATTTTGATGGTTGCTGGATTGGGGGGTAGTTAGGGGAGTGGGTAAAGAAGGGAGGGGATTAAGAGGCATAAACTGGTAGTGATAAAATAGTCATGGGGATGTAGAGTATAGCATGGGGAATATAGTCAATAATATTGTAATAACTATGTATGGTGTCAGATGGGTACTGGATTTATTGGGGTGATCATTGCATAAGTTATATAAATGTCTAATCACTGTGTTGTACACCTGAAGCTAATATAATATTGTATGTCAACAGTAATTGAAAAATAAAGAAATATTTAAAAAGACATATCTGCTTCATTTCCTAGCTCTCCCTTCCCCTAGTAGTTGGTGATTAATGATTATAACCTATATCCTTTTCATAATAATTGCATTAACATGCCCTTCACTTTCATCCTACTCCTAACTACAGGAGAAAAGAGATAAAATATATTGCAAAATGAAAATACAAAAAGAGGCTAACCTCCCAAAATTTTTTTGTTTATTTTGTGTAAGGAAAGGGAGAATTTTGAGTATCACTGCCCGAAATAAATTATATAAAAATTGTATGAATAATTAAGTTCCTTACATCTTTTAAATCCTATGAAGTTATACCCATCCTGAGTGACGTATTGAGTTGAGCTCCTTTCTAACAGGTAAAGAAACCAGATTTGAGATGATCCTGGATATCTCTGCAATGGGGTAGGGCAGCGATTGGCAACTCCCATCTCTTTGCAAATAATAAGTGATGTTCTCTGGAGGTTTCTTTGGAAAGGCTGAGAAGTGAGTAATGTTCTGCTACAAGGTTGCAAAGGTGTCCAGGGGTTTATAATATGAATATCTGTATGTGTGGGCATGTTAAAGAGACTCCTCAGAGGCTAATGTTCAAAAACGCTGGAAACCACCCATTAGAATTATTAACCCTTCTTCAGTTTTATGACTGTATTTTCCTGATTAACTGGGTAAATTACACTGTTCTTAAGTGGTCAGAGTAAAAGATAGGTCCATATGTACACAAGCGTATTATAGACGACAAAAGAAGAGGCTTCGTGATACCGTCAATTAGTGGATTTCATGAGTAGCATCAGTCTAAATGTCACAAGAAAAGGATGAATAGGAAAACCCTTGCAGCATCACCACAGCTCCAGTTCATTTTGAACTTTCTTCTATTTCCCATCTTCCTTGAAGAGCAAAGGGCTTGATTTCTTGTTTTTCCTCAGTTCAGTTCTCCATGCTATTTAGGAGAGAGAAGTTTGCCACCAAGAATTCTGTAGCTTTTTTGTTATATTGACATCAGCAGTGTGACCAGAGACTGGTGTGGACAGACTTGTCTACGTGACCTGCTGGGAACACTGTTTCCCTGGCCTCAGTGCTTGGACTTCTCTCTCAACCCTACGTTGCAAATCTGCACAGTCTATCTTTTTTTAATTGAATATTTATTAAGCACTTATTTATAGTAGGAATGGAATGTTCTAGACTTTGGGGCCATGCTCGAAGATGGACCAAATAGATAATTCTCTATATAACAACAAAAAATTTAGAAGTTTCCAAAGATGAGCGTGGAGAAGTAAGAGCAAAGTTTGATGCGGTTATGGAAGTGGGGTGCAGAATATCTATTCCAATTTTCTTCCAGTATGACTTTCCTTTCCTGTGGAGAGCAGAAAGTGAAAATCAAGATTTCTCCAATTCCCTTTCAGCCGGTGATCCAAATTTGATTCAGATTCCACATCAGATGTGATCACACCAGACTTCAAATCTGAATTGATATAAATGGGATATTGGGCATATATTTTATCAGTGTGGATTATAGCAAATGTGGCATGGTTCCACAGCAAAACTCTGTCTCTGAGGTGTGCTGACTTAGCAGAAGTAGCTTCTTGATAATAGAAAAGGTAGCATGATGCTGTTCTGAAAACAGTAACTGTAGCTAATTTAGCGGCTAAGCTGAGGCAGTCCTGTATTTAGATATGTAATAAGGGAGGCCTCCTGATTCGACAAGCAGCTTCCTGATCATGGTAGAATAAGCAACTCCTTTGGCAGCATGGTTCTGCAGTATATACTTGAGAATAGATTCTTAAATCTCCTCCTACAGGTTTTTATTTAACCATCTTGATAATTCTGTAAGCCTTTTGACATGCTGTAATAAATGCTTTCATTCTAGTTGTCTAGAGTGGAACCTGTTCTCTGCATCAGAATATTGACCAATACAAAACTCCAGAGAGAATATACAGAAAGAACACATAAAAGGATACTTTTTTAAGGCAACTTTTAAAAAGTAAATCAGGTAAGTGAATTGAATAATAATTGACCCTGATAATGGGTCTCCTCTTGTGATTTCTGTCTTTTCTACTCCTAGTTATTTTCTGCTTCCTTCTCTCTATTCCTCATCTGCTTCCTTGCCATTCAGAGGAAAGGTAAGAGTAGACGGTACGTTCAGCTATAACATCTGCTGAATGGAAAATGGAAATGTTCTTTTGAAAGGCAGTGTCATATTTCTAATTTGCATTGTTTGATTCCTCCTCAATATGGTGCAATGATCTTAATTCACATCAAACTCACTTTCCACTTCATTCTCAAGTGCACATTTTCTTACTTTATTTTTTTACTTAAAAAAAATCCTTATTGCTAAACTTACTTCTTTTCCTCATTCCCCTTTTTTTCCCCAATATTGCATTTTAAAAATGTTATTTACTTAAACTAAAAAAAAAAAAGTTGACCCATATCTCCTACCCTGTATGACTTGCCTCTTGCAACCACAATCTGTTCTCTGTATGTATGAGCTTGTGTTTGTTTGTTTGTTTGTTTGTTTGTCTGTTTAGAGTCCCCATACAAGAGAGATCATATGGTATTTGTCTTTCTCTGTCTGACTTATTTCACTTAGCATAATACCCTGAAGGTCCACCCATGTTGTCACAAATAGCAGAGATTTCTTTTTTTTTAATGGCTGAATAATATTCCATTGTACACATAAACATACCATTCATCCACTGATGAAATATATACAACACAATTTCTTTATATATCCATCCACTGATGGACACTAGGTTGTAAATCCACACCATGTATCTTTTAGTACATAAGCTTCTGAAGAATATGTAAAACTTATATTTTACTAACTGTATATAAAAGTTCTAGAACTATATTTTTGGAGACTTTCCCTATAGCATATTAGTTAATATGCTATAGTGAGTAAAATTTAATAGTGGTAAAACTTTTTGAGAAGTTAAAATAATTAATAAATAATGTTTGACATTTTTCTCTAATTATGAATTCATTTAACAATTAATTCTTGAGTACCCACTATGTACCAGACACTCTCCTAGGCCCTGCAGTTACAACAAGTGTTATGGACTGAAATGAGCCCCCACCCCTACCCCCTTAATTCATATGATGAAGCTGTAACTGCAATGTGATGTTTTTGGAGATGGAGCCTTTGGGAAGTAATTAGGTTTAAATAAGATTATGAGAAGGGGAGCCCCCATGATGAGTTTAGTGCCCTTATAGAAAGAGACACTAGAGCTTTCTCTTTCTCTCTCTCTCTGTCTCTCTCTCTCTCTCTCTCTCTCTCTCCCCCCCCCATGGGCACCTGCACAAAAAAGTCATATGAACACACAATGAGATGACAACTGCTTACAAACCCAAAGAAGAGACCTCAGAATGAAACTTACCTGTCAGCACCTTGACCTCGGACTTCCAGCCTCCAGAACTGTGAGAAATAAATTTATGTTATTTACTCATAAGCCACCCAGTCTATAGTATTTTGTTATGACAGCCCAAGCAGACTAAGACAGCAAGGAACAAAACTGACCAATAATGCGGAAGTAAAATCTACAATGTGTCATCAGGTGGTTATAAGTGCTGTGGACGAAAATAAAGCAGGGAAGGGCAATGCGGTGGGTGTTTTAATCTGTTAAAGGAAGACTTCTCTAAGAGGATGAACTTTAATTAATAACCTGAAGGAAGTAAAAAGTCAGCTCCCTGCAGCATGGGGAAAGAACAGGCCAAATGAGGAGAAGGCAGGTGTCAAGGCTCTGAAGGAAAAGTGTGCCAGGCAGAGAGGAGCAGGGAGGCGAGTGTGGAAGGAGGATGGATGGAGGAGTAGGAGATGGGGTCAGAGGTAAGGAGCGGGTGGCATGAATCAGATGCGTAAGACCTTGAGGCCATTGTAAGGGCTTGGCCTTTATTCTGAGTCATCTAGGAGGGTTCTGAGCAAAGACATGACATGAGCTGCCTTAGGTCTAATAAGGAGCACTCTTTCTGCTGAGCTGAAAATAACTAGAAGGAGCAAGGGTAGAGGCAGGGAGCGAGGAGCTATACTGTGGTCAAGGTGAGAGACGACAGTGGAAAGTGGCAGCGGTGGAGGTAGTGAAAAGGGGTATGTATGTTTTGGAAGTAGAGCTAACAGTATTTGCTGATACCTTGGACATGGGGTGTGAAAGAGAGGAGTTAAAAAAACAAAACAAAGCAGGATTTGGGTCCTGAGCAACTGAAATGATAGGGTTGCCATTACCTGAATTGGGGAAAACTGTGTGAGGGGCAGGTTTGGAGAGAAACACTAAGATATTTTAAGTTCAAAATACCCTTTATGTATTCAAGTAGAGATATTGGCTAGGCAGCTGGATGTACAATTCTTGGGGTTCAGGATAAGTGTTTTGATCTGAATTGGACATACAAATTTAGGAGTTCATCTAAAGCCATGTAAATGAGTGCAAGGATGATCTCAAAATATTTAACAACTAGCATGGTAATGGCACTAACCATTCAGAAGGTGCTGGAGCACAGCTCTAAAGAGTCAGGTTTTAACATTTTAGAAACTCAGTCATGGGGTAGGTGTGAGGGTCCCAGAGTGGAGCCAGGGTGGTGAGTGGGAAAGGTCACCAGAGTTTGAGAGCAGCTCTTTACTAACTTGAATGGAAGCATTTGAACATTTCATCAAGCAGCAGAGCATATTGTGTGCACTATAGCCTGAAGGGACTAGAGAGAAGAAGCACAAGGAGAAAGAACCAGTGGAGGTCCAAGAGGCCCCAGGCAGTCCAACATTTGTAGTTTGGGGAGAAGAGGAGGAGAGCAAAGGAGGCTGACGAAGAAGAGCGAGGGAGCTAGGAGAAACACCAGAAAGGTGTAGAGTTCTAGAACGGTCATTGCATGGACCCGTTTGCCAGAGACGGTCCAAGTGTGTGTCTGTGTCAGTGTCATTAGTAGTAGTGCCCATCACTCACTCTCAAAGTTGTCTTTATTCTGGTGATGAATTATGTGGTCTCCCTACAAAAGAAGCCAAGTGGAGAAAGTAGTTTATGTGGGTAGTGTAAGTGGGAGGGATGATCTAACTATTTAAAATGCTGCTGCTAAGTGAAGTAAGAGGGGGACTGAGACCTGGTGACTGGATGCAGTCTCCTGGAGGCCCCTGGGACCTTGCCAGCAAAGCAGTTTCAGTGGTGCAGTAGGCACGAAAATGAGAGGTCAAAGGAGAATGGGAGGAAAGAGATTGATTACAGTACACAGAGACAAATCTCTGAAGAAGTTTTGCTGTTAAAAAAAAGCGACAGAAAATTGATGGGGAGTGGGTGGTTGGAAGGGAGGGTCAGTCAATTTGGGGGTTAGGTAATGCTATGGACTCAATGTTTGTATCCCCCCAAATCCATACGTTGAAGCTTAATCTCAATGTCATGGTATCAGGAGGTGGGGACCTTTGGGAGATGATTAGGTCATGAGGATGGAGCCCTCACAAAATAGATTAGTGCCCTTATAAAAAAGACCCAAGAGAACAAGAGTGAGAGCTCCCTTCTACCATGTGAGGTTATAGTGAGAAAACACTGTCAGTGAGGAAGCCCGCTCAACACACCGAATCTGCTGAGGTCATGATCTTGGACTTCCAGCCTCCGGAACGGTGAGAAATAAACATTTGTTGTTTATTGTATTATAGCAGCCTAAACAGACTAAGACAGGAAAGATGGGGAAAATTGCAATATGTTTGCTAATGGGGGTGACCTAAAAGAAAGGGGAAACTAATGCTATAGAAGAAAAGTGGCAGCAATGTCATCAGGGCTGCATTAGGACTTACAAAGGACTGTAGGCATTTTTGCCTTCATGGGCGCCTTTCTATCTATCTATCATCTATCTATCTATCTATCTATCTATCTATCTATCTATCTATCATTTTAAGGTTATATGTATAATAACTGTGTTGTATAAGAATGAGTTAACATTATATATTAAACCATTTTCTTTAACCTGAAAGTTCTTATTTTTCTTCTGACTTTAAAGGGACTTAAACATTTTCCTGGGCTCCTAAAAGTAAGGTGGGCCCTAGGTGCTGTGCCTGCTGTGCCGATAGCTCCATGGCCCTGGATCTTGCTGTGTAGGTGAGACAGGGACAGGGGGACAGGGTTAACGCACAACAGAGGGGCTGAGATGGAAGCCCTGGTTGTCCATCCACAAGAACAGAGAGGAAGGCCGAGAGCTGGGGCACAATTAGTGGGTAGATGCAGTGTAAGGAGTTTGTGCACGATGGGTATGTTAGGTTTTTTTCCCTGTTTGTTTCTTTTTCTCAATGAAATAGTAAGCATAGTGTAAGGATAGTGTAGGAGGTATGAAGATTTGAAGAGAGAGGAAAAAGTATGAGACAGCCGCCAACGAGCGTGGGAGAGTGAATGGACCAGGGAAACTGCAGTAAGATTGCAGGGCAGCAAAACCACCCTGAGGTTAGGTGAAGAATTTAAAATGAGACCAGGCAGCATGAGTGGTATGGTTTTTCTTCAGCCACATTCAGTTGCCAAGCTACAGGGGCAGAGTAGGAAGAGAGTTGGATCCTAGCACGGATGGCTTACCAAGTACGACAAAGTGAGGACAAAGTGAGAGACAGCAGGCAGACAAGGTGTATTCAAAGGAGTGATCCTAACAATGGACCATTTAAGTAGGTAACTATGGAAGTGGGGGTATTAAGGGACGGAGGACATTGAAGTGACAAGAGGCTTGACTGTAGATCCTGGTGGGTCAAAATAGCTGGAGTTAAACTCTAGCGGAAGTGAATTAGAAAGGTGGCTGATGATGTTGTGAGAATGGGATACTCGAAATAGAGATTATGGAGGGATAAACAGTTATTAATGAGGAGGCTTACATGTAACACATAAGTATTTGTTATGCAAAATTCAACTTATGCCCCCAAAACACATACACTCTCCAAATGTAACTACTGTTAAGAATTTGATGTCTATCAAATGTATATCACACACACACACACACATACACACACACACGTACACTCACGCGTACATACTGCTTCAGTGTTGGTTTGTTTTTTTACATTTATGTAATCATGCGATATTCTTGCATTACTTATTTTTTCACTTAACAATATATTCTTGAATTTTCATGATTGCATAGATCTATCTCATTTTTTAATGGCTTTGTTTGTTTTTTGTTTTTTTGTTTTTTTTTGTTTTTTTTAGTTAAATGAACTTCCAATTGAACTATCTACTGGAATACTCTAGACATGTTTCATGCTTACTATGGTGGAAGAATGTAAACCTAATGAAGCTCCGGCATCTGGATTCCTCACCTTCACAGACCCCTACCAGGGGGTTAACACTACGTTCACGTGGCCGTAGGTTTTCGTAAAACTGGCAAGAGTAAGATATTTCAAAAGTGATTGTTTAAAACCAGTCTGTTTCCAAATTTCTTCCATGGCACATTTTGTTTTGGATGGTATTTTAGAGGCTGTGATCATTCACATAAATATTCACTTCCAACTGGACTCATTTCTGAATAAAGATGCATTTTTCACACCTAATTTTGAATTATTTTTCTTAAAGAGGGCCTTTAGGACTGAAAAAGCTTTCAGCCCTACAAAGCTTGAATTTGACCCTATGGGTGTAGCGATTCTCCTTTACCAGCCTATTTCCTCAGTGATGTCTAGGCCCCTGGCTACTTCCTGCTGTCCTAAACATATGTTCCTGAATCATACAGCAAAAGTTCTCTTCCTCCCCCATCCTCCTCCCCCTCATTTTCAATAGTCCCCTTCTGAGATCCTTTCCCCCCCTTCTTCTCCCTCTCTGAAACCCAATACTGAGGTGGCCAGAATCAAGTTATGGACCCTCAAACTGATCTTAGGTAATTATGAAACCATGCCAATAACTCTGATTGTCTCAAATGCTCTAATTTGGGGGTATTTCTTTCTGTTATTGTTGCCTTAATCTCTATATCAAAGCATTTAAACATTAACTGAGAATTTTAGATATACAAGATAATTTAGAGATCATCTAATCCTAGCCTTTCATTTTATAGCTTTGAGAGCTAAGGCACAGACTAGAAGGGCCTATGACCGTTAATAATTCTACAATGAAGGCTAATCATTTGTTAAATAAGGGCCTGCCCAGTGTAAGTGTGAGGTGAGAAGATCAAGTGAGGCAGGTCTCAGCTCAGAGACAGAAAACTGCTAACCACATACCCTTGTAAAATTCAAGCACATTCTCCCTTGCTAACAGACACTAATGACTATAATAAATTAAGGTGGGGTTAGTTAGGCAATAAACAATTACAGCTGACAACAGGGTGTAAATGTGATGCCTTAATTAATGTATTGACCAACAGTTCTTTCTAGGTTAAGAACCCTGATCCTAATTCACCATAGCATCCATGTTCTTTTTTTTTTAATGCACTAGGACTAAATCACATTCAACAGTCAAATAAGAATTGCACAGAGCAAGGTATTGAAAAAACAGAGACTCAAAATAAACTGAAGTTTCGCCACTCTTTCCTCTAAGACTGATGGTGTTTTAACTTACCTCACAGTATTATGAAGATTAACAAGATTATGCTTATAAGTGTTCTAAGCTCTTTGGATTTAAACTGCAGTTGACTGGCAGCAACATTTTCTTTAGATCTAGTCTATGTGGTTCATTTGGTAATGAGATATGACTTTAAAGTAAGGAGACTAATCTTGGACAAGCATATCCCATCAAGACCCATTCATGTAAACCTGCTTTGTCCTGCCATGTGGTAACCATGGGAGACTGTCCTTATTTTGATGAGGCTGTCATTGCTTAAAACATTTTCAGGACTGCTCATTAGAAACTGTTTTGGAGATAGCTTCTGAGACATAGGAGAAAAGCAGCCTCCTTATGGTTTGGGAAATTGTGGAAATACACAAAGATCTCTAAAAGCAACAACAACAACTCGTTTGGTAGGTATTTCAGTACCCTGCAAAGACAAAGTTATATATGTCTAGCAAAGAAGAAATTGTATAAGAAGACAATGCCTGATTAAAATTTCTGTGGAGCTGTTATAAGGCTCATCAAAAGCAACTTTAAGCACATCTGTGCATGAGACATTCTCCTGGAAGATAGGAAGAACTTCTTGAATATGAGAAGTCAGGCATCTAGTGTTCAACGATTTGACAGGTCATATGCTGGCCAATGATTTTACTAAGATTGAATATCTATGCAGTACATTATAATTATTTAAGCATTTTTATGTACATCGGTTTGTTTTATCTTCACAACCCTGACATCACAAACTTAAGACAGTATTATCATCTTCATTTTACTTTTGTAAAAAAGTCAACCTCAAAAAGTTAAGAGACAAGCCCAAGTTGATCCAATTAATATATGAAGTGTACCTCAGACCTACCTCTTGTAACTTCTTACCCTGAGTTCTTCCAACATTATAGCTAATGTTTTCTAAAGTGTGTTATTAATAATTATGGACCCCCAATATAGTCCTTACAGTGATTGTTTTTAAATGCCCACAAATTCTTTGGCATTTCTCTCTTCAAAAACTGGAGCCTAAAAAAAGGTGGAAATCAGTTTACCTTCTCTTGAGTGTGGGGCGATTCACTGGTAGATTCGATGGTGTGTGACTTCTGAGACTAGGTCACAAAAGACATTATAGCTTTCTCCTCGTCCTCTCATAGATCGTTCAATCTAGGGGAAGACAGATGCCATGTTATGAGGGTATTCAAGCTGCCCTATGGACACGTCCACGTGGTAAGGAACTGAGGCCTCCTCCAACAGCCATGTGAGTGAGCCATCTTGAAAGCAGATCTTCCAGGCCTGATCAATCCTTCATATGACTGCAGCCTCTGCTAACATCTTTACTAAAATCCTCGGATTTTAGTAAACCTAGAACCACATAGATAAGCTGCTTCCTGATTCCTGATTCTCAGAAAATGTATAAGATAATAAATGCTTGTTGATTTAAGTTCATAAGTTTTGGATAATTTGTTTTTCAGCAAAACATAACTAATACAACCCTCAAACAAAGTATTCTTTGATCAGTTAAGTATGGGAAATCCTCTTAAACCCTCTTACAGATTCATAATGTCTGTTAGTGTATAAAAGTTCTTGAAAAGTCCTGCAGCAAAAAACCTGGTTTTACTTTTTTATAATGCAGTTCCAACTTCCCTTTAACAAAATATCTGTCACATCCCATGGAACTGGTTTGGGATACTCTGAACTGCAATAGTATAGGTTGCTAGCAATTTCAGTTAGTTGTAAATTTCCAAGTGCACATTTAGACAAATATCAAAAACTATGCAACGAATCCAGTATACGTTTGGGTCTCTGTTGGGCATTCTACAAAGCAATGGCTTAGATTCTTTTTTTTTTTTTAAGATTTTTATTGGGGAATTAGGGGATGAGAACAGCGCTGGGGAATTGGGGGAAGGGGAACAGACAAGTTGCTGTCCTTTTGTTCTTCAGTCTAGTTGTGGAGGACGTTGCTTCATGGCCCAAGTTGACACCATCACTGCGCTCTTCCCAGGCAAGGCAGATCAGTCACTGGCTTCTGGACAGCCACTCACACTGGCTGCTGGCTACACACGGTAGCCTATGGCAACCCACTGCAGCAGGGGCTGCAGCCTACGCCATCACCTGCGACTCACAGCAGCTCAGCTCCAGGTTGAGCTGTTGTTCAGCACCTTAGCTGTAGAGGGCAGTGTCACTGGCCCTCATATGTGGGATCTGAACCGGGGCCCTCTGGTATCCCAAGCTAGCTCTTAACCAATGCGCCACTCTGCCCACCCTTAGATTCTTTAAAAATGTCAATGTCATAAAACACAAAATGGTTTGGGGAACAGTTGTAGAGGAAAGGAGACTAAAAAGACATGTCAGGTAAATGCAATCCTGTTTCTTCATTGGATTTGAGGTCAGAAAAAGAGAAAACAAGAAAACAAGTTTATAAAGGACATTTCTGAGACAATTTGGGAGAGCTAAATTATAGATGTATATTAGATAACAGCATTAATAGTATCAATAGTAAATTGTCCAAGTTTAAGAATTATACTGTGGGTATATAGGAAAACGTCACTTTCCTTAGATGATACATGCTGAACTTAGTATGGCTAAAGTGTCAAAATATCTGTAACTTCCAAATAATTCAGAAAAAAACAAAGTGGTGTGTGTATTTGTATGTGCATGTTGGGGAACATGAGGATGGGTACTGGGCAAATGTGAGTAGAAAAATATCCGGGCCTCTATCCCTCAATCTAGAAGTACAACAAACATTAAGGTGTGGGATAGGATGTGAAGGCCCCATCTTCATGGCTGAGCCTCAGGGGCTCTGCTCAGAGGCAGCCCTGAAAAACTGATGAAGTAAAAACACTGTCCTTGGCTCTTCCCATGCCTGAATCCTCCTCAACTTTCCAGTTACAGCATACCTATTTATTCATGACCATCTTATCTGGAAAGGTTCTCCTCAGTTATTCTCTATCACAAAGCACTCTGTAAACCTCATAACACTTTCTTAGTTTTTAATTTTCAAATGTAGTATTCTATACATTGTTATTGCTTATCTTGTCCTACTCCACTGTATGTTCCCTGAGGGCATGAATAAAGCATCTTCCATGTACGGCTCTCCTTCCAGGGCCTCACCCAAAGCCTGGCCCATAGTATGTACTAACAATAATTTTTAGAGTTAATTAATGTCCTTTTCACGCTTTCTTTTCTACTGCCTGGTAATCCCAGGTTACTTCTCACATTCACTAGATGCCAAGTGCCTCTATGCTGCCCAGTGGACACACACACTCACACACACACACACACACACACACACACACACACACACACACACACACTCCAGTGTTAGTGGCCCATATTATATGGTTACTTGTCTCCACAACCAGATTTCCCCTAGAGGTTAGCTGAGTGTTTCACCATAATAGATAATTGAATAGGATCCCTCAGAAATTCATGTCCACCTGGACCTCAGGATACTACCTACTATGGAAATATTATTTGCAAATGTAATTAGTTAAGCTAAATTGAGGTCATACTGGATTAGGGTGTGCCCTAATCCAATGACTGGTGTCCTTATAAGAAGAGAAAACAGAAACACACAGACACAGAGGTAAGAACGCCACGCGAAGATGAAGGGAGAGACTGGGTATACAAGACAAGGAACACCAAGTATTCCTGGCAACCATCAGAAGCTAGGAAGAAACAAGGAAAGTTTCTCCCCTAGAGTTTTCTGTGAGAGCATGGCCCTGCTAACACCTCAGTTTCAGACTTCTAGCCTCCGGGACTGTGAGACAATTCATTTGTGTTATTCTAAGCCACCTGGTTTGTGGTAATTTGTTATGGCAGCTTAGGAAACGAAAACAGATGGTTTGTATAGATAGTTGTAAAAGTGAACTAATGTGCTCAGATATACCCTTCCTAGGTAAGCCTCCACTCTAGGCCTGTAAACCTACCACAATAACTGGCCCTGTGAGTCAATTGCACAGAAACTGACCACAGTGGAAAGAGTTTTGATTAAAAAAAAAAAAATCCCCTGCCTACCAACTTGTTAAATTGGGGTTGACAATTTATTTGTCACCTCTCTCAGAATATTTGCATTTTAATAGGATACTTAGTCATTCAATATTCATGGATCCATTTTCTCACAAGGGTTTACTGAGTGCACACTTCGTCAGGCATTGCTATAGGTCAGCCAGAGAACTATTTTAGGGCACAGTAGCAGCTTTTTCTGAATGTTTCAAATCACACCCTAGAGATCTTCACCTACTCATTCAATGAGCTCGAAGAACTTATTGAATATGCTGCCTGGGGAACCCAACAACATGTATATATCTTCTATTAAAGAAGAATATGCTCTGTCTGGAAAAGTTATTCTCTGTGTGAGCACAGTCTGGGGAGATATAAACAAAGAGTGAGGAGGAGGAAAAATCACCGGTCATATAACCAGTCAAGCAGGGTTAAGCTAATCAGTGCTAGAGAATCTCATAAGACATTCACTCCTGGCTTTGCTCCTAGCTTTCTAGTCTCTTGTTCTCTACCTCCTTTAAATGTCCATTTTCCTCTGTCCATTCTATAAATGTTTATGCTCTTCACCATTCTATCCTGGGCCCTCTTCTCATTTCATTTTACATACTCTCCCTGGATTTTTGCATCCAGTTCCATTGGGCTCAATTGTCATGCAACATATGCTGGTGCCTTTCCAGTCTTTACTCTAGACCTGAACTTCTTTTTAAGTTACACACCATTAAACTCAACTGCTTACTAGATAGCTCCCCTTGGATATTCTACAAATATCTCAAATTCAACATCTCCAAAGCCCAACCAATTGCTTTTACCACCAAATTTACTCTTCTATCACTATCTATCATGCTGCTAAAATGAGAAAACTCAGTGTAATGAGATCTATAATGTTTAGCATTGTACTTCCTTTATTTGTCCTAAATTTATTTCTTTTGATCTTCAAGGGCAACCCAAATTTTAGTTCTCTCTGATTTGGTGAATATATTTTTGTCTACCCTTTCACTGATCTATCATTTCTCTTTTCAGGCTACAATCTTAATTTCCAAAGCCCACCTCCATTTTGGGGGGCTTTAATAATTATCTAGGTATTTTCTAACTCTAAATGTAAAAGTCTAGGAATGTATAACCTAAATTTCTAACAGTAGAGTCTGGTTACCTAAATCTGATACATTAATAAGAGATGAAGTATTAAAAATCATGTGCTAGATGAGTATTTAATAATCTAAGAAATACTTATGATTTAATATTATAAAAATCAGGTTTTAAAAGTATACAAAGCATCATGAAAACTTTTGTTCCAAAGAAAAAGAAAAAGCATGACCACAATAGCCAGGTAAATATTGCAGACTAAACAACTTATACCTTTACGTCTTCTTGAAACCACCCTCAAAATGACAATTCCATGAAGGACATAAAAAAGGATGATAAGAAAGTGAGTATAGGTGGCAACCTAAGAAATGAGGTCAGGGAAGACCTCCCTGAGACAGCAATATGAGTTCTGTCATCAAAAGGATGAGAATGAGCTGTCTATGTGAAGAACTGGAGAGGGAGAGGCATGTCAGGTCTACGGTATATGTGCAAAGGCCTAGAGTTGGAAATGGCTTTTTGTTTCTGAGAAACAAACTTTGATGGATTTGAAGTTGGGGAGCGACATGATCTGATTCATATTTTTATCTCTTGCTGTAGCGAGGGAATCTACTGGAGAGTGGCAAGAATGGCAGCAGGTAACCCTTTGAGGAAGCCATTGTGTTGTCCAAGTGAGAGATGACGTGGTTTGCACTAAGGGCTGCTAGTGAGATGGAGAAATTTGAAATATATTTTGGTAGTATATTTTGATGATCTATTGAGATATTTGATGTTATAGTTAGATATATTTTGGTGATATAACCTATTTGGTCAACAGGACTTCAATTTGGAAGTTGAAGTACAATAGAATAATCCATAGGACTTGGATTTGGATGTTGAAGGAAGAAAATCAAGCATGTCTTTAGCTTAAGCAATGTGGTAAAGACTGTGCCATTTGCTGGGATATTTGTATATTCAGGATATCTCTTATGATTGACCATAAATGAGGTACCTTTGGAGAGGGCAAAGAAATACTTAAAATTTACATCACTCACTCTTATGTCTAGATGTATAGACTACAAGTTACCTGCAAACAATCTTCTAATTCAAAAACCAATTATTTGAAAGAAAATTCATTATGTAAACAACTAAGTACCCATGGTTTTAAAAAGAAGGTGTAAAAATAACTTTAAAAATTGTTTTAATACAATCAGCCTCATTACTTCAAAAAAATAACTTGTCCTTGGAAGGTGATGGATTATTTTGCAAAAGGAGCCCAGGCTTTCTGCAGCAACAGGCCCAACTCACTGACCTCTGCTCTTTAAGACTTAAAGTTAAGTAAATGTAGAAGATGGGCAAGGTGATCCTGCCCAAAGCTCAGTTGCTGAAACTGTCAAGGAGGTCCTTGAAATAACCTTGAGGAAAGGGCAAGTAGAGAGTGGTATCCAGGCTACACTTGTGGAATGCTCTCCATAGTGGGTGACTAAGGCTAGCTATGATGACATAGTGACACACAGAAGGTTTTGTTGTAATGAACAATGGAAGAACATCTGAGTGCAAACTAAGAGAACTATAAGTTTGAAGTCCAAGTTCACAGCCCCATTGTGAGGCTGACAGGAATCCAGACCAGCAAGGGCAACACACAGATTAAGTAGGCATCTGTTGGAGTTTGGGCACAGTCTTCATGGTGCCAATAGGCACAGCCAGAAGCAATGGCAATCCTGAGCTGATCAGTCAGTCATTTAGATCTCTTTATACCAGCACTGGGAGCAGGAATGGCCCTGCCCATCAACCCATCCTCTCCAAATGAGTAAGTTTATCCCTGGTGTTCTTGGTAAATTGGCCAGAAGAAAGGAGAGGGAAGTTGGCCAAGTGAGTAAAGAAGGCTTCAAAAGGATTAGGCTCACTCTAAATGACAATAAACACTCTAGATATACTCAGGTCGAATTGGTTCCAAACCTACATACATAGACCACAGACCAGCCTCTCTTCTCCTGAGTACAGGTACTTCACTTTTCTGGAAAAATAACTATAAAATACTTATAATATTGGTGCTCATGTTCCACCAGATTGAAACCTTTGGTTTTTAGGATCTTAGTTGTATCTTAGTGACGAGCTTTTAGTTCACTTTAAAAACGTTAATAACCATTTATATTATTGGCAAAATCTCTTTCTTAAAAGTTTCCAAATGTCTAACCTTTTTCTTAAGAAAAATAGGTCTTTTTTTTTTTTTCAGGAGGCAGGGAAAAATTTACTTTTCCATAATACATGGCATGAGTCACAGAAAGGGCTTGAATAATTTGTAGACACATTGCTATTGAGTCATCATGAATGATACAAGACCACTTGAATACTGATGAAATTAGACTCTTTAAAATCTGTAAGAAATAAAAATAATACTATTTTTTTTATTTCACAAAGTTCAATTTCAGTTTTACCCTAGAAGAGACAGGAAGGCTAGATAGCAACAATTCTCATTCATAAACAAGGAATTGTGTTCCCTAAGAAGCCAAGCAACATCTACAGCAAAGAGAAATAATTAATGATATAACATGGACTTTAACATAAGTGTAACTCTCTCTTTGTCCAATAGATTCCTTTCCTTTCCAATAGGCAAAATATTATATTTTAAAACAAACTGGTCCAATTGTGATTAAAATACTCAAGGATCCTGTAATTCTAAAGGTTTTATGCAATATGACTGATGGATTTGATGGTACATTGGAATGCTGGTGATTTATTATATAATTTAAGTGCCCATCTGTGCAGCTGGGCAAAGACATAGCTGATGAAAATATCAGCTGTCTTTATCTGCTCCACAGAGGTCATAAGGATTGCTTCTCTGGCTGCCATCACTACTTCAACAGCCTCGTCTCTGACAGAAGGATTCTTCATTTCCCCATTCTCCTGAAAAAGCAAGGGCAGCAGCAGTGGTCCTTAATTCTGAGGAAGATCCCAGCTATTTTTCTAAGCTAGTTGCAACTTAATGAGCCTTGACTATGGTTACAGAAGTCATTCTCTCCAACTTCGTGTCACTTTGCCTCACTTCCCAGCTAACTAGCCTGGGACACGGAGGAGGTGTAATCTGGCCTAGTCACCTGGGTTGAATTTCTGGCTCATTACATTGGCCCTTCAAGCCTTAAAAGAAGAAATGAATTATGCCATACCAAAATCAGGCTATACAACATTACTTTCCCACCTTTCTGCTGCTGCTTAGCTACTTTAGCCATTTTCCATAGCTCTGGGACCACTGACAAGTTTTGTGACTATAAGAAGTGGAACAGCAAACTTACAGATAAATTCCAGTGAGTCCTGCTTTTTTTTTTTTTTAAGCATGATTCTCTTGAGCAATGTGGATCATAGCCACACTTCCTATATTTTCCATTGAAATAGTTACTCACTAAGTAGCACTCATTATGGTAGGCACTCATATTCAGGTACAAACAAGAGAGAAAGGTGAAGAAGATAATGAGTTGACTGGTAAGTAGGACCAGAAGAAAGGATTGCAAGTGTATAAGGTGTTTATTTACTAGCTATAGACCCAGTGGATATTCAAATTCTTACTACATGTATTGCTTTGAACAGTAATTTGGACATGCAATGGACAATAGAGGAGCTATGACCAGGAAGACATTGGTTTCATAGCTACTGACCCTCTTATATGCCTTTCAGAGCCATATGTAGCAATTTTGACTGAAGTGCAAAGAGTACCCTTAATCCTTAATCAGTATCCTTAATCAGTAGTGTGGGAAGAAAAGAGAGAGGGGAGGAGGAATCCTGAAGGCACTAATAGGCTTCCCAATCTTGATGTTGGATCTCTTACTCTATCATCTCAGCTGGCTGCCAAGGGGGCTGGCCCAGGGCCCAAGGCTAATGTGCCACCTTGACTAAAGATTCAGGGGAGTCCAAGTAAGGTGTGGCTTAAAAATTTGAACAACCTTTAAAAAGCTTTATTTAAAAATATAGAGACCCTTTTAATGTCAGGGCCTTGGGGAAAGGCCTAGTTATGACACTCAAGTTTTGAGTTCTGACTTCTGGGGTTTTTTTGGGGGGCAGGAGGTGGTAAGAACAGATAACATCTACCCTCTTAATAAATTTTTAGTTACAATAAAGTATTGTTAAATATAATCAAAATGTTGAACAGCAGAGCTCTAGAATTTATTCACCTTGCATAAATAAAACTCTATACCCATTGAACAGCAACTCCCCATTTCCTCTTCTGCCCTAGCCTTGGCAACCAGGCTAGATTAACTCTCTGTTTCTATGAATCCAACTATTTGAGACCTCATATAAGTGTAATCACCAAATACCTGTCCTTTTGTGACTCGCTTATTTCACTTAGCACAATGTCTAGTTTCATCCATGTTATCACATCTGGTAGGTGGTTCTGACTTTTTACCACAAAACTGTGAATGGCTTGTGGGGAGACCCCCAATGTTATACACACTGTAAACACATGCATAAAGCACTTCCTCAACACTGAACTAATTTCTAGTAATTACTGGAATTGTTAATGACAAAGGTTCTTCTATGTAACCTATTCAGAATAAACATATACACCTGTAATGGGGAAATTTTAGTAAAGTCAAGCAACAGACAGCAGCTAGATTTTATTGGGTTGTCGGAAAAGTCATGATTTATTTTCTCTATGTTTTTTGAAGGTCATTTATTTATATAAAGAACAAAGTTCAATCAATGATATTTTGCTCATTTTGTTCTGTAACCTTTTGTCATCTTTCAGTGAGCTTCATAATTCCTCGTTCATATAAGGACCTGGTTTTATTTGTGAAAAACTGAACAAAGTGCTGATTTACAGCCTCATCTGAATTGAACGTTATACCATGCAAGGAGTTTTGAAGAGAGAGAAACAAGAGGAAGTCTGACGGCACAAGGTCAGGCGAGTATGGTGGATGTGGCAACACATCCCATCCAGGCTCCAATAATTTTTGACAGGTGATCAAACTTGTGTGTGGTCTCGTGTTGTCGCGATGGAACACAACTCCTTTACAATTAACAAGCTCTGGACGTTTCTGGATGATGGATTCATTTAAACTGTCCAATTGCCAACAGTACACATTCGAATTGATTGTTTGGTTCCTTGGTAGGAGCTCGAAAAACACGACACCTTTAAAATTCCACCACGCTTAGAGCATAACCTTCCTCTGATGAATGTCTGCTTTCGATGTTGTTTGAGGCGAATCATCACGTCAGGACCAAGACTGTTTGTGCACCACATTGTTGTAAACAATCCACTTCTCATCACCAATTATCAGTCGCTTCAGAAAAGGACCGTTTTCCTCACGTTTAATGAGCATATTGCAGATGTTTATATGCGCCATCAAATTAACTTCTTTGAGTTCATGCAGAACCCAAATATCGAGCTTCCTTACATATCCCAGCTTCTTCAGGTGGTCGTGAATGGTTGAATGATGGATGTTCAATGTTTCTGCAATCTCTCATGTCATGTAACGTGAGTTTGGTTCAATCAATGCCTTTATTTTGTCATCATCAACCATGGTGAGCCTCCCTAACGGAGGAGTGTCATTGAAATTAAAATCACCAGCATGGAATTTCATGAACCATCGTTGGCACAGACGTTCTTGTAGAGCATTGTCACTGTAAACTTTATGCAACTTTTCACAAGCTCGATACACGTTCTTCCCTTTATGGAAGTAAAACAGTAAAATGTGGCAAAAATGCACAGTTTGGTCTTCCAACTTCAACTTGTTGTAAAATCTCCAAAACTCAACCAAATCGCTCAATTATTTTTTCAGAATGAAGCTAGAACTGTCAGCTGCCAAATGACATAGCAATAACATAGATGCGAATGACTCTAGTACTTCCAAAAATGAACTAGTGCCATCTGTTGCAAACACGCGTCATGACTTCTCCAATAACCCAATATTTGGAGCAGTTTATTCTCAGTTTCTCTGAGCCTCTGTTAACTGCTTATTTGGAGGGACTGATATAGTTCTAGAGGCTTCCCTCTAAATTTCTCCCCATCCTGTCACAATAATGATGATTAATATTTAAAAGGTGCTTTACAAGTTGCAAAGGATTTTAACATTCTTTTTTTTATCCCACCTTCACTGAGAAAGCAGCTAACATCCCCTTTCACAGATGATGAAACAAAGGTTCAGAAAAGTATTGATTTACCCAAGGTCACCATCCAAATCCCAGCCACTTTCAACTATATCCTAAAGCTTTTTATGTTCTTTTATTTTTAACTTCAGGTATTTCTATTGCTTGCAAAGTAAACTCTGATATGGGCAATAATGATTCAAAAACTTTATAAGTAATATTAATAAAATTAATTAAAATGAAATACATTCATAATTACTTGTCCTTTCTCACCTACTGAGTCTTATGCATAGAGTTGTCATTCAAAGCAAAATTATAATCATGACCATAAAATACAAGTGCAGCCCTAAGTATCACTTCACATTTTTATTTTGTGTCCTAAAATTTACATACAGTCTTGACATATGAGGCATGCCAATAATGTAGCAAGACAGCTGTTGTGGGCTGAATTGTGTCTCTGCAAAATTCATGTTGAAGTCCTAAAATCCAAGTACCTCAGAATATGACAGTATTGGAGATAGGTTCTTTAAAGAGCTGATTAAATTAAAATGTGGATACTAGAGTGAGCCCTAATCCAATATGACTCGTATCCTTATAAGAGGAAATTTGGATTTTTTGGTCAAGTTGGGGGATAGGTAAACGCTGTGCTCATCTCCTCTCAGGACTACATCAATTATAACTAAACAGAATAGCCATTATGTTCTGTTATAACTATAACAGAACAACCATTACTGAGAATGAAGTAAAGCCCTACAACTAAGGACATACAGGAGGAGCCATCTCGAAACTGGTAGGAGGGACAGAGATGTGGAATGGGCTGGCTCCACAATTGCATGAGTCCATTAAAAATCGGAAGGGATATCTTGTTTGTGGAGGTCCCCCCGGGAGATGAGAGAAGTCCCAGCCCCTCCCCAGCCCAGGGTTTCATGGTTGGGAAGAGAAGTCCCCATAACTTCTGGCTGAGCAGAGATTATGGCTGAGTGAGACAGAGGATGGCTGCAGTCCCAGGAGATCTTCTTAAAGGGCCTTCACATGTACTTACTCACTGAAAGACTCACTTGGACTTGCTAGTTCTGAGCTGTGTCACTGGGGCAGCAGCTCAAAAGGTGCCAGGGACATATGGAGAGAAACTGAATTGTCTAGCTTCAGGTTGAGGGCTGGAGGGACAGTTTTGTCTCAGACAGAGCTGGGAGAAGCCACTGTTCTCTGTTGAGCCCTCCCACCCCCTGAGTGCAGATGCAGGCAGAGGCCATATCTGAGTCTCCATCAAACTGGCTAACACCTTTGTCTGCTCCACCCTACTGATTCCCTGAGACCATGCCACACACAACTTTTCAGGCATACCCAAAGCTTTCAGTGGCTTTTCCACATAAATGGCCTGCCTTAGCTCATGCTGCAAACTTTCCTAAAATCTCTCAAAGGTTCAAAAAACCCAAACAAGGAGCATCTGGCTTCAGTATGTCCCATACCTCTAGCTGAATAGCCCTAAGTCCAGCACCAGTGATAGCTAGCCTCAATTCATGGCTTCGACCCTCAAGGCACCTCCAAGCACAGTGCAGGTGGCAGCTATCTCTAGATTGCTTTAAGGCCCATGCCAGGTGGCTCCGTTTGGGATACAGGATATGACTAAACTTGGCCTGCAGTGAGTTCCCTCCCAGTAGGCCCTGGGGCTGGCAGGCCCAGTGGCCAGCTTTGGACTGGCCTGGAGTATTACCTGGCCACCTCCAAGTATGACACACCCAAAGGGCAGACTAGGCAGACACCAGAGCCCTGTTAGAGCAAACCCAGCTCTGTAGGGTCTCAAAAGCTCCTTCACTCTAGTCATGCCCAGTCCTCACAACCAATCAGCCAGAGGGTCAATCCCACCCACTGACATGAAAACAGCAATCAAGAATCAATAGGAGGGCACAATAGGAAGGAACACACAACCCACACAAGGGACACACCTGGAGCACCTGGCTCTGATGACCAGGGAAACTGAACCACTGGATCCTATAGGACACCTACTACATAAGGCCACTTTACTAAGACCAGGAGGCATAGCAGCCTTACATAGAAACAAACACAGGGAGACAGCCAAAATGAGGAGACAAAGAAACATTTCCCCAATAAATAAATAGAACAAAGCTCCAGAAAAAGAACTAAACAAAATGGAGACAAGCAAGCTACCAGATGCAGAGTTCCATACACTGGTTATAAGGATGCTCAATGAATGCAGGGGGAGTTTCAAGAAAGAGATAGGACACATAAAAATGGACATAAAAACACAAAAAAGAAACAGTCAGAAATAAATAATACAAGAATGGAAATAAACAATACATTACAGGGAATCAACAGTAGATTAGATGAAGCAGAGGATCAAATCAGCAATTTAGAAGATAAGGTAGCAGAAAATATCCAATTAAAATAGCAAAAAGAAAAAAAGAATCCAAAAAAATGAAAAGCTTTTAAGGGGTCTCTGGGACAACATCAAGTATAACAACGTTCACATCATAGGGGTACCAGAAGGAGAGGAGAGAGAGTAAGGAATTGAAAACCTATTTGAAGAAATAATGATGAAAATTTCCCTAACCTAGTGAAGGAAATAGATATAGAAGCCCAGGAAACACAGAGTCCCAAACAAGATGAACCCAAAGAGGCCCACACCAAGACACATCAGAATTAAAATGCCAATGCTTAAAGTCAAAGAGAGAATCTTAAAAGCAACAAGAGAAAAGCAGTTACCTACAAGGGAACTTCCATAAGACTGTCAGCTGATTCCTCAACAGAACTTTGCAGGCCAGAAGGGATTGGCAGGAAATATTCAAAGTGATGAAAAGAAAAGACCTATAGCTAAGGGTACTCTACCCAGCAAGGCTATCATTTAATATTGAAGGAGAGATAAAGAGCTTCCCAGACAAGAAAAAGCTAAAGGAGTTAATTACCACCAAACCAGTACTACAGGGAATCTTAGAGGGACATCCTTAAGACAATAAATAAATAAATAAATAAATAAATAAATAAATAAATAAATAAATAAAATGAATAATAAAATGGCAATAACTGTATATCTATCAACAATTACTTTAAATATAAATGGATTAAATGTTATAATCAAAAGCTAGGGTGGCTGAATGGATAGGAAAACAAAACCCTTACATATGCTGCCTACCAGAGACTCACTTCAAATCAAAAGGCACACACAGACTGAAAGTAAAGTGATGAGAGAAAGATATTTCATGAAAATGGATACAAACAAACAAAAAAGCTGTGGTAGCCACACTTAAACCAGACAAAATAGACTTTAAAACATTGGCTACAACAAGTGACAAAGAAGGACCCAGTAATCTCACTTCTGGGTAATTACCTGAAGTAACCCAAAACACTAATTTGAAGAGACGTGTTCATCCATATGTTCATTGCAGCACTGTTTACAATGGCCAAGATGTGGAGGCAGCCTGGGTGTCCATCAATGGATGAATGGATAAAGAGTAGGTGGTACATATATATAATGGAATATTGCTCAGCTATGGAAGGGAATAGGTTCTCGCCATCTGCAGCAGCATGGATGGACCTAAAGGGTATTGTGCTAAGTGAAGTATGTCAGACAGCAAAGGAAAGATACAATGTGATTTCACTTATGTGTGGAATCTAAAGAACAAAATAAACAAACAAAACAGAAACAAACTCACAGATACAGAGAACATTTTGATGGTTGCCAGACCAGAGGGGTGTTGGAAATGTGTGAAAAGGGAGAAGGGATTAAGAAGTACAAATTGGTAGTTACACAGTAGTATTGGGGATGTAGGGTATAGCATGAAGAATATAGTCAATAATATTGTAATAACTGTGTAAGGTGTCACATGGGTACTAGATTTATTGAAGTGATAGATGGGAGGGGGTTTGGGGAAGAGGATGAAAAAGGTGAAGGCATTAAGAAGTATAAGTTGGTAGTTACATAGTAGCCATAGGAATGTAAAGTAAGCACAGGAAATATAATCAATAATATGGTAATAACTATGTATAGTGCCAGGTGGGTACTAGACTAGTCAGGTGATCACTTCTTAAATTATGTAAATATCTAACCACTATACTGTATACCTGAAATCAATATAAAATAATATTGAATGTCAACTGTAATTGAAAAATCTAAAAAAGAGGGGAACAGGTGAAGGAGAATAAGAGGTCCAAATTTCCAGCTATAAAACAAATAAGTCATGGGGATGTAACATACAGCATGGGGAATAATGTCAATAATATTGTGATAGCATGGTACAGTGTCAGATGGTTGTGGTGCTTAATGCTGATTACTTCTCTAGGTATATAATTGTTGAATAACTATTGTGTATACCTGAAACTAATGTAATTTGTATGTTAGCTATATGTTAATAAAAATCTTAAAGAAAGAAAAGAGGAAATCTGGACACTGACACACAGAGGAAAGACCATGTGAAGACACAGGGGGAAGACAGTCATCTTCTAGCCAAAGAGAGAGACCTCAGAAGAAAGCAACCTGCACACCTTGATCTCAGACTTCCAGCATCCAGGACTGTGAGAAAATAAATTCCTGTTGTTTAAGCCACCTGGTCTCTGGTACTTTGTTATTGCAGCCCTAGCAAACTAATACAATGGCTAAGACTTAGTTGCTTGTACAGATTAATAATGTAATTGACTTTTAGTACAATATATGGATATTAAAATGCCACTGACCTCAATTTTTAAAAAAAAATATGAGTGTGTGTATATATATATATATATATATATATATATATATATTACAGATATATGTTCATTATGTTTTGAACAGAGGCATTACTCATCAGGCAATCATAATTAATGCATAAATACAGTAAAACCTTGGTTTGCGAGCATAATTCATTCCGGAAACATGCTTGTAATCCAAAGCACTGGTATATCAAAGCGAATTTCCTCATAAGAAATAATGGAAACTCAGATGATTCATTCCACAACCCAAAAATATTCATCTAAAAATTATTACTATACTGTAATATAATACAAAATAATAAAGAAAATATAAAATATAAAAAATAAATTAACCTGCACTTACCCTTGAAAACCTTCGTGGCTGGTGTGAGGGAGACAAGAGAAAAGAGGGTTATTGTTTAGGATGACTTTCACTATCACTAACGGAATCACTGCTATCTATTGGCTCAATGGAATTTTTTTTTAACTGAGCCATCCTGCCACCTGTTGGCAGCTCAGCAGCAGCTCAGCTCGGGCTGGGAGTCAAACCTATGACCCTGTTGCTCAGAGTTCACACTCTTGAGCGAGCTCTTAACCAACTGAGCCACTCGGCTGGCCCTGGAATCTTTTTCTTTTCGTGCAACTTTAACAAGGAACCTATCCAATGACACTTGCTTTTGCCTCCTTTTGAGGATTTTGCAAAAATGTGACATTGCATTGTCATTAAACAAATTCATCGCTTGCACTGCTACAGCCTTATTCGGGTGGTGCTTTTCTACAAAATTTTGCACTGTTTCCCACATTTTATACATCTCCCTAATCTCATTTGAAGTGAGGGATTCCTCCACTTTTCTCTCCTCCTCCTTTGCAGACAAGATCTTCTCTATAACCTCTGAGCATGGGAGATGATCACCCACAACTCTGCAGCGAGAGAGAGCGAACCATTGGCTCAGTTGTGAACATGTGACATTCGGTGTCACGTACTACTCGTATTACAAGATATTGCTCGTTTATCAAGTTAAAATTTATTAGAAATATTTGCTCATCTTGCAGAACACTCGCAGAACAAGCTACTCACAATCCAAGGTTTTACTCTACTCACATGCAAGTTAAAGTGACACACACAACAATAACGCTATACACTGGATGGGCATTCAGATTTTCAGGAGATCAATTCTAGATGAGAGTAAGAGAAATTTTCCCTAAAGTGGTATGAGTTATGCTTAGTATTAAGAATGGATAAGGTTTTGATGTAAGTAGCTAAGGAACAGTATAAGGAAGAGGTTATGAAAGTGAAAAATCATAGAAGACACCAAACAGGCCAGTTTAGCTGGAGCAGAAAAAGTAAGAAAACGTAAGTCAATTAAGTCAATTTGGTCTCTGGGAAGAGAGAACTGAAAGAGTATGGGATAATCTCATGGTCGTGGGAGGGTGTGAGGATGAGCTCAGCATACGCACTAGCCTCAACTCAGAAGCCAGTCTATTATCTTATCTACAAGAACAACCTGCTGATGGCCTAATGCTCCATCTTATGGCTACCTTATGCATTTATTGAATCCTTTTCCAGAAATACCCAGGGAAACAGATGCTTCTATCTACAGCAGTGGCTCCCAGAATCACATGGGCGGCTTTATTCATGGTCCCCATCCTACATGTAGTCAAACAGAAACTCGAGGGCAGTGTTCTCAACCTTGGCTGTATGTTATAATCACCTGGAAAGCTTTTTTAAAAAAAACCCTGATGCCCAGGCTATAGTCCAGACAATTTAGCCAGATGTACTGGTGGTGGGAGCCAAGCATCAGTATTTTTCTTAAGCTCCAGTTTAGAGACCCATTGCTACAGGCTGTGGCACCTGAGTATTTGTGCTTTTTGTAGGCTTCCCAAGTGATTCTTCTTAGCCAACCCATGAAAAGTATTTGATCCTCAGCACTGAGGTATCTATCTTCTATTCCTCAGTTAGCTTTTTCTAAGCCCTAAGAAAAAAAACAAACATGTCACCTCTTATTTTCCTCTCTTTCCTACCATGAATTTCATCCTAATTTAGCTAAACTTACTTCCCAATATGGCAAGATAAAAAGGGGTGTTTTACACAGAACATATGACACTAGTAACTTTTAAATGAGACTTGACATCAAAGCCCTTTAGTAGCTATAGTATGAAGCAGTGAGTTAATGAAATAGAGTATTAAAAAATAAGATAGATATGGGCCAGATCATGGGAGAGACCAGTTTTTCAGCTACAAAGCCAATGGCCCTGAAAAAAAATGATTCAGCAGAAGACTGACAGGATCAATACTAGATTTTAAGGAAATTATAAAGAAGAGGGCAATGAAAGAGAAAAAAAATACAAAAGACAGTGTAAAGGAGGAACAACTGAACTTGACTGATAGATTAGCTATGTGAGAAAGTTGGGAATTAAAGATGTGATCCTGATGTTGTAAGCCTGAGTAACAGAAAGAAATCACAAAAATGGGAAAATGAAGAGAAGGGCTAAATTTTCGTGGGGGGAAAGTGGAGAAGGGAAGAGGATTGAATTGGGTTTTAGACTTGCCTGAGGTAATGTGACATATAGGAAGTAAGGCCATTTTGTATTTTTCACCTTTGTGATCCCAGTACCTAACATGAAACTTAAACCACAGTGGACACTAATTAAATAAAGCTTGAATGAGAAAGTAGAAGTGAAACTGGAGGATTGAGAAACATGCCAGGTTAAGGAAAGTTAGGGCTGGGCCGGCTGAATGGCGCGTTGGTTAAGATTTGGCTTGGGACGCCAGCTCCCAGCAGCAGGGTCCTGGTTCAGATCCCACAAGAGGGCCAGTGACGCTGCGCTCTCCACAGCTAAGATGGTGAACAACAGCTTGACCTGGAACTGGGCTGCTGTGAGTCGCTGGTGACGGCGTAGGCTGCAGTGGAGCTGCCATGAGCTACTGTGAGTGGCCGGCAGCTGGCATGAGCTTTCGTGAGCTGCCGTGAGCCACCGTGAGCAGCCGTGAGCAGCCGTCCAATGCCCGGCGAGTGACAGCCTCACCCAGGAAGAGCACAATGATAATACCAACATGGGCCAGTGAAGCGATGTCCTCCACAACTAGACTGAAGAACAAAAGGACAGCAACTTGTCTGTTCCCCTTCCCTGATTCCCCAACGCTGTTCCCCTCCCTCAATTCCCCAATAAAATCTTAAAAAAAAAAAATAGAAAGAAAAAAAAGAAAAGTCAGGGCTAATGGAAATTGGAGAGTGGGAGTGAAATGGCTCATAGTTAAACTTCTGGTATTATGTCACAATGAGGCCACAAGTGCTATCATCAATTTGGTATCTGAGTTAAAAGTGTTACTCTATTAAGTATAAACCTTTAAAATATATCATAATGTGTGCAATACTGTTTAGCATTTCTGTAATTTTTTATCTGGAAGTGGCCTGAGCATCTCCTGACATTTGAATGTCCCCAGGAAAAACCATTGTTAACGGTATGTGTTAGGTAGCAAATTTTAAATTGTGTTGCTAAGAGATGCTTTAAGAGATCAGTGGAACTCCCTCAGGGACCACTTTAGAAAGGATGGGAGACAAGGGTCTGAGCTGAACCTACGGGCCTGTGGGCCTACAACTTCATCCCTACCCGAACTCCAGGCTTTTGTTGGTTTCATTCGTTGGTACAAGTAAGGCTTTATTTGGAAAAATAAAGGTGGCATTTAAATTTTTACCCCTACTAAATAAATTGTGAAACTTATATGCTAAGAAGAAAAGAGAAAACGAATATGAAGATTAACCATGAAGACAGCTGAAGCCGGGCAGCCGAAATTGGCAGCAGGCCAGAGCAGCATGGTCTTATTGGCAGGGCAGATGTGAGCGGAGATCAAGGGGACCAGGAAGGCTGGAGGGACAGTGTACAGGAAGATGAGTGACATACTTTGAGTGTGGAGTCTAGATTTTAGTCCAACTTTGTCACTAACTGGCCCTATTGCTTGAGTAAGACACTTAACCTCTTTGGTCATCTGTTCCCTCATTTGCAAAATAAGGTCCTTGGTCTAAATGCCTTCCAATGGCCTCCAAATTCTGGAGTTTCTGCTCAGATTCTGTGATTGTAGGGAGTTAATGAAGCAGTGTGGGTGACTGACAATGATTTCTAGGCTACACATATTATTCATTATGACCAGAGAAAGCTCATTATTTGCAGGGTATGGAAACCAGAAGGGAGAGGTGAAAGGTTTAGGAGTTTGATATTGGAGTATAGAGTACTTAGCTCAAATAATACCTGTTAAATTAATTAAACAAAGAGGTCATTAGACTGAGGTGGCTCTAATGCCGTGGTGGCCTACATAACCAAACCAAAATCTAGGCCTGTAAATGCCTCAAGGTCATGAAATTGAAAGCTAAGGACAACCAATCACAAACAGCTAAGTAGGCTTTAAACTACAGCCAATCAATCATTTCCTTATACTTTGCTTCTGCCTTTCTCTATCAAATTCTCTCCCTGAGCTCCTGTCTGTGGAGCATTCTTAACTGCTTCTGGTTTAGTGTGGCTTGATTTGAATCAATTTTTGCTCAAATAAACTCCTAAAATTTTTAATATGTCTCAGTTTATCTTTTAACTTAGCTAATATTGTCTGTGACTTAAGTGCTGATATTATACTAAGGACTTTACCTGTAATACAGCATTTCATTCTCACAACATCTCTATCGGGTAGGAACAATTGTTATCCTCATTTCAACTTGAAGCAAGTGAAGTCTAAGAAATTGTGATTTGCGGGCTGGCCGAGTGGCACGTTGGTTAAGAGCTGGCTTGGGAATCCAGAGGGTTCGGATCCCACATATGAGGGCCAGTGACACTGCCCTCTACAGCTAAGATGCTGAACAACAGTTCAACCTGGAGCTGGGCTGCCTTGAGTCGCCGGCGATGGCGTAGGCTGCAGCCCCTGTGGCAGTGCATTGCCATGGGCTGCTGTGTGTGGCCAGCAGCCNCAGCCCCTGTGGCAGTGCATTGCCATGGGCTGCTGTGTGTGGCCAGCAGCCAGCGTGAGCGGCCAGCAGCCGCAGTGAGCGGCCTTCCAGAAGCCGGCGACTGATGTGCCTCACCCGGGAAGAGCGCAATGATGGTGCCAACTTGGGCCAGTGAAGCAACGTCCTCCACAACTAAACTGAAGAACAAAACGACAGCAACTTGTCTGTTCCCCTCTTCCAATTCCCCAGCACTGTTCCCATCCCTCCAATTCCCCAATAAAAAATAAAATTAAAAAAATGTAAGGAATTTAAGTGCATATCTTTATTTTCCCCTATTCATATAAAGTCTGTATTATATTATAAAACTTTAAAAAACTGGAATTGTTACTAGCTTAACTCACTTTGTATAACCATAGCACAAGCCTTTGGGCAGATGGGTACCTAGTGACTATCCTTTTTTATTGATGATATTAGTCGTATTGACAATATTAGTGCTAGTTAAAGAGAGTTTATCTTTGAAATGCAAGTTAACAAACCAAATCTACTATTTTAACATCAGTTCTACCATGCTGTTCTTATACAATTCTACCAGAGGTTCTACTGTTAAAAAGAAATTGAAAGAATGGAAGCATTTTCAGAGAAGCTCAAAAGCTTTGACTTCATCACTATCAATTAAGTGGGTAAGTGGCAGAAATGTCCAAAATATTTCATTTTCTCTTCTGATGGCAACTTGTAAAATAGGTATCAAAAATATAATAACATCTTATATTTATAAAACATTTAATAGACTACAGACTACCTTCCTTCATAGGTATTATCTCAGTTAATTCTGACATTTCCATGATCATTATTGTCCCCATTTTAGAGATCTCAAAACTGAGGCTTATAAAAGTTAAAGATTTTGCCCAGGGTTATATAACTAGCAAATGGAACCAAACCTTAATTTCCAGATTCCAAGTCCAGTGTACTTTCCATTATACTACAATATACTTTACTAAAATGCACATTTTATATCACAGTAAAACATAATAGCTGTTATCTGCTAGAGTAGAATTGACTAGTTTCGCCCCCTAGAGGAAGAAATTATATCTTTTCCAAAGATTTGGTTGCTCGCGGTAACAACGTGCAATTACAATATTAATAGTGCGATATAGATAGTAATTAAAATTGTGACTAACACTTTGAAAGAGGCAAATAAAAATAAACCCAAACAAGATTTTTTTTATATGACTTTGGCCTGTGAGAACGGTTACATGCACTTCCTAGTGTATATAGAATTGGGTCATCTATTGATATTTTAATGTTTGGGGGATTGTAAACTTATTTATTATATATCAGCCCAAGAACATCAACAGTGTATGGGTAAGCCTCTAGTAGTTATGATATTTAAAGAGCTTAATTTGCTTGATCTCAGGAAGAAAGCTTACATACAGAGCCTGCTCTTTAAACCCATCCAGATCTGGGATTTTCTCTGGTTCTACTGCTAACTGCTAACTGTGTGACCTTGATAGAATGCATTAACCTCTGCTTCTAAATTTCCTCAACTGTAAATGAGGTGACCATTCCTATATCATTGAATTGGCTTGAAAATTAAATGTTAAAGTATAAACACAGTACAGCAAAGGATCTGCACTCCAAAAAAATATTAGTTCTCTTCCTTGAGAGGTTTGCAAGTGCTGCTATATCGGGCTTCAAATGACAAAACCAAACCAAACAAAAAAACAACCTCCCCCCAAAAGAAAAACAACAACCCCTTCATCTCTACTTATACCTGACATTAAAGAGAGGATTATTTAGTATTTCTCCTGTACCTGTTCATAGCCAGGAATGTGGTAGTTGCCCAATAAACGTTAGTTGAAGTAAACCAAAATGAAATTACCCCTCTCCCTGGGTCTCGAGTGTTTAATTAGAGGCCTACCGCAGCCCAAATCTCATCGGCCAGTATTCAACTAATATATAAAAGGACGTTGTCCTTGCAGCATCCCTGCTCCGTCTCTAGGCCCTGCTTTTTTGTCATGGTTCATTCCAGCTGAACTAAAATTTCCCCAAACATGACTAGAGTAATGGGACGAATCTAACAAGATTAAGTTTAATAGGGATAAATGTAAAGACTCATACTTCGGTCCAAAAAGAATCTTGTACAAGCACTAGACGGGGAATATGGGGATTAGCAGCAACATGTGTGAAAAAGACTTAGAGGTTTTAGTTGATATTAAGCTCAATTAGTCAATACTGTGCTTTTGCTAACAGGGAAGTTGATGTGAACTGAGCCTGCATTAACTCCTGCCCAAGCCTGGTGATTACCTTCCTGCTCTAGGTCTTTAACATCAGGAAGGCTCCTTACAATTCAGATTACAGTTCCTTCCACCAGAGTTTCTGATTCAGTCTGTCTGGGGTGGGCTTTGAGAATTTACATTTCTAACAAGTTCCCAGGTTGGTGCTAACATTGCTGGTCCTCACATCATACTTTAGGAACCACTGCCTTCCTCTAGTATGCCTGGTCAGGTAACACTAGGACTACTAGTAGCATTATCATACAGAGGCTGGGAATGTACAAGGGACAAGGAAACAAAGCAAATGAACAGTTGTTAGGTGCTGTAGTAATATTAGCAAAATTAATAATAATGCCTAACATTTATTGAAGGTCTGTTGTAGGCTAGAAGTTCTACCAAACATGTCACATAGAATCAGTAATAGTAACAATAGTAATCATAATAATAACCACCACCCAAATAGCACTTACTCTGTGTCAATATTTGTCCCATGTGTTTTACATATTTAACCCTTGCAATAATCCTACGAGGTATATATTATTATACATAGTACCCCCAATTCCACCTTCTCCATGATTTCCCATTTCCTGGGTTTTAGTTATCTGAGGTCAACCATGGTCAGAAAATATTAAATGGAAAATTCCAGAAATAAACAATTCACAAGTTTTAAATTTCACACCGTTCTGAGTTGCATGATGAAATCCTGTGCTGTCTCACTCCATCCAGCCCGGGACGCGAATCCTCCCTTTTCCAGCGCATCCACAGTGCACGTATAGTAAAACAAGATATTTTGAGAGAGAGAAAGAGGGAACATATTCACATTACTTTCACTTTTACTATAGTATATGATTATACTTGTTCTATTTTATTATGACTTACTGTTGTTAATCTCTTACTGTGCCTAATTTATAAATTAAACTTTGCATAGGTATGTATGTATAGGATAAAACCACAGTATAACAGCGTTTAGTACTATCTGTGGTTTCAGGCATCCACTGGGGGTCTTGGAAAATATCCCCCACAAATAAGGGGAGAATGCTATGCTCATTTTTCAGATGAGGAAACAGCTCATAAGAATCATGGTTGGAATTTGGATCTACATGTGCTGACAACAAACCTCCTATGATACCATAAGGCCTCCATGGAGGAAGGACTGAAGCAAAGACTGAGTTTAGCTGAGGGAGGGAAGAATGAAGACAGAAAGATAAAATATTTATGGTGAGTGAATAAGTAGAATTTAGTGTATCTGTACAATAGAATACTACTCAGCAATAAAAATGAACTGAACTATTGAAAAACATGCCACAGCATGAATGAATCTCAAGATAATGATGGTGTGTCAAAGGAGACAAATGAAAAAAAATGATTAGAAAATGCTAACTAATCTACAGTGACAAAGCAGATCAGTGGTTGCCTAGGGACGGTGGGGCAGGGACCTTGAGGAGATGCCGAAAGAAGGATTACAAACGGGAACAAGGAAACTGTTGAGGGTGATGGATATGTTCGCTATCTTGACAGTGGTGATGCTTTCAGAAGTGTCTAAATATGTTAAAATGTATCAGACTGTACACTTTAGATATGCACAGTATTTTTATATGTTGATTATAGTGCAATAAAGCTATAAAAACCACATTTGGGTTTAACTATATTAAGTAAAATACACAAATCCTGTGAAGTAGACCAGTATTGTTATTCTACTAATAACTGACTGAAAATTGTACTTGGTATAGGTTCACACATAATACAGGTAATTTGGATAACCTGACACCTTTAGCGTATCAAATGTATACCCAATATGTCTCACCAATTTCTAAGTAGAAGTATCAGTTAAACAATATCTTAGGTTCTATGAAAACCTAACTCAATGGAAAAATTTATTGCTAAATTTTAGTTCATTGAAAAACAACTGGCCCTTAAGAGGTCATGGATTCTAAAAACTAAAATAATACTTAAATATAATTACAATAGTAATAGTCATAGTAGTAGAAGTAATACCTTCTTATTAAATTTTCCTTAAAAAAATACCTCTCCCCCCCACCACCACCACCAAATTGGCACTTTCCTTCTGAAATAGTTAGGATGGTAGATAGGATCGTTCCATTTAATAAACAATATTTAAGTTTACCCCAACATGCCTTTTTCAGAACTTTTTTCTTAACTGCTTTTGATAACAAGGATCACATGTTTGGAAGTTTGCTTTGCTCAGTGTCATAACTTGGTTTAAAATTCAGTTGAATGCCCTGGTTTGTCAAAGGAGCTCACTAGTACGTGAATGCTTTTTAAAGACATTAATTAGGAAAATTACAATAACATTAATTCACACAGCACATGTGTTTTTAGGACTTGGAAGAAATATGGTGACAGTGATCAAAGATTTCTAATGAAATTTGAAGACATTCCTATAGAACTATCCTTGAAATTTTTCAGGATTACTAATACATGCTGCTCTCACATTATTTGTGGCCTAGTAGATACATGAAACTCACTTGGCTCAGGAATTCAAAACTTCATACACAGCAGAGATGGGTCACGCACCCACTACATTTTTAATTTCAAGAGAAAATGTGAGTTGTTCAATTCCCACACTCGATTCCCAGGGAGAATAAAGTAACACAAGTCAAAGATAAACTCAAGGATACAACTGGGCTTCCAAGATAAGGAGAGGAGCAGAGTGTGTAGCAGGAGGAGTGAAGAAGACCAAGTTCTCTAACTCATGAAGATCTATTTTCTCATTCCTCTATTGCTTAGGGAGTGAAACAGGGAAGAGGGGAAAGGTCTAGAAGAGACAGCTCAGATCCAGCTGTGGGTGGTTCTGAAATAAAAAACGGTGCAAGAATTTAGTTCGATTGTACTGTAGTAAGGGAAATCAGGGAGGATTTGAGAGGAAGGCCATAGTGAAAGAAGGACATGGGTGCATTTGCCATTTCTCCCTTTTCCCCAAGCACTGTGGTGGTAGATGATTGCACAGAACCTCAAGATTCTAAGAGTGGGGTCTTGGCTTTTAAAAACTGACAATCAAGTGGCAAGGAATGAGAGCATATCCTTCTAGGATTAATTATGGAGGTTTGTATTAAAAGCCAGCCCTATCCAACAAATCTCTGATGTTTCCTACTGTGGTATAGATAGGTAATCTAGTATATTAAGAAATTACAGAATCATGTTTCCATAGCCCTTTTTAGGTTCAATCATACTTTAGATTTCAAATGTGTGTCCAGGGACACTTTATTTGGTCAAGAGTCACTGCAAACTATGTCTTGTGGAGAAGGATCTCAATAAATGGAGGGTAACCAGGAGCAGCCTCCTGGGAATGGGGCCTGTGAAGTCGCAGGAACCCTCCTCCTCCAACTGGGTTTAAAGCTCTGCTGTAGCTATCTTGAAATTCTTAATAAGTTTTGAACAAGGGGCTCTGTATTTTCATTTTGCATCAAGCGCCAAACTATGTAGCTGAGTGTAACAATCTAATATCTGGATGGCAGATCCCTCCCTTTTGACAAATCTCTTCTGCCTGGGCACCTTACTCTTGGTTGCAATATTTTTGATATTTTTCAAAAGAGATCATCATTCATAGCAGCTACTACTCCCTGATGAACTAAGCATTCTATTGTTCTTTAACAATAATTTTTAAATCTTGCAGAGTTCAAATTTATTTAATCCAAAATGTATTTTACATTAAAAAAGAATGCCAGAACTGTAATCCTATGAGCATAGTGTCATGCAGAATGTCTTTTCTTTATATATAATACATCTGTATTGTATCTGTAGTCCTTTTTGCAGAGTAACTGCTTCTGAACCAAAGCTACATCCACAAGCATTCTGCCCATACCCACATGCACAATCTATTTAGAAGTGTTTGACTTTGATCTCCAGATGTAAAATCATGCAGATTTGTGGATTGTCTGGGAACTGAAGTGAGTACTGACTGACTCCTAATTTGTCCTTTCTTGGCTACAAATACCAGCAGCAGTGGACCCTCTAACACCACTTCCTAAATGAGGAGGCCCAAGTGAAATTATGACCTACCAGGATCTGCTGATGATAAAAGTAAAGCTGAAATACCAAAGAGAGAAAGAGGCGCTTTATAAGAAAGACATGACAGGGTCCAGGCCATACAACACTGATTTTCCCCTCTATTGTTTTGTGTTATTTTATGTCTTTTAACTAAGCTTACTTTTAAAGGGTTATGTCTACAGCAGCCTAGGGAACACATACAGCTATGTCTGCTATGGTGAATTGGATTTTCTGGCTGCATGAAAAGTTGAAAGATTTGTAGACTGCCTCTTTGGGGTAAAAGCGACAGAGCTACCTGTGAATAAATGCTGCATTACAGGTGATGGCAAAAAGAAAAAAAGATAAAAAGAAAGAAAGAAAGAAAAGATAAAGAAGAAGAAACTGAAGCCTACAAAATCAAGATATTCAGAAACTGTTTATTTGTATCACTCTTTCTACAAGATTCTGGTTTCAATAATTGTTCAAGTAATTTCCTAAGTACAGTAAAAACCCCATTAATTTGGATGCTTTCAACTTAAAATCTGTATAAGCAATATGATAGAACTCTGCTGATTTAATTTTCTACAGTAGGCATGAAAATGACTAGAATAAAGATAGTTATTGAAAAATAAACTGTTAAAACACATTTTAAAGTACCCTTAGGTGCTTTATAAGTAACCCACAGCTCTGTTAGGGAGTTACTGTTAAGTACTTGAAATTTTTAAATCTTTCTTTCTTTTAAATTCTCTAATGCAGATTTTCCTCTTTATTGAAACACTTTCATTCAACTTACTCCTACTTCAAGTAAGAGAATGTCCTAGGTTTTAAAGGAACATACAGAGGAAGACGTTGCTCCTGACCTCAAGGATTAGGATAGATTTCCAATATTTTCCAAGGTAAACAAAGCTATATAATAGGAGCAGCAGAAGCAACCTGCTATGAGAGTACAGACACAGTGTATGGGCTTTGGGTTCCAACAAAAGCTGACCCTGAGACAAGAACGTCTTTGGGTTTTACAGAAAGCAGCATCAGGGGAGCACAGAAGTTAGGCAAGGAAGCAAGTAGCCAAGAATAAAAGGTGCATTATTGAGCAGATTCCTGCTCTGAGCAACTGGGGTTCAGTCCTGCTGGGGAACTCGGGGAGACAGTACAGAAACTGCCTCAGTTATCCTAAGTGAGGGGCGAGGACACCTGGGTTTCCACTGGTTGAGAGCTACTCCTGGAGAATGGAAACTGCCCTTGTGGCCGGTCCTGGATCCAGGTGCAAGGGGAAAGCCCTCAGAGAGCTACTCAACAGCTGGAAGCCCATTTGGTTGGTGTGTACAAGAAAGATACTCCTAGGGGGAAAAGGCAGGGTCCTAATAGTAGCTGCTCTATAAGAGGAAAATACGATCCAGATATGATTATGAAAGAAGGCTGCTGGAAGAAGTGGTATTTTAGTAAGGCCACACAGGCTGAAGGTTGTGATGGAGAATTGGCAACACAGGCAGCAGTAAACCGTAAGACTGAAAGGCACAGAGATGCAGAGGGGTGTGCAGCAGTCACTAAAGACAGCCCTCGGTAAAGGGAGGTTAAGACCCACGGGAAGGAGGGATAGAGGGAAATATGGCTAAAAATACAAACAATAATCAGAATGAAAAGGCCTCTTGAAATGTCCTGTCTAGCAACTAGAAAATCTCTCCTATAAGTCATGAGAAGACTGAATATGTTTGACCACTGGAGTGACATGATTACATTTTTATTTTAGCAAGATTGTTCCAGAAACTTCGTCATAATATTCAGGATGGCATGGAGGAGGTGGCCAGGATGCTGCTGTTATAGCCAGGGGGAGACATAATCAGCGATGAGGAGATTAGCAGGAGGCTAGCAGGAGGAACAGAGAAGGGGGCTAGGAGGAGCCGCTCTGAGAGACACTCCCGGAGCTGGGCACCAGAAAAGAAGACGGAGGAGCAGAGAGGAGTCCCACAAATGAAGCTGGGTGATGCAGGGGATTGAGGTCTTTAACTGAGGTAATAAATCATAGCAGGAAGAGGAGGTTTGTGGTTGGAATTTGAATCTGTTGATTTCAGGGTGGGCTGTTAATCTAGAGAGGGTCCAGCAGGCAGTTAGAAATACATGTCCAAAGCCTCAAGAGAGAGCTGGAGCCAAAGGTATACATTTAGGATTCATCCAAACAAAGTTACCACGGAAGAGGATAAAGAGAGACAACTCCAGGTTGGTTTCCCCCCAAATACTTAGAATTAGTGATGTTTTCCTGTAAATATAATTTGGTACAATCATTTCAAGATACCCACTAATTAGGATATAGAATTTCCCTTTCAAACTTGTGTTTTAACTATGAGAGAAAAAGGCTTATGGAGCTGTAAAATATTAAAAGTTTCCTTCTCTTACAGAATATAATTTATTTCTATGAATCAGAATCTAGGAATTACAGATGCAAATTGAGAACAAACTACAAATGCACTGTTCAGATCTTTGGGTAATGGCTGAAAGTACCTAAACCACTATATCCTTACAATAGTGATTGCTTGAGTCCAGAAATACCGCAATTGTGTTTCAGGAGTGGAGCGACTAATTATAAAGTATAAAAAAAAAACAGTCACCCAATTCACATTTGCCAAAGTCTTCTGATATTCTAAATGGGCCACTTGACTTCTTTTTCCCAAGGCTGTGTACCTGGTGACCTGTACATCCAAAGGCTGTGCAGAGTATTTCTTGAGCAATTTTAGGCCACCTCTCTGCTGTTTTACTTACTAAAGCTTAGCAGACAACTAGTAATGAAGATGTGTTGACGTTTGTGGTGGTCCAATAAATAACACTACTGTTATCCTCACTTGAGTTTTGAATCAACAAACATCAGGTCAATGTAAAACGACATACAACCTTTATTATTATTATGATCGTTATCGTCATACTCATTATTGATCAAGGGCCAGGTTAGAAGATGTGGCTTAGATGAGGAACAAAAATGGGCACCCTAATGCTGAACCCCTGAATTAAACAGATTTGTTCACCAAGTCATATGGAAAAGTGGACAACCACAGGCTTTCCCATGTGGGAAACTACCTTGAAAAACAAACTTCAGGCATGGAAAAGCTGACCAACATTGATGCGCCCAGCAATTTATTCTCAAAAGTAAAAGAGAGGGAAAGGAGTAGAGCCATGCATGCCCAGTTCCTTATCCCATACGCACTAATAAGTTAAGTCATTTATTCTTCAGTCACTTATGTACCTGGATGTCCTGTATCCTGAAAACAGAGCCATCTGAAAGAGATTCCTCTCTTGTTTGTCATCTCCCTCCCTTCCTCACCACCCACAAACTCATAGTCCAAGGACTTAAATAGAGTTGAAAAATAGAATCTAGAGTTAGAAAAGTCCTCAGAGATCACTTAGCCTGACTTGTCAGTGCAGGGAGATGAAGTGACTTGCCCAAGGTCACACAGCTAGTGGAAGATCTTAGGCTAGTATTACTCAAGTTTAAAGAAGAGTTCTAGAAAAACACAGTTACTTGATTTCATATTGTGTGCACCACACAAAGGTGACTTTGAGCAGAAACATCAGCCAGATGGTGATAACTTTTTCAAAAAAAACCTCTAACCCAGAGAGGGAACTTAATGAAGCAGCAGATTTTCACATGGCCCTTATTTATCCTGATCTGAGCAATATTTTCTGAGGCCACTACTGGCTGTGTTCCTTCTTCTACTCTTGAAAAGACTGTCTTTTCTAACCAGAAAATGGCAAAAGACCTATTTTGTCCATTTGTTTCTGGGGAACCACCTCCCAACTAGCACAGAGACTGGTAGAAAATAGGCACTCAGTAAGTGGGAAATGAGTGAATGAATGAACAAATGAATGAAGTTTCCCTCTCATTTGAAAGGAATACAAGATGAAAAATATCAGTGCTGTCCCAGTTAAGGCAATAAAACATTCCATAGAGAAGTGCATCAATTTACTTCCTAAAATGTTTTGTCTGAATGACCCCAAATATTAGAAATTATCATTCAAATTGAGTTAAGTACAGAGAACAACAGAAAGGAAAACCAAGGATAAAGAAACAGCAGGGGAAAGATCCAACTAAAAAAGATAAAAGTAGTTACAAGAGCCTCAGTATTTATGAAGGACAGTTTTGACAATTCCCAGATTGACAAGAAAACCGTAAGCACTAAACCAGCTTCACTCCTGAGCAAATTCTCCCATTCTGAACACTGGACTGAGAGCATTTAAAGTTCATGTTTGTGCCAGAAACTTTAGTATGGTATTCCATTTCAACCCTACAACCCTTCTATAAAGTAGGCATTATAAACTCTGTCACAAACTACACATATCGTGGACCTTCACAAATGTTCAATCAAAATAACAAGCTTATGCTGGCTATCCCTATCTTGAAGCTAACCTTCTCTTTCCTTTGGCTAAGCATTTTCCTCTTGCTTATTGACGTACCAATCCATTAATTTAAAAAGTATTTATTAAGCAACAGGTGGGATAATTAGTATATACAGAAAATTAACAATTCAGTAATGAAATTAGGAATACAATTCTATTCAAATAGCATCACAAGGAAAAATACTTAGGAATAAATTTAACAAAAGGTATGCAAGACTTATACACTGAAAAATTTTAAACTTTGCTAAAGAAGATATAAATAAATGGAGAGACATTTTTATGTTCATGGAGAGAAAGACTCAATATTACTAAGATGACCATTCTCCCCAAATTAATCTAGAGGTTCAGTGCAATTCTTATCAAAGTTCCAGCATGTTTTTTTCTTTTTTTTTTCCCAGAAATTGACAAGCAGATCCAGAAATGTGTATAGAAATACAAAACATCTAGAATAGCCAAAACAACTTTGAAAAAGAACAAATTGTAGGACTTTCATGTCCCAATTAAAAAACTTACCATAGAGCTACAGTTATCAAGACAGTATGGTACTGGCATAAAGATAGACATACCTCAATAGAACAGAATTGAGAGTCCAGAAATAATTCTTGTATTTATCATCAATTGAGTTTTGACAAAGGTACCAAGGTAATTCATTGGAGAAAGAATTCTGTTCAACAAATGGTGCTGGGATAACTGAATATTCACATACAAAAAACTAACATAGATCCTCACCTCACATCATACACAAAAATTAACTCAAAATGGACCATAGATTTAAATGTAAGAGCTAAAACAATAAAGCTTTTAGAAGAAAATATAAGAGAAAATCTTTAAGATCTTGGGTTAGGGAAAGATTTCTTAGCTATGACACCAAAAGTACAGTTCATATAAGGGAAAAAAAAGATAAATTGGACCTCATCCAAATTTAAAACTTTTGTACTTCTCATTAAGAATATGAAAAGACAAGCAACAGATTGGGAAAAAATACTTGCAAAACTCATATCAGATTAAAGACTTTTATCCAGGATATATGAAGAACACTTATAGCTCAATAATAAAAAGACAAAAAACTCAATCAAAAAATGGGCAAAGATGTGGAAAGAGAGTTTACCAAAGAAGATATATGAATGGCTAACAGGCACATGAAAAGATACTTAACATCATTATTCATTAGAGAAAATGCAAATTAAAACCATAATGAGATACCATTTTATACCCATTATGATGATTAGGAGACAGACAATAACAAATGTGGATAAGGATATAGAGAAATAGGAACTCTCATCCATTACTGGTGAGAACGTAAATGGTACAAGCACTGTGGAAAACCATTTGGGAGTTTTTTACGAAGTTAAACATAAAATTCCCATATAACCCAACAATTCTCCTTGTAGGTATCTACTCCTACTCAAGAGAAATGAAACCATGTCCACACAAAAATTTGCACTAGAATGTTCATGCCAATAAATACCGGAAACAACCCAAGTGGATACACAAAATGTGGTCTATCCATATAATGGAATGTTATTCAGCAAGAAAAAAAAAAAGGAACTTTGTGATGGATGAACTTCAAAATCATTATGTAAAGTGAAATAAATACACCATATACAAGAGACCAGATATTGTGTGATTCCACTTACATAAAATTTCCAAAAAAGGGCAAATTTATAGAGAAATAAAGAAGAACAGCATTTGCTTAGGGCTGGGGGTATGAGCTGAGATTAACTGTAAAAGGGCATGAGGAATCTATTAATAGGGGGTGAAAATGTTCTAAAACATTTATGGTGATGGTTGCATCACTTGATGGAGTTACCAAAAATCACTGAATTGTATACTTGAAATAGGTAAACTTTATGTGTAAAATATACCTCAATGAGGTTGTTAAATAAAAAATAAATTAGCAAAACCCAATGTATCATTTGATTCTAGATGGAATACACATCACTGACTCAAGCTCAAATCTGAAGTCATTATTGAAACCTTCTTGTTCATGGTTATACAGATCAGGCATCAAGGCCTTCCTTATTTTTCCTGTGATCTTTACTCAGTGAACCCATTTCTTTATTTTTGTTTCTGGAGCCATCCTACTAATCCAAATTTTCCTTACTTCCTTATTTAATTTTGTTATAATTGTAGATGGTTTTCCTAACTCTATTTACTGCTGTAGGTTAAACAGCATTAATTACTGGATTAATTCTCCAGTAACATTGGTTTTACCTGGTTGCATTTTATCCCCAGACCTCTAATTGTTCTCATGGCAGGCAGTATACAATGCAAACAATGGCTTTCCTGTTTGGACCCACCCTACATTTCCAATTTTATTTTTCACTATTAACTACTATAACAATCCCCTTACTCTATCAGATCGGTTTCCTCATTGTCTTCTGTATTAGTTTCCTAGGGCTACTGTAACAAATTGCTGCAAACTAGGTGGTTTTAAACAACAGAAATTTGTTCTTGTACAGTCATGGGGGTCAGAAGTCTGAAATCCAGGTGTCAGCAGGGCTATGTTCTGTCCTAAGGGTCCAGAAGAGAATCTTTCATTGCTTCTCCCAGCTTCTGGTATTGCCAGCAATCCTTGGTGTTCCTTGGTTTGTATACTACACATCAATCCAATCTCTGCTCCCATCTTCACATGGCCTTCTGCCCTGTGTGTTCTCCCATTGTCTTCTCTTCTCTTCTAAGGACACTTGGCATTAGACCAACCCTAATCCAGGATGATCCTTAACTCAATTACATCTACAAAGGCCTGTGATTCAAACAAGGTCATATCCACAGGATCTGGGTGAACATAATTTTGGGGCACCATCTTTCATTCCATTACATCCCCCAAGCACCCTAGTCCTTTTAATACTTTGGCCATGTGATTTCCACATTCGAAATTTCTCTTTCAGTCTCTTCTCCAGATCCCGTTCAGGTTCTGAGTGTAGCTCACAAAGCTTCTAATCAGAACACCCTGTCTTAGTTTTTCTGAACTTCTATAGCACTCCCTGTTCCCTTCATTTCTGCATTGTTTCTGTTCATGTTTGTAGGTCCTGTTTGCCAACCAGATTTTAATCTGCTGTAAGAAGATCTCAAATTCTCAGCTTTGGTTGCACATTGGAATCATGTGGGGAACTTCAAAAAGACACTCTTGTGTCCCACCCCCAGAGGTTCTAATTTAACTGGCCTGGGGGAGTGTCCCAGGTATGGGTATTTTTTTAAAAGCTTCCTTATTTCATTCTAGTGTGCAGCCAAGACTGAGAATGCTCTGTTTTAAAGCATGCATTCTCAGGAGGGAAGGCTAAAATTGGTGCTTGAGTTAGGGTGGGGGGACAAAAATCTTAGATATTACAATGGGCCAAAGTATATAAATAGATATAGAGTAAATAAATCTATGGTAATTGGGGGAAAATGTCTAAAATGACTTCACAGAGGGGGCAATGATGAAAAATATGTTGATAACATTGCTCTAAAGTATATCAGAGTCACCTGTGGAACTTGATAAATTGCACGTGGCTGAGCCCCCAGAGATTTTGACTCAGAAGTTTGGGCTGTGGCCCAGAACTCTGTATATTGAATAACAACTAACATTTATTGCGTGCTTACAAACACTAAGTACTCTCCTGAGTGCACCCATGCATCATTTCAGTTTACAGATGAAGAATCGGAGGCACAGAGAGCAGTTTACCCAAAGTCACTCTGCTAGTAAGTGACAGAGGAAAGATTTGAAGCCCCAGATTTCTGCTCAGGTCCTTAACTCCCAATTATATGGAGTTAAGTGCTGGAGCTTGAGAACCACTGTGCTGGAGGGCAGGAAACATGCTTCATGGTTCTCTTGTACTTCTTTCCAAGAGGAGCACACTGCTTAATATATAGAAGAGGCCAAAGAGCACTTGTTGAGTTAATGACCGTGATACAAATAAAGAAGGAAAGCCAGACAACAGTAGGGCCGTGGGGCACCTAAGTCAAGATCATCAGTCAGGACCAAAGGGCTTGGATTCCATTGGTTTACTGGGCTAGTTAGTTGCCTTGAAGCTGGTTAATTGGGCAAGGATGAAGAAGCTTTTGTCTTTAGTCTGAGAGGTTCAGATAGCACTTGGGAAATCTCCAGTTTATTATACCAATTAACACAGAGTTAAAACAACCAAAATCTCAAAATGTTCATTGCTCATTGTTTCAAAAGCCACTTGATAGTTTGAGATTCCTTTAAATCAGGGGTATTTAACTTTTCTGAAGTTTCGTGGACTCCTCCTTTGGCAATCACATGTGAAGTCACATATTTTAGAAAATTATTCTGAGAATGGGTGAAGCCTATAGACCACTTCCTAGAAGAATGTTCCTAATGTGTAAAAATGTCATGAGATTACAAAGACAACCAAACAGTATACTGAATTACACTTATCCAAATGTATGATAGGGTGATATCTGTGTTTCCTTATTCACATTTTTAAAAAGATCTACTGACAAGTCTAAAATCAACTAATCTGAAATTGCGACGAGTGTGAATAATATTTCAAGCGATACGTAACAACTAAAAGGTGATACAGGAATATCTGTGATTTCTATGGGTGACAGTCACAGGTAGTGCTAACACTAATATGGTTTGTTGCCAAATTTATAGGAGAAAGAAATGCTAATTTTCAGCTAGTAAAAATGATGTAAATGTTTTCCCATCCATGGACCCCTGGGAGGGGGAGGGGAGAACCTGTGGATCCCAAGTTAAAACCTCTGCTACTGACCTCTTAAAACCCTAACCCTATCTGTTTAACCCTGCCCAATTTGGCCTGTTTTGCTTTAAGGGAACTCCATTAACTAGCTCCATTGCTGTCAAAATCTTATAGCTAGGAAAGTTTCTCCAAAAGTTTGAGACGTGGTCTCTTGGCACAGCAGCAGCTTTGGACTCAGTGACTCTTATAATAAGAATTGAGCTGTGCTGTGCGGCAGGATTAGTTAGAAAAGTGTTTCTGGAAAGCAACATTTGTCTTTGCTTAATAATCAACTGGGGGGGGGATGCAGATTCTTGGACACTCCCATCTCCCAATATCTCTCTCTCTCTCTCTCTCTCTCTCCCCCTCCCTCTCTCTCTCTCTCCCTCCCTCTCTCTCTCCCTCTCTCTCCTAATTCAGTGGGTCTGAGGTAAGGCCCAGGAATCTGCATTTTAAGTGCTCCTGCTCGCGCTCTCTCTCTCTCTCTCTCTCTCTCCCCTAATTCAGTGGGTCTGAGATGAGGCCCAGGAATCTGCATTTTAAGTGCTCCTG
>NW_017731504.1:822342-830831 GCF_001890085.2 Hipposideros armiger
GGTGCATTAGCCTAGAGTCTAGCCTACCAGAAACCTCTTTTGAGAGTTTGAGGGCAATTTGTGTTTCAGATTGAAAGAGGAAGGAGCAAGCAGCCAAGCCTTTCACAGCATTTCCCAGCAGCTGCCAAGCCAGTACCTCAGATGGCTGGTTTAACAGACATGGTCTAACTCCAAGATTCAACATGAGGGCAGAGCAGTTTATGGTTCCCATCAGAAACTAAATCTTGTGACGGAACTTTCCTCTTTTGCTAAAGGAAAACGTCCTCCTCCTTTTCTTCCCCCATTTCCCCTGTTTTCCCTGCAGGATGCTGCAAAGACTCAAAGGAATTCCATTATTCAAGAAGAGGCTTCAACTCTTAATAAAGGTGCCAAATAAATACACTGATGTTTCAAGAACCCCACAACTTTGGAGCACACAGGTTAAGGATTTCTTGGACTCAGGAGGCTTGCTCTGCCACAGTGTATAGAGGATAACTCCTTTATCTTATCTGCAATAACTTTATCTGCAATAATTTTATCTGCAATCTGGAAGATGGCTTAAGACTGTGTTAAGAGAACAACGGTATAATCCTCTCTCTGTCATTCAACCCTTGGCCTTTTTCTAGAAGGAACACAGGGGAAAGACTTGTGGGTTCCTGATCCTTTTATATCATTAGTCTCACCAGTCAAGACTTTATTAGAAACTTAACTAAAGCCCCATAGACTATCTAGCACACAGGTGGTAAAATTCTTCATTCAAGACTGAATGTATCTAAACTGACAGCTTGAACTTGTAGTTTTTTTATGTGAACAAAGAAGCCAAATAATGTATTGTTCTAACATATTAAACACGTCTTTTATATGTAACACGATGCTAAATTACATTTATCAGCAATTACAGTGTGATTTATTCCCCCCTCCCCTCCCTTGTTATAGGGCTATTTATAGCTCCTGGCAGTTAATTTAATTTATCAGCATTTTAAATTTTTAAAAGCTTCCTATTTAACAGGTGACTGGTCAGTGAAATGTATATAGTTAATGGACTTCTCTCCCATGATCCATCCACCTCTCACAAATAACAATAGCACTTATTACTACTTTTGTTGGTTTTCCCCCTGATATCTCTCCAGTGCTTACGACGAAGTCTGGTACGGACAATATTTATTAAATAAATTCTGAGCCAGGCACTGTATTTCCTACTGTAGTACAGTTAATCTCATTTGATCTGATTAATTAAATATTCCTCATTAAATTCTATGAGGTCAATTAGAATTATTATCACAACTTCATTTTATGAACTAAAAAACATGAGTCTGAAAAACACTGAGTGTATTTCTAAGGTTTCAGACAATGACTGGAAAAACTAACACTAAAATTTGAAGTTGGTTAGGCCCCAGGAGTTTATATTTGTTTAGTCCAGGGGTCAGCAAATTACAGCCAAAGGTGAAATCTGGCCTTCTGCCTGTTTTATTGAAACACAACTCACTCATTTACAACTCTGAAAAACCATCTAAAATAAGGACTATTTTGAACTCCAAATTCTTATTTCCTAAATCTCAATAAAGACTAAACAAGTTGAAAATGTTTGACAACCTTATTATGCTGACAGCATTTTAATAGATACATTGTGTTTATATTTGTCAGATTAAGCAGATCTTAAAACATATGGACATTTACTAATTTATTTTTTAACTCTATGTCCTGATGTTCAAGGACCATTTGATGATAAGAAACAGAAGCACACTGGAAGCTTAAGTGAAGACCAAATCCAAGGAAATTACACAATCTAAGGGCAGGAAGAATCACGGAGTCCCACGGCTAGACTGGACGAAGAACCAGAGAGCCATCAGAGTCCGAGGCCACTCACTTCTCCAGCTCTCGCTCTTCCCAAAACCACATGATCTCTCATCTCAATGCTCCCTGCCTGTGTACCGAACACACATGGCCCACAATGAATGTCCCTAAGTGGTGGCCTTGTTATATGACTTTTATACATTTAGCTTTGTGGCCAATCACACTGTCTCTGTGTCAAATTCCTTGTTCAAACATTTAATGAAGGGGTCAGCAAACTTTTGAGACAGAAGAGCCGGCCAGGGGTCAGCAAGCTGCCATGCGCGAGCCACATGTGGCTCTTTGGGTACGTACACGTGGCTCTGAAGTAAAACTGAAAATGAAAATAAAACTATCATAGTTTCGTTTATAAAATTTTTAAAGGACATTATTCATGTAATGGTGATTATGTAAAAGTATATTTATGGCTCTCAAATAATTTTTAAATTGTTATGAGGGACAGGATTGGCTCTTCCAGGGATTGGCAAACTTTTGAGACGGAAGGTACCCAAAGAGCCACATGTGGCTCTCAAGTCACAGTTTGCCGATCCCTGATCTAATGCATTGCTGGGAGAATACGTGATATAAAAGTCAGTCTCTTCCCATGTTATGGAGGGTCAAATTCTCCAAGAAGGCTGCATGGAGAAGAATAAATGAATGTCATCACTTTACGTGCTCTAGTAAAATGATTCTCAGTGTGATAGGGGTGGGTGTCTATCCTTCCGATTGCACTGTAACACTGTAATGGTAACACTGTACTATTACTCATAGGAGTATACCATGTCCTTTAGTTTTGCTTATCTGGATAAAAAGTAGAAAACTATTCTGTATGTAGTGCATTAAGGAGGAAAAGCTTTGCAGAAATATTATGCTTCAGACTAAGGCAAACATCTAAGTGTTGTTCCTTAACATATTTAACTTGGTATACACTCTTAAACAATAACTGATAATTAAATGGAGTCATTGAGGGGATGATTTGTATTACTTTGATGTGCTGTAAATGTCACTTTTCTTTTGGCTCCTTAACCTGATCTACATATTTGCCTGCCTTCTGTGTATTTCTTGTAATATTTATGCTCAGCAAAATGGAAATACCAATAAGTACCACAATTTTATAGGCCTATCAAACAGCAGAAAAAGTCTATTGGCATACTTTAATGATATTACTATGTCTCTGTCCCAGTATACTTTGTAATAATTTTCCAATACATTCTTGGGATTACATTTATAATGCAGTATCAATCCATTTGCAAACTCACATCCAAGATCATAATGTTGACCTGCAAAACTAACAGTATACTTTTGTTGTTCATCCAGCAGCTAAGTATAACCTCCAATTATTTTATAATTGTTTTGATGAGAGTAGTTTCTTTTGTACCTGAAAATGGGAATCCTTTCCCAGTTGAATTTACACTTGGATTGTTCCCCCTTGTGACAAAAAAACTCACATTTATAAGTTAGTTAATCTAGATTAGAGGTGTTTTCCCAGTCCAAAGTACAGTGTCTTCCTCTATAAAGTCTAGTTTATTCTGAGTGAGACTGTGATTTTGATTTATGAATTAACATGTGTCTTTGCATTATGTAACATTTGCTGAGTGCCTACAACATTGAAATCACTGTGCTAGAAGTTTGGGGTACATAAATGAAGAAGAAAGTCACTGGCCTCAAAGAGCTTCTATTCATTAGGGAGAAGTCACAAAACCATCTAAACCTGATTAATGATTACAGGTGTTGTAATAGTAGAAGGATGAACAAATGCCATGGAAGAACAAAAAAAGACTTAATTATTCTGGGAGTGAGACAGGAAAAATCGTGTATGACATGACCTTTTGAGTTTGGCCTTCAAAAGAAAGAAAAATTCAGGCAAAGAGAACAACATGAGGAAGTATGGTGAGGTAAGGCAAAATAATTAAATTAGTAAAAGGATTATGTCCAGGATGGCTTCGATATATTGGGGAAAGAAGCGAGAAATAAAGAGGGATAAATAAGATGGAACCACAGTATATGAGTTAAAAGCCTTGCATGCCACTGTAGGGCATTCAAATGCTTTATAAAGACAATGGAAAACCATTGAAAGTTTTTTAATTTGAGGATTTACAAAAGCATATTTGTGTTTTAGAAAAATAATGCATGTGGCAATGTGGAGGATTGGTTAAATTGCAGTGATTTCCATGAGTATTTCCATAGATTGATACTAGATAAATGTCTTCCGGCAATGAAGACATTTACCCACGTATTCATTTAATTGTTACATGCCAAGAATCCTATTTTGAGTTGTCGTGACCAAGTATATATTACTACCATGAATTAACTAATGGTTAATTCTTTTCAAGTTCAAGAAAATCCAATATTCTTACATTTCCTGTTGTACTAAACCTACAAACATAACTTTCAGTAGTAGTTAAGCCTCATTTACATCATGTTTGCTTCTCACCATTTATAATTATGCAATATGGAGGTATGGAGATATATATCATTATTCAAATTATTTTAAAACTTTCAAATAAATAAAGAACATAGATTACCAATATTAAGAATGAAAGAGATAATATCACTACAGATCTTACAGATTTAAGAAGATATAAGGAGAAATTATCAACTTCATGCCAAGAATTTCAACAACTTGTGTGAAATTAACAAATTCCTTGAGAGGTACAAATGACCAAAACCAACAAAAGAAGAAATAGAAAATCTGAATCATTCTATGTTAATTAAATAATAGAATTCCATAATTTGAAAATATTCTTAAAAAAACTCCAGGTCCAGATGGCTTTCACAGATGAATTCTACTGAATATTTAAAAAATAATAACAAACTTAAACTCTTTAGGAAAATAAAGGAGAAGGGGATACTTCCCTACTCATTTTATGAGCACAGCATTACTATCACCAAAGCCAAATGGAAACATTATAAGAAAACTACAAACCAATATCCCTACAGACTCAAAAGTTCTCAACAAAATATTAGTTCTCAACAAATTTGAATCCGGTCATGAACAAAAAGGATATTACATCACAACAGAACGTGGTTTATCCTAGACATGTGAGTTTGATTTAATATTCAAATTTTTTAAAAGTTTAAAAGCTGAGATTTAGAACTAACATAAAGCTTCAATAAGCATACATGGGGTTAATGACATAGAGGGATGCTAATCCTATGATATCTTATTTTCCTTTAGTTTAACGGACTTGGACCCAGTTGAATGCATAGAAAGGGCTGTGCAGCCCAGGCCTAAGGGTGTCTGTACATGACATCCCCCTGGTCACAATGATTGGCTTACATGTGGGTCCAGTCAGACTGAGGTCTAAGACTTCTGTTTGTTAGCTGAGCAAAGAAGTTTTTTCTTACTCTAGACTCTGTGTCAAACATGGTATTTTGTTATAAGAGTGAAGCTGACATTTTAAGGTCAGTGAGGCAGTCATAAAAAGACAGTATAGAGATGTAGCCCAGATCAAACCATTCACAAAGCCCTTTCTACATCTGAACTTTTTCACAGAAGTCAATTAATTCCAGTCTTAGTTGGTTCACTTATTTTCTTCTAAACATAAAAGAAAAATCTGAAAATGCAGATAAACCCACTTTATTTCCACTACTTTTGTATTTATTACAATTTGACCATAATATTGAACTTACAAAATCTAAAATTATTCAGTGTCTATAGCATCTGTCTGAACAATACGAAGTCTGTAGAACACTAACTGATAATCCCTTACAATTTATAACAGTGTATTTTAGGTATGTCTTTATTGTAGCTCCTCAAAATTATTTTTTACAGTGTTTGCATAGATTTCCCCCATATTTTTACATTTTGTCATCTCTTCTTGAATCTCAGACCATTGATTTGGAATCACTTTCTTCCATCTGAACCACAAATTTTAGAATTTCCTTAGGTTAGGGATTGTTGATTGCAAACTCTCAGTTTTGATTTTTCTGAAATGTCTTCATTTGTCCCTCATTTTGAAATATATTTTTATAGGCATACAATTCCAGGGTGACAGTTATTTTGTTTCAGCTCATTAAAATGATTCTAATTTGTTTTGCCTTCCATGGTTGTTCTCAGCTTAATCATCGTATCTTGGTAACCTGCTTTCTTCTTTTAAGAGTTACCTTGCCACTAGTGTTCTACATTTATCTACAGTGTAGCTGGGTGGTTTTTCTTTTCTTTTCTTTCTTTCTTTTCTTCTTTATTTATCCTGTTTGAGAATTGATATACGTTTTGAATATTTGGACACATGTTTTTCATTAGTTCTAAAAAGCTCTCTAACATTAACTCTGTCCCATTCTACCTCTCGAATCTCTTTCTGGAATTCTAAGTTGGTAAATGTGAAATCTTCTCATGCTATCATTTATGTCTCAATGTCTCCTCATATTTTCTGCCTCTTTATGTCTCTATTACATTCTGCATACCTTTCAGTACTATCTCTCAGCTCACTAGTTCTGACTTCAACAGGGTCTAATCTGTTTTCAAATCAAACTATTAACATTTTTTCAAGTGTAACACTTTTCATTTATGGAAGTTCTATGTGATTCATTTTCAGATTATTTTAATCATCCTTTAGTCTTTTATTTCTTTAAACACTTTAAACATACCAATTGTGCTAATAATTCAAATAGTAAAAGCTTTTGTGGGTTTATTGATTCTGTAGGTTCTTGCTGATTGTGTCCATGCTTCCTTGTGTATTTTGTGATTTTTGATTGTGACTTAGTAATTCTTAGGGTTTATCTTTAGAAATTTTTGATGCCTGGATTGAATGCACCTTCCTTCTGAGATGATTTGTGTTTACTTTTTCCAAACTCTAGAGGAACACAACAAACTTGGCATCACTTTAAACTTCATATTCACTGTGAAATTTCCAGGCCTTGTGGGATGGTGTGAATTTGGGCTGTAATCCTTGGGGTTGGCTTGTGGTTACTAATTATAAGGACAGAGTTTTCTACTTTCAACCAGTACCAAAGTTTAAACACTACAGTTTTCCTTGCAGACCTCTTAGGAAATTGGGAGTGGGGTGGGTTTACTTCACCGTAACACTGAGTAAGTGTACAGATTCACCATCAGTATCTACTTTACTTTCACACTGAGTATTCTACATCCTAGTGAAATTTAAGAATCTCAAAATTAGACTCCCCGATATGAGAGACCTTGGAATTAATCTTTTGTCCCTTGTACTCCTCAAATCTTGAAAAGTGAAGTTCAAGTTCAAAAGATTTGGCAATTGCCACCAAAGTAAAAGACAATTTTCAGTGTTCAAGTTCATGCTTTCACTTAGTTTTGGCATCTATGTATTCCATACTTCCTTGCCATCTCACTGATATATTTAAACACAAGTGTCTTCTTTTTTTAATCCAGATATTTAGAGGTTTTGCTTGTTTGTTTTATAGTGGGAGTGTCAGTCTGGGTATCTTAGTCTATCATGCTACCAGATATGGAAGTCCTCTTTACATATCTTCTCTCATGCTATTCTGTTAGCTGAAGACTCTCTTTGCACACTGTGCCAGTTAACAATTTATCACTTCAATTCACAAAATCACTCTTTGTTGCCCACTGTGCAAAAAATGCAGCTGGACCTTTTCAATAGTTTTTGTTAGCTGAGATAATGCTAAACTTTGGCAACAGTGGGTGATGGAGAGACATTGCAAGATGAGTGGGTTTTCCTTTCGGTTCCTGGTATGCTTCTTTAGCAGCTTCTCTAGCACCAGGCTCCTGTAGCACTCACAACTTCCCCGTGCTTGGCTCCGGTAGTTGCAAACAAGGCTTCCCAGGTACCCACCTCCCGCAGTGTAGGCAGGTTCACCAGCACCAGGCTCCTGCACTCAGGCAGCTTCTCCAATGAAGGGCAGTCAGTAGCAAGGAGCAGCCGGCAGCTGTCCCCAACTTGGGTTGATTCCTGGCAGAGTGCCTTCACTGAGACACTTCCTGTTAATAGCTTTCCCCCTGCATCCCTGAGGGTGTATTTCCAGGACTTCTATCATAGCAATTTCTCTGCAATTCAGCGAGTCATGGGTGTAACCTTTTCTGGATATCAGACGTGGGTGGCAGGGAGACGGAGATCTTCCTTGGGTTTTCCAACTCAGTGCTATGGTTGGGTAGTTGCTGACCCTTACATCTGCTTTTTCTGTGTTCTTTAGAGTTCTCTTTACTCTTTTTCTAGTTAGTCTCCCTTAATGAGATACCCTGATTCTTTATATTCAACTTTCCCTGTTCACTGTGTGGTTTTTGTCTCCTGACTCAACTATGACACTTTCATCTGGTAATCTCCTCTCTCCTCATCAAGATTCAGCTCAGCCATTATCACCATTCTGGTTCAAGTGTATTAGAATAAATCATATGAAAATGCCATATTTTGTGAGTCAAAAACAGTTGAATCTTGGCAATTTCAAGTATTTCAAACTAATATTTTTCTCTGTAGTTCTCAGTGTATGCCTCTACCAGCACTTACCCTATTAATTGAAAATATGAAAATTTTAATATAATGTTACCTATTGTAAGAATGCATCTTGGGAATGATTTTTAATCTTTTATTCCTAATGCCTAAATGCCTAATCCAATTCACAGTAATTAGTATATGATCAAAAAAAAAATGCTCGTTGAACTAACTGAACACTAGCAAATCATTTTGTCTCTCTAATCTTCAATTTCTTTCTCTTCTAACGAGGATCATTAACACCTGCTCTATTTAATA
>NW_017731504.1:833131-837128 GCF_001890085.2 Hipposideros armiger
CCTTGGAAATATAGAATGAATCAATTGAAAGTCTTATTGAAAACAACAAACTGACAACCTGGCTAATTTACTTAGAAAAAACAATTTAAAAAATATTCAATAGCTCATGGTATCTCAAAGAGGCCTAGTAAACCAGAATCAGAGGCTATCTTGCCAGGCACGGCACCCCAGAATATGCCACAGAACTGGCCTCATGATGTGGTTGCCTCTGTGAGTGCCACTACCGCATTACCAGGACGGATTCTGAGTAGTCCCTGTTTCTGCGCATCCTGACTATGACTCAAGGTCCAGAGTAGGTAAATCTGGTTGATGGACTTTATGACATAGCTGCAAGAGAGGCTTGGAAAGCGAGTTGCTGGCATTTTCAGTGTCTGAGATAAGGGTTGCCCTCTTTATGAGGAAGGAGTTCAGATGCTGGATAGCCATAAGGAATGTGAAATGTTGACTACCTAGACCAATGCAGATAAACACCCAGCATTTTTACAAGAATCTGGACATGGGATCATCAGAAGTTCTCAAAGGGATTGACAGCATCTCCACATATCCAACTTAAGCTTCTTATTTAACAAATATTTACTAATAGAAATCTACCATATACAAGGCATAAGAAATTCTTGCTATCCTCAGGAGACTGTAATCTATTTTTGGAAGCAAGACTTACATCAATAAGATTTTAAAAGGTTGATTTAACTAAAACACAAGGGCAATGCAAGGTAGTGCATAACTGTTGTCTTAGTTTGGGTTTCTCTCAAAGCAGAACCTGAGGCAAGGACCTGGTTCAGGCAGTATATTTTGGACTTGGTCCCAGGAAGCAGGAGTGAGGGAGTAGGGAAAATGCATAAGAAAAAGAGAAAAAGCCAATATAATAGTGTCATTTAGAGGTCATTTTTGTGATAATAGGGGCTTATTTCTTCCAGAATCTCTAAGAAGCATACAGAATAGAAATGTCCACCTAAAAACAGCAGGCAAAAGTATTTATGCATTGGTTCTAACAGCCCATAGATGAAGGGTTTTTCCTTAGGAACAATTACTCTCCCACACTTCCAGGCTGGGCTTGTCCTCAGCATGAGTTCCCCTTGTATTAGAGAAAGCTGTGTGAGCATGTGCACTTGAGGTGGGTGAGGTGGGATGCCCACCGAATGAGGTGAGTCTGAGCTTGCATGGACCTTTCCACTAGAGCTGCAGCTGAAATCAGAGGTGGGTCAAAGGGATATGACAGGGGCACTAGGGGTGCCTGTTACAACTGTCAACCTACAGAAACACTTAATAGGGGTGATGCATTCAAATCAGTTCAAGGTCACTGCAGGTTGGAGTGCTTGGGGAGGCTTCCTAAGGAGGCTGGACTCTGGCTGAGCCTGGAAAGAACTAACAGAATTTCTCATGCCAGGAATTTTGCAACACATCAGGATCTGGAATTTTCCAAAGTCTGGCTGTGTTGAAGGCAGCAGTTAAGTATTCCAGTGTATTATGCCTCTGTGGTTGAGTCTATATTCTATTTTGTGTCTTGTAATAACTTTACATTGATGGTTATGGCATTTAGGCATCTTTCAAATACTTGCCCAGGCTTCAACACCAAAAAAAAAAAAAAAAAAAAANAATAAACCATCAATAACAAGTTAGGTTACTGGGACATTTATGATGTTTTAATATTTTGTAATTAAAATAGTATTAAGATAAACATTCTTGGGCCAGCTGAGTGGCTCAGTTGGTTAAGAGCACGAGCTCTGAGCGACAGGGTCGCCGGTTCGATTCCCACATGGGCCCGTGAGTTGCGCCCAAGCTGAGCTGGCGCTGAGCTGCCAACAGGTGGCAGGATGGCTCAGCTGGTGAGAACATATGCTCCTAACAACAAGGTTGTGGGTTCAACTCCGGAAAGGGATGGTAGGCTATGCCCACCCGCAACTGAGATTAAACATGGCATCTTGAGCTGAGTGGCCACGAGCTGCCAAAGGGTGGCCAAATGGCAACTGGACTTGGAGCTGAGCTAGCTACACCCTCCATAACTAAGACTGAAGGACAACTTGGCTGTTCCCCTTCCCCAATTCCCCAACACCGTTTCCCCTCCCCAATTCCCCAATATAATCTTAAAAAAAAAGAGAGATAAACATTCTTACAAATATTGATGCACATCTTTCATTGTTTCTTTAAAAGAAATTATTAAATTAGTAGGAGGATTTTGTAGATCAAAGCATACAAATATATTTATGCTTTTTTTAAACTACTGCCAAATTTCCTTCTAGAAATTGCACCAATTTGCTCTCCAACATGAGAATAGCATTTCAGTGCATACTCAGCAACAAAGTAGTTTGGAAAATATTGCCAATTTAGGTGTTGAAAATACTATTGACTTACATTTGTATTTATTTTATTTTTACTAATTATTGTAGATTTTCATGTTCATTCTCTTTGATATTAAGTATCCATATATACCTTGCTTTTTTAAAAAATCAAGATCAACATATTTTTACTTTTAATTTTTAAAAGTTCTTTATATATTATGGCTACTAACCAATTTTCATATATTTTAAAAATGTTTTTTTCTTATTTTCATTTTAGTTATGATAGGTGTGAGAAATTAACAATGTTTATAGTCAAGTATCTTGATTATGTATTCAAGTATCTTGGTTATGTATTGAATATGTAATCAATCTTTTTCTTAGTTTTTCTTTTGTTGATTTTCATTAGTTTAGAGTGTTCCTACCATCCTAATACTATAAAGTCACTTTTATTCTACTCTTTTTAATCTATTCCTAGCTATTTTATTATTTCAGTTTTAGTGTATCCCATGAAGTAGATTAGACATTTTTCTACAAATATAATAATATATTCAGTATTTGATAATCTGAAAGTTAACCTTAATATAGTTGTGAAATCTGTAGACAATACTAGGCATTTTTTTGGGGGTGGGGATTTAGAAGAACTGAGCTATTGGCTTTTAAAAAGAGCTAATAATAAATATCATTTTGCTTTATTTATTTTATGATTATCTGATAAAGTATATAGTGTTCATAATGGCCTAGCTTTTACAGGACTTTTATTATGATTTTCATTAAAGAGATCATTCTTCTCAACACGTGAGTAAATCCTGTTTGCTAAAATGAAGTTTCCTAACTTATAGACAGCAGGCAGGTTAATAGTCAATTGTTTTGTAATGTGAAATACTATATTTGTTGAAAGTGTGTGTGTGTGTGTGTGTGTGTTATGTTTGTGAACTATCTGGCATCAATTCCAGTGGAGCTGAAGAAAATAAATGATAACTTTACAGAGTGTTCTCCCCTACCCCATTCTTCTGGCTTCCAATACACTCTGCTTCTTGCTTGCTACAACAGATGGCCCTATAGTATTTTAGTATTTTTGTCCTCTCAACAGCATCTGACATCCAGAATCCTCAGGTTGGGTTATATGAGGACTAAGGAGGTTTCTGGGGTGTTCTACTTAGGTATGACACATACTTTCATGAAATGTATTAGAATTACCCAGGAGATTTTTGATCCCCCTCTACCCGCATTGGAGTTTGCTAAACATGTTCCACCAGCAACCTAAAATAATTATCCTCAAGTTCCCTTGGAAATATAGAATGAATCAATTGAAAGTCTTATTGAAAACAACAAACTGACAACCTGGCTAATTTACTTAGAAAAAACAATTTAAAAAATATTCAATAGCACATGGTATCTCAAAGAGGCCTAGTAAACCAGGATCAGAGTCTATCTTGCCAGGCACGGCACCCCAGAATATGCCACAGAACTGGCCTCATGATGTGGTTGCCTCTGTGAGTGCCACTACCGCATTACCAGGACGGATTCTGAGTAGTCCCTGTTTCTGCGCATCCTGACTATGACTCAAGGTCCAGAGTAGGTAAATCTGGTTGATGGACTTTATGACATAGCTGCAAGAGAGGCTTGGAAAGCGAGATGCTGGCATTTTCAGTGTCTGAGATAAGGGTTGCCCTCTTTATGAGGAAGGAGTTCAGATGCTGGATAGCCATAAGGAATGT
>NW_017731504.1:842053-843615 GCF_001890085.2 Hipposideros armiger
CAAGTTGCACATTTACAGTAGCCCTTCTCCCAAGAACAGCAGTGAGCAACTGTCATCATTACTATATATTATATCAGTACAAGATCCAAGATGGCAGAGTAGATAAACACTGTGCCTGCTTCCTTCCATGAACAGTTTAAAATTACAGCTAAGTTATAGAACAATCAACCTGGAGAGCCATCTGAAGTCTGGTTGAACAGAAGTTTTACAACTCAGGACATAAAGAAGGAGCCACGTCAAAACTGGTAGGGGAAAATAAATATATACATAATTATTTAAAAAAAAACCACAAAACAAACAAACAGGTAGGAGGGGGCACAGACGCAAAACAGGCTTCCCCTAAACCTCTGTGTGGAGGCTGAGAATCAGGAGAAATATCTCAGATGTGGAGGTCCCCCCAAAGGAGCCAGGGACTCCAGCCTGGATCACTGGAGACAGGAAGAGGAGCACCCACAACATCTGGCTGTGAAAAGCAGTGGGAATTCTGACCACCTGGGTGAGAAGGAAGGCTGCAGGAAACCCAGACGTCCTCTTAAAAGGCCCGTGTAAAGACTCACTTGCTTGCAGGAACTCACCCTTTGTTCCAGCTAAGGGACGGTGACTCAGGGGGCGTTGGAGACAAGTGGGGAGCTGACTGAGGTGTGTGGCTTCAGAATAAGGGCTGGAGGACAGTCAGCATACTCCTCCCCTGCAGCCGGCAGGCGGGCACCATCTTTCCTGTGTTGAGCCTGCCCCCGCCGGGCAAATCAGAATCTGATTTGTCTGGTGGGCTCTGCAGCTCTGCTCTGCTGACCCACTGAGAATCCGCTCTACCCAACTACCTCAACACCAGCAGCACTTTTTTTGGTGAGCAGCCAGCTCTGCTAGCACTGCACTCTTTCTTGGAAAGCTATTGGAGTCCCTGGGCCCCAGGCGAGTGACAACTGGCCTCAGTGTGCTCTGAGACTTTTGCTGAGTAGATCCAGGCTCAGCACTGGCACCAAACCAGAATCTACATTAATCTGGTGACTACAACTCTTCCCATTCTAGTGACTCCCTGAGACTCTGCCTCTCCCAACTCCCAAACTTCATGAGGCTTTATCAGTGACTGAACCTCAAGGGAGTAGGCAGGTGATAGCAGGCCTCAGGATGTCCTGGCTTTTTGCAGAGCTACCCAGACCTGGTACTGGTAGCAGCCATCCTGGGTTTGCAGCGTGGCCTCTCCCATGTGCCTCCAGGTTTAGCACAGGCAGTGAACAACCACAGAGTTCTTTAGCTCCAACCAGGTAGTCCTCAGCCAGTCACAGGCAGTGGGTGACCTGGGACTGCACCAGAGCCCCTCCCAAAAGGCTCCAGAACAAATATACTCGGAGGGTGGCTTCAGACCACAGTTGATTACCACCCAATTAGCCCCACAAGAGGCACACACAGAGGGCGGTCTCAGCAGGTACCAGAGCTCACTGGGGCAAAGCCCACTCAGTTGGATAAACACCCTACAAAGCAGCATGTAAGCTATGGACATGGTCAAATCCCACAGCCAATCAACCTGAGGGTCAATCTGACCTATTAACATGCCAATAGCA
>NW_017731504.1:847365-849416 GCF_001890085.2 Hipposideros armiger
AGAATTAGAAGACACTTGTTCAGTAGAGAGTCAGAGCAGAGTGAATTAAGAGGAATATTATAAAAGCTTGGGCCTTCAAGCCAGGAGGCGCTGGCAGATTCATCGCTAACCTAGGGATATAGCTATTGGGCAGACAGGATAAATTGTTTCTATTCCAGCACCTAGAACAGTGCCTGGGCAATGACACTTAATAAATAACTAACGTATAAATAGGTAGAGTACCCCAACCCATAGATATTGCAGGAGATCCAGATAATTCCTTTATCTTCGGTTCACTTATTTCTGGACCCTATAGAGGTATCGCTCTCTTACATGTCTCTCCAATCCCCACACAATGTGAAAACAGAATTTCTTCAGTAATAGAATCAAGTGGTTCACAGGTTTCTCTGTTACATCAATCATGTTTAGACATTGTCTAATTAAACTCAAATCACTTTATCATTCACTGCAATCATATTTCCAAGTTCTGTGAGTTCTGCCTTATAACTTAACATATGCTTATGGCATAGACTGGCAGATGTTTCTGAAACTCATGTCTTCATTTTCCTGAGCACACAACTAGATTACATTTCTCATGACCAACTCAATTAGGTGTGGCCATATGACAGTTCTTACTACTGGAATGCATGGACAGGTGATGGACATTTCTCCCACTCCTATTTGCAATTCAGCTCTCTATCTTCCTTTGTTCAGGTGAACACAGGGAATCCAGTGGCCCTAGGAGATGGTGGAATCAATACAAGGAAAAAGCCTGGGTTCCCGAATGATCCCTTCTGACCATCACATGCACCCACCCTCATTGGACTATGATGTGAATGAGAAATATATCTTTACTGTATTAAGTCACTGAGATTTGGGGGTTATTTTTTTAGCAGTTGGCCTGTCCTGACTAATTTAATACTGTAGTCATGTCANAAATGAAGAATGCACTAGAAGGAATCACCAGCAGACTAGATGAAAAAGAGGATCGAATCAGCAATTTGGAAGACAAGGTAACACCCAATTGGAACAGCAAAAAGAAAAAAGAACCAAAAAAAAAATGAGGATAGTTTAAGAGACCTCTGGGACAGCATGCAGCATAACAACATTCACGTCACAGGAGTACCAGAAGAAGAGAGAAAGCAAGGGATTGAGAGCCTACTTGAAGAAATGACTGAAAAGTTTCCTAACCTCATGAAGGGTATAAGCATACAGTCCAGAAAGCAAGCACACAGAGTCCCAAACAAGATGAACCCAAACAGGCCCACACCAAGACACATTATAATTAAAATGGCAACGGTTAAAGACAAAGGTTTAAAAGCAGCAAGAGAAGGGCATCTAGTTACTTATAAAAGAGCTCCCATAAGATTGTCAGCTGATTTCTCAACAGCAACTTTGCAGGCCAGGAGGGACTGGCATGAAATATTCAATGTGATGAAAAGCAAGGACCTAAAGCTAAGGGTACTCTATCCAGCAAGGCTACCATTTAAAATAGAAGGACAGATAAAGAGCTTCCCAGACAAGAAAAAGCTAAAGGAGTTCATCAGCATCAAACCAGTATTACAAGGAATGTTAGAGGCACTTCTTTAAGATGAAAACAAAAAAGATCAAAATTATGAATAATAAAATGGCAATAGCTACATATCTATCAAAAATTATTTTAAATATAAATGGATTAAAAGCTCCAATCAAAAGTCGTAGGAGGGCTGAATGGGTAAGAAAACACAACTCTTACATATGCTGTCTATAAGAGATTCACTTCAAATTGAAAGACACACAGACTGAAAATAAAGGGATGGAAAAAGATATTTCATGAAAATGGAAACAAACAAACAAACAAACAAACAAACTCTCAGGTAGCAATACTTATACCAGACAAAACAGATTTTAAAACAAGTGTTATAACAAAAGATAAAGAACAAAGAAGGACCCAGTAATTCTACTTCTGGGTATTCATCTGAAGAAACCCAAATGCTACTTATAAGAGACATGTGCATCCATATGTTCATTGCAACATTGTTTACAATGGCCAAAATGTGGAGGCAGCCTGGGCGTCCCTTGATGGAAGAATG
>NW_017731504.1:852755-856879 GCF_001890085.2 Hipposideros armiger
ACATAAAGTTATTGAACTCAAGTTTTATTCATCATAAAATTCATACAACTCCTCATCACTGTCAAAACTCCCAACCATAGCCAGTCTCGGATTGTTTTCTCAGTTGGAGGAGGACCAAACTTAACGTTCAGTAGCACGATTTCCATTCACTTTTGCAAACTGGATCACTTTTAACTTGAATTCAACCCTGTACGAAATCTTTTCTGAGCCATTTCTGGGCAGAATGTGACAAAACGTAACCTAATATACCGGTAACAAGTGCGAAACAATGAGTGCAAAGACAACAAGCGCAAAAAAAGCTAGAAATGCAAGTAAAAAATCTACAACCACTGTATAAGACGCACCCAGTTTTCAGACACCAAATTTTTTGAAAAAGGGTGTGGCTCATACATGGGGAAATACGGTTTATTACTTGAGAACTTGGAAAGCTTCATTTTTGTGTTATATTCCACATTTACATGGTTACCCAAGCACGGTCTCTTCTGCCCTCTTAGTCACTCACATCACACAAAATCAATCTATAAGCAACAACCTCTGCCCTTAAATACCCATTTTTCTTCATCCCCATGACCATGTTTATTACACCCCTGGGTTTCCCACCTGGATTACTGAAATAGTCTCCTATATTTTCTCCTTTTCCTCACTCTTTCATTCCTTCAATTCATCTGCCAGCCCTTGCCAGAGTGATCTTTCTGACATGAAAATCCAATTTTGTCACGACTTTGTTCAGAATTCAGTAACTTCACATCACCTCCTGGTTGATATCTAAAGAAATTAGCCTTCTTTTATAGCCTCTTTGTTTGCTTCTCTCTCAACACACACCCTAAACTATTATAGCCCAGTGGTTGAAAAGAGTTCTGGAATACACAAGTGATCCAGCCATTACTTGCTGACTGAACAAATGACATAGCTTAAATATATATGCACTATTACTAAATGAGTTAACATATAATGCATGCAATATATGTGAGCTACTGTTATTGCCTTCATTTTCCAAATGTATTTGCTAATGTGACAAATAAAATAAATTTTTATTTGAATGCAACTATTTGTAATATATTTCTCAATTGTAGTATGTTAAAAATATAACTATTGTCACTTGCATTGGGGGTTCGACATTTTTATTTTAAAAAGGGGTCTACACTTGGCTATTTGGGAACACTGCTCTAGCCATCCCAAACCATTTGCAGTTCCTTGAATGGACATTACTTTGATTCTGTACATGGGGTGGTTTCTGCGGCTTGGCTCACTCAATCCCTATGCTACCATGCTTCTCAGGTGCCTTCCTGTACTGCAGGGATTGGAGAGCTAAAGGCCTTTCTCAACTTTTTTTTGCAGCTAGACTTCTAAATGCACAAAATATATGTACTACTATGAGGTTTAGGAATTTAAAACGGGGCTGAGGTCATCTTTCTGCTCTCATGGCATTTTTCTAGTAGCAAGTGGTTTTGTAGAGATCCTTTTCTCTTGCAGGGTTCTTGTGTCTGGAGATAGCAGCATTCAGGGCTGCTGTCCTGATTCCTCATCAGTGGATGGCAACATGTTCTTGGGCTGAATAATTCCACTGGTGGTCTCGGTGATACAGTACTCTAGTCTTTGGGGAATCATTCCTGGTGGGCCAGACTACAGCTCATTCCTCCAGCCTTCCCATGATTCTGTCCTAATTACCTATGAATTTTTATCTCAGTGCTTTCCTTCTTAAAATGACTCATTGGTTTCTGTTTCCTGCACTGAATCCTGACTAATACAGGCCTTGGAAAACATTGCTCTGTCTAATATGGAATGCGGGTTCCCTCCCCACCCCTGTCCTCTTCTTGTCCTCGGTTCAAGTGTCTTCATTTCTAGGAAGCATTCACCATCCCCCCGGCAGTGAGTAAAGTAACTTTCCTTTCTGCCCCAGTCACAACCTTAGGATGGCACGTCCCACTATTGTATAATGCTCTGTATTTGTCTATAAAAGCTAACCAATAAAGCTACTTTTTGTTAGTCATTTGTCCCTAGATAGGAGCAACATAAGGGGTTGTGGAGTGAATGAATGAATGAATGAATGAATGAATGAGTGAACAAGTGGATATTTCCATAAATAACAATTAACAAGGAGTAACCAACCCATAAAGGGGGAATGTAGTAGCATGGGAGAAGACGTGTAGTTTTTCTAGTAAAATGGTGCCACCTGCAAGTTTATATAAAATAAGGCAGGTCTAAAATCTCATGAGTCTACATATGTTCTCCTTAGCCCCCTAACAAAGACTCCCAAATAGTCTAGACCAGGGATTGGCTTTTTTTTTTTTTCTGTAAAGGGACAGACAGTAAATATTTTAAGCTTTGTAAGCCATGTGATCTGTCACAACTACTCAACTCTCATTTTCGAGAGAAAGCAACCAAATATATAAGCAGATAATATAAAAATAACAGGAGTGATTGTGTTCCAATAAACCTTTATCTATGAACATTGAAATGTGGATTTCAGGGACGGCCAAGTGGCGCGTTGGTTAAGAGCTGGCTTGGGAATCCAGAGGGCCCCGGTTCAGATCCCACATATGAGGGCCAGTGACACTGCCCTCTACAGCTAAGATGCTGAACTACAGCTCGACCTGGAGCTGGGTTGCCAAAAGTCACCGACAACTGGGTAGGCTGCAGCCCCTGNGTCCCTTGATGGAAGAATGAATAAAGAGGAGGTGGTACATATATACAATGGAATGCTGCTTGGCCATGGAAGGGAATGGGTTCTTGCCATCTGCAGCAGCATGGATGGACCTGGAGGGTATTGTGCTGAGTGGAGTATGTTAGACAGAGAAAGACAGGTGCAATGTGATTTTGCTTGTATGTGGAATCTAAGAAACAAAATAAACAAGCAAAACACAACAAATTGGGCCAGCCGAGCTGTTCAGTTGGTTAAGAGCTCGCTCAAGAGTGTGAGCTCTGAGCAACAGCGGTTCGATTTCTGCCCCCCCCCAAAAAACAAACAAACAAACAAACAAACAAACAAACAAAACACAACAAATTTATAGATATAGAGAACATTTTGATGATTGCCAGATGGGAGGGGTTTGGGGGACAGGGTGAAAAGGTGAAGGCATTAAGAAGTACAAATTGGTATTTACAAAATAGTTATGGGGATGTAAAAAGTAATGCATAAGGAATATAGTCAATAGTATGGCAATAACTATGTAGTGCCAGGTGGGTACTAGACTAGTCAGGGGAATCACTTGTCAAATTATACAAATGTCTACCATTATGCTGTATACCTGAAATTAATATAAAATAATATTGAATGTCAACTGTAATTGAAAAATTTTAAAGGGCGGTAAAATGTGAAGGGAAATGAAGGGTCCAAATTTCCAGGTGTAAAACAAATAAACTATGGGGATGTAATGTATAGTGTAGGGAATATGGTCACTAATATTGCGATAGCGTGATATGGTGTCAGATGGTTGCTGGACTTATCATGACGATCACTTCTTTAGGTATATAAATGCTGAATAACTATGGTATACTGCTGAAACTAATATAACATTATATGTTAGCTATATTTTTAATAAAAATCTTAAAGACAAAGTACATTATTCCCTAATTTGTTTCTTTTAAGGTTTCTACAGTGATTTCCGAAAGACACACTTTGACCTACATTTTTAATACTTCTATAATATAACAGTGATGTAATTCAGAAATGAGGAACCAGCAGAAATGATAACATAATATGCAAAGGGTTAGAAATATTATGAAATGAAATGATACTTTGTGCAAGGGTTAGTTCTGCATAAGAATATGTTATAATGCAAAAGATTAAAATAAAGTACATGCTTTTGCTTGTTGTATGCTCGTTAGAAAAATCAGTATGGAGTGACATAAGCATGCATGGTTTTTTGTGACACTTGCAGAACTGTTCTCTTTGTTGTCATCCTTTGCATGCTGGTCAAACATTTGTTATGCATTTTATCACCGTTTAAGCACTTTTCCTACTCACTAACTTAGAAGCAATTTAAGCAATTTTAAATTCCCACTCTGGGAAAATAAAACTGCCATTAGAAGAAAACACATTTACTTTGATTTATTCATATCAATCCATTTTAATTCAAAAATATATTTTTCTGATTACACTGTTGTTGTTCAATAATTCCACC
>NW_017731504.1:861224-873984 GCF_001890085.2 Hipposideros armiger
TGCAGTGGGCTGCCATGGGCTACCATGTGTAGCCAGCAGCCAGCGTGAGTGGCCAGCAGCTGCTGTGAGCGGCCATCCAGAAGCCGGCGACTGATCTGCCTCGCCCGGGAAGAGCGCAATGATGGTGCCAACTTGGGCCAGTGAAACAACGTCCTCTACAACTAAAGAACAAAAATACAGCAACTTGTCTGTTCCCCTTCCCCTAATTCCCCAATAAAAATCTTAAAAAAAAAAAGAAATGTGAATTTCATATAATTTCCACATATCACAAAATATTATCCTTTTGATTTTTTTCAACTATTAAACAATGTAAGAAATCATATTAAAAAAGGTGGGGGAGGGGATGGGGGAAGGAAAAGCAGATTTGGCCCCAGGCCAATCCCTGGTTTAGAAGGTAAAGGAAAGGTCTGGATTTACTCCATTAGCATGGAGTGACTTTGATTTTTCTGAGTGGGCCTTTATGTGTGTTTCAATTTGTTCCCATATAAAATGGATAATATAATCCTTATTTTATAACATATTATTAATAGAATTAATTCTGATATGAAAATAATAATGGTTAAAAGGCTTTGAGACCTTGAGGACAGGCCTTCGTCACTTGTAGGTCTCTTTAAGTTCATAAACACTGAAATACTTTAAGTGTTGGATAGATAACGTCTAATGGTAAGGCCGTAAAGTTCTAGGTATACAGCAGCACTGCTGGTGAGCCGTATGTGATCAGAATACATTCTCCCCTTCATTTGTAGCATGGAAGGTAAAGAGGCGCAAATAATATATTGAAGATTACCACCCCACTTTTGTTCCCATCCCCAAATGGACAAATCATTTTAACTGCAATTTTTAATAAAACAGATGTCAAGAGATTATAGGCCCATACATTATACCTGCTTTAGTTTCTAGGAGAAAAAAGTTCTTGGAGCTTTTTAAAGACTCATGGAATTAGAGAGGTGGAAGGAAACCCTCTCCCCACCCCCCAATTCACAGGTGAGAAAGTCTTGGGCATAGTACTGTGGAATGACAGTGGCAGGAATGTGGCAGACCCTGGCCTCTGAATCCTACTGCAGTGCTTTCTACTTTATCAGGATTTTTTAAAATGCTGCTGCTATGTTTTAATAAAAATTGTCTAAGATTAAATCCAATCATGAATTTACAGTGAAATCACATATGTTTCCCTGAGTTGCAAAGGATTTCTGTTATATAAAGCACAGATATAGCATAAGAAGCTCTAATACCTCATCTTTTATTGATAACATTATCCATCACCCAAGGTTTCTGAGACATGAAGCCCAGGGAAGCCAGGGATAAAGATTCTGTGACCTTAGAGACTAGAGGTGAGTGAAGTCAAACAGAGAAAACAAACAGAAAAACAGTTCCTGCCACCTAATGGGCAAGCCTTACTAAACTTCCTTCTTCTCCTTCTTTTCTGCTGCACTTGAGAAATGAAGGAATGACTTGCCACTTCTTTTCGGCATTCTAGTCTCGCCCTTTGCCTAAAATTGCCCAAGTATAGTGAGCTCTGTACAACTTCACGAAAAAAGGCCGTTCCCACCCTATCTATATATAAACAACTCAGTGAGGCCTACCCTGATCATCTCATTTAAAACCAGAACACCTCTACCCCCGGGCTCCATTCCCCTGCTCTTTTTCCGGTTCCTCACTCTGTGTATTGTCCATTGTACTGCCCCCATCAATGTAAACTCCTTGATGGCAAGGATTTTAGTCTCTTTTGTTCTCTGAGTTCAGTACCTAGAATACTGCCTTGTACATAGTAGGCACTCAGGAAATAGTTGTTGAATTAATAAATGAAAGGGAGAAAATGAAGAACGGGGAATTAGGCACATCTTGACATATTACATGATTACATTTGAGAGAAACTTGGATAAGATGCAAAGAAAAGCTGGGGACAATAGAATCGAAGACAAAGCCGAAGGATACTTACTGAGTGCCAGTACACGCCAGGGACAACATAAAGACCTCTATATCCATTACCATAGTTTTCTCACCATAGCTACTATTATCCTCATATTACAGTTGATGAAATGGAGGCTAGATAACTTGTCCAGGTTCATACAACTGGTGAGAAGTAGAGCCAGGACTCAAAACCGCACATCGGACTCCAAGCCCCTGTGTGTGGCCACTGCTTTGTCACAGACTATGTAACGCTGCCCCTGTGAACCAGAGCGCTGGTGCAGCCATCTCAGCATACGGTCCCAATTTTATTAAAGTGGCTAAATGGACAGGTTTCTTTTGTAGGACACTAGAAGATTCATATTGTAGAGATTTTGCTTTCCTGAGTTGCAATCTCCAAAATTCACCACACAAAGAATGTCTATTTTGATTAAATCTAGGAGGGTCTCTTAAAAAAAAAAATCAAAAGGAAATTAGCATTGTTTCATCCACCAATCACTCTACCAAACCATAGAACTTCAAATATCAAAATTTGTCACATTGCCTGGGTGGGAGAAAATGGATTAGCCAGTTAAGTACTCACAGATTTCAATACACTGAGGGCAGCAAGTATCAGATTGGCCTCCGTGGCTCACCTGTCTCTCTGTCTGCAGCCACGTGGCTCAGACAATATAAAGGTAGAGCTTTCTTCCCTGACTTCAGAGGTGCCTTTTCCTTTCTTCCCCCTCCCCCAACTTGTGTCGATACTTTTACACGTATGTATCTTTTTTATTTACAAACTGGAACACGGAAATATAAGTTTCACCACCTTAATGGTTAACAAATGTCTAGAAGCAGAATCAAATAGCAATCACAGATATCTGGCTGATATGCTCAAAATGGATCTGGAGTGGTGATTAGAACAGAAGGGCAGGGGTATATAGGTTGGGGACGCCATGGGGATATATACCAGGGATATATATGACTTTAGGGACAGAAAGGCCAACTTTAACAAGTTCAACCCTGGAGAGATTTGCATAACCCAGGGGTTCTCTATGGATCGCAACATCCATCTATTCACTTTTGCTCCATTTCCAGCTCTATTCTTCAGTAACAAGGATAAGGCCACACACAGTTCAGCTGTTACCACAACAAGCAGGGAAAGACAATTGTTTCTGAAGGCTAGAAGAAAAAGTAAATCATTATTAATCAAGTGATTTGGAATGGTTGTTAAGGCATAAAGAACAAAAGGTTTTATGACCTATGAGGGTTTTAGGGTGTGTACCATAAATGTTTTACACAAGTTTCCATTTAAATCATAAGCACAACCTAACTGAGCTTCAGGAGTGTAGCTTGTATGTGTGGTTTAGACATCACACATTATTTGTGTGGTTTAGTCATCCTTAAACTTAGGTGTTGATAAAAATCAGCTGTGTTGGGATGCTTATTTAAAAATCAGAGTTCTTCCCACATCAAGGCCAGGAATCTGAATTTTTAACAAGTCACTTGTGTGATTCTGATGAATCACATTTTGAAAAATGCTATCGTAAAACTTCCAAGGATGCAACGGTGACCTGGAGCTAAAAATGAGTTCTTGGTCTATTACAGACACATATTAAGAAAACTAAACAAATCAAGTCGGAAGTGCATAAATACTCTGAAATTCTCCCGTGTGACCCAAATAATTGTGAGCATCACTATCTTTTGTAAAGAAAACAGAAGGACATACTTAGTTCATTGCATCCATTGTAATTACTGTGCCATTCATATTACATTTTAGCAGTCTTCAAAGGAAGGCCCACTGAAATCTCTCTAGCATTTTAATGATCCTCAGAAGATAACATTTCTATTTGTCTTAAAGGGTTCCATGTCACTGGACACAAACCATCATATGAGAAGCCACACCTAAAATAAGAGCTACTATTAATTGAGTGTTGGGGACTGTTTTTATAGGCAGCATCTAGTTTAAGTCTCACAACAAGCTTTAGAGGTAGGAACAATTATAATCCCCATCTTACAGTTTAGGAAACTGAGGCCTAAGGCTTGGCAGGTTTAAGAAGTTTGTCCAAGGTCATACAACTAGTAGATAGCAGAGCCAGTGTCTGAATTCAGACCTTTCTGACTCCAGAAGCACGGGTTCTTAAGCTCTAAGCAATTCAGCCTCCAGTGGGAGCCTTAGTTCATACAAACCCGTTGAACATGCATGGATAAAGCAAATATCAATACAAATTGCAGAGCTTACTGAGGATACACAATCCCAGCAGAGTAACAGGTCTATTCCATAAGAAATGACATAAAATCAAAATGTAATTACACCTCTCCAAAATCTAAATAAAAACTAAAATCTACATCAATATTTAGTGTTTGTCATTCTTACCAGACAAGCTTTATCTGTGGAAATAGTCATTCTTGTTGCCAGTACATAAACTTTTGTTTGTTTAGTGTAGCTGCCACCTGAACCCTCGTGTGTAGTATTTCCTGATAGATCTTCCTATAACCACTAATACATATATTTTTTTTGCTGAATACTCCTAATACATTTAGCTTCCTACTGAAACTTCTGAATAATAATAAAATAATAATAATAATCTCTCCCAAACCTTTACTACTACACACCAACCCAAGAGTTTAAAAAGAATAATACTGGCCATAAAAATCAGAAAAAGGACACGTCTCAAAGTGGCATTTTGTTTTACTTAGAATATAAAGCCAACCTAAGAATCAAAAGATCCCATAATCCAGGCTTTTTCCTTAGCCAACCAAGGAAAACCTCTTTATACTTTAAAAGAGCTAAACCTCTAGCACCCCGAGATCCTGCATTTGCTCCTCCACTTATAGGTTCCTCCAGCACTGCAAGCTGATTTGGTCTGCCTCCATCCCTGATCCTGACGACCATTTTACGTTATGTTGTGTATCACGCCTGTCTCTACTGTAAGACCGTAAGTTCCATTAGCACAAGAACCACCTCTGTTCGGTGTCTCTTGCAATAACCACAGTACCTGGCACAGGGAAGGCACTTAATAAATGTTGTTGAATGAATTAACGAATGTGTGACCCATAAAACTTACTGGCTCCTAGAAGCTTGGTTCTGTCTTCCAACTTCACCCAAATAATAGTTTGAACTTTGTTGGATGCCTCTTGATTCATTACTTCACTCAAAACTGAAAAGCCACGGGTCTCTCAGATGGAGCACCAAGACCTTGGACCAGCTCTTCTCCATTCATCGCTTGGAGATACCTTTCGAATCGGTGGCTCCTCCTGTTTTGAAGTGCTAGAGACAACTCCAGTGTGCGAAGGATGGGAGAGCAGATACAGCCTCCAAATTAGGAAGGAAAGACTAGATGGAGAGGTGAATGAAAAAGGGAAGGCTTTCTGTTGCCTTCCTCGCTCCTCTGAACTGAACAAGAATGAGCAGAGAGAAGGAACTCTGGGGCTCTACTCAGCATTAAGGTTAAATAGGAAGGACACACAATGTCTAATTGTGTGGCCAAAAGAGGCCTCGTCCTTGCTGTGGCCACTGACTTGGTCATGTCTAGAGTAGCTGGGGACTTAGAGGGCAGAGAGACCCTTATCCCTCTGTCTGGGGTTAGGGACCCAGGGGTTGCTGAAGAGGCTTTTTTTTCTAATTCAGAATTATCATCTTAGGGAGAGGTTTATTTTATATTTATAATATTTCCTCTCCCTCTCAAACCCCTACTCAGGTCACATCTAAATGCAAAATCAGAGCCGAGTGGGTGGCTTCTGAAATCCTCCCAGTGTAACTTGTCTTAGAACAAGGCATCCTTCCTTCCCTCCCTCCTATATTGTGACAAGCAAAGTTACTCATATCATTTCTCCTTCTCGCGAATAGCGCTGGCCAGACAGAGGTCAGCACTTTCACAACCTTGTAACAATCAGTTTGATATTAGGAAAGAGAACTTTAGCAATTCAACAGATTAGAGAGTTTTGTTTCTGGGTGAGGAAGAAAACGGTTATTGTAAGAAAAAGTGTTAAAGGACAGAACAAGAAACATCTTTTTCCAAATAGTTAGGTACTAAGATACCGGAGCTAGATACTCCTAAAACCTGGAGTCAATTCTTCCATTGTAGAGGCTCCAGTCTAATTTCAGGTCATGTATTTAATGCCTCCTTTTTGAGCTCTGTCACTGTCCTTTCTGGTAGGCCAGACTCAATGCATTTGTTTTTTTGTCAGTTGTTTGTATAGGGTGGGGGTGAGCTTAGAGGACAAGCCATACAGAAACCATCATTTAGTATCACTTTCCCCCACCTTCGTTTTAACTTTAGCTCAAACATCATTGTTTTAGTTAACTTCTCAATTGTATGCCTCTCCTGTCTGTCCCATCCCACTTCAGGAAAAAGCAACCTCTCTGCCAGCTCTACTTCCTGTATTACAACTGCACCTTCAGAAAATGTCCCTGGCCTATCGCCTATCTCCGATCCCTGATAATCCCACTTCATTTGGGCTTTAAATTATAGCTTTCTGTTGGTTGCTCTGTACTGTAACCTTACCTGTGTAGTGATTCTAATAAATCCTCCTTTTCTTCAGCTAGTTCGAGCAGATTGCTGTAGAATGTAATAGGAAGTAAAAAATAAGTTAAAAAAATGTTTTAAGAGACCACCTGGATACTCTTAATGAGTTCAGACTTCCTAGATCTACTAAATAATACCTGAGAGTCTTGAGACAGCATGCAGTTAAGTTTGAATTGTTGAAGACCAACTGAAATTCTTTCTGGAATGAATCAAGGAATATAACCAATAAACAAAGAAATACTTTATTTCTGAATATATGAGTATGTGAGTGTAAAATCAGGCCATAAACAGTCGAAGTATTTCTAGTTAAATTTCTTGGGATTGGGGGTGGGGGGAAAGGGGGAGTTGGATTCTGCAAATTACAGGGTGGTGAATGAGACATGGAGCCTAGATCAGATCCTAGGAAGTGCTATTAGTAGGATACCCATTCTATCCTCCCAGCCCCGTGCTCACTTTAGAGGACTGTTTCTGCCTACCAAAGAGCAACCCTCCATAATATATAGATAAATCCTTGCCCCTCACCTGGTGACACTGGCAGTAAAAAAGGCAATGTGCTTTTGTTTCCATGCCTGGTTATCCTTACTGCCCTTGACTTCTCTGAGAGACCCCAATATTTGTACAATTAACTTCCCTTTTTTCTTAAGCTTATCTGAGTGGCTTTATGGTCCTTGAAACGAAATGAAATCTGACTAAGATAGGCAAGTAAAGGAAAGATCTGTACGAACTTAGAAAAAGGACAAAGTAATCGTTAGAAGCTATCATGGGGTCACTAAGACTACTACACCTATTTTTCTTTTGTAACAGGGTTAATACACTGATAGCTCAGTTGCACTGTGGCTGTTGGAGATGTTATAGACCTCCTGTTTTCACATATCTATTTGTCTTCTTCTCTTAGTAGTATTACTCCAATTGTACTTTGGGAATCTAATAGCCTTCTTTGTATGTAATCTTGCTGTTTTGTTTTAAAGTTTACTTCTATTTTCAAAATATGTTTGATACATACCAAAGAATAATGTAACATCTACGTAAGGCACAAAATGAGAACCTGTGACTCCACCAAGAACTAGAATGCTACCAATACACTGCATGCATCTAAATATTTCTGTCCTAACTCAAACTCCTGTCTCCCCCGTCACTGCCCCCGCCTCCCCACACCAGGTGACTGTGCAGCCTTGGTGGGACAGTCAAACAAAGTGTCCTATTCTGGGCAAAGGGTAAGCATAAAACTTGGGTAAAGGCAAACAGACTCTTCATTCCACTCTCTTTAATGACATAAAGAAAGGATGGAAAAGAGTTTGAGCTAATTCATCAGAATGAAGATATTCTCATCTAAAGTAATTTTAATCCCTGGAGTTGACAGTGTCACTGGGTTTCTGAGACCTGGTTCTCCATCTTTTCTTTTATTCTCAGAGTCTTTCCATATCCTTGGATATTTTCCTGTTTTCATTTTAACTAACCAGAGTTAGGATACCCCACCCACCAAAGAACTCCTCTCTAATAACATTAGTGAATGGAAATTTCATAAAGCCTTTCGATGAAGTCACATCAGGTATTTTCATGAGTGGGCTGCAAAAAATATGGATAGGATGAGAGTGAAATTACAAACTAATGGTAACCTCTGGGGAGACGAGCTGGAGAGGAATCAGAGAGGGAAGGGGGTGTCAACTGTACATGCAATGTTTTCTTAAAAATAAATCTGAGGCAATATTAAGTTGAAATAAAGCTCCTGAATGATCACTATGTTATATTATTTGCTATAGGTTTAACTTTTTTAAATTTAGGTGAAATTAGGTGGTTCTATTGCAGGTTCAACAGCTATGGCCCTGGAAGTGCTGATTCATGATCAAAATTAACCTACTGGGAGGTAGGTGCTCTGGGTTTTGCCTTAAGCAATGCTTTTAATAATGATGTGAAAAATGTAAAGAAGGCATTCAAATTTTTGAATGAACCAAAGATGGTAAAATCAATAGTAAATATGTTAAATGAAATAATCCGCATACAAAATGATGTGGCAAAATGGAATTCTGGGCCATATCTCATCAGCTAAAGAAATAAGAAAACTCTACCATTTTATTAAGTGCTTATTATGTGACAAGCACTGTTTTAAGTATTTTACGTATGTTATTTTATTTAATCCTTACAATAACCTTATGAGGTACATAGTACCATCCCCTTTAGACATGAGGAACTGAAGCAAAGACAGGTTACATAATTTGTCTAAGTTCACAAAGTTAGAAAGTGCTGGAGCTAGGCTATTAACCCATGTTGTTATAACTCCAAAGACTTAGATCTTTACCACTATACAATACCAGGGTTATTAAGGCACATGCCTCAGTTTCCCCAAAATAAATTATATAATACAGATGGAGGAGACATGACTTAGCCCACATTTCAAAAGAAAAAAAATTAGAGAATTAGCACAATATCAGTCAGCAGAGTGATGTGACTGTCAAAAAAGCAAGTTTCATCTTAGACTGCAGTGACAGAAACTTTGTTTCAAAGATAAGGGAGCCTTAGTCATGCTGTACTGCACACAGCCTCAGCCCCCACCTGCTCTGGATAGCCCACTTGAAGGAGCACACAAACAAAGACAATAGGCAGGGTTTAAGAGGAGACCAAGAAGAGAGAATGGCCCCTTAGGAATAATGTTTTAAGGAACTGGGACTATTTGCATGGAAAAGACACAACTCAAGGCAGGGGGTCATGAGAGCTATCTTCGCATATTTCAAAAGCCACAGGGAAGAGAGGTTAGATTGTTCTGTGTGGTAACAATGGAATAGAAAAAGGAATAAAGAATAACACTTAAGAGGACAGAAATTATGCTAAACATCGGGAAGAACTCTAGTGGTCAAAACCATCAGAAGATGAAATAGATTGTCTTGGGAAGAAGGGAGTTCCCAGGAGCTGTATGTGTCATAGTAGATGTTCCTTGGTGGGGGTGTTGTTGGAGCTTCTAATGAGACATTGGCTGGAACGACCTTCTAATGCTAGTGCTTACTGATTTTATTATCAAATCCATTAGCGTAAAACCATTGTCCACTTAGAGACCTATTTTTATGGTACGATCCTTAAATGACTCCTCGGTGACTTCCCCCTCCCCCCAAGGCAGAAAGCTTGCAGAACTAGGTATCTATTGATATAACTTTAGTACTAACCCAGCTCTGCTACTAACTGTGTAATATTGAGGGAATCATTTAACCTTTCCCTGCTTCAGTTTTTTCATCTTTAAAAAGAAAGTCCCTCTAATTGTCTCACCTACCTCATGTGGATATTAGTGAGTATGCTAGGCTATCTCAGATGTTCTTTGGAAAATGAAAACAATAGGCAGGCAGGTATAACCTATGATAACTAATGTAAGTTCTGTTCACCATATCTGGGACCCTCCACCTTCTCTGGCGCTTCTCTCATCTGTAGATTTTCTCTGATCCTCCTTCATATTTATAGTCCTTTTGTTTGCTTCTTCTTTTGTTCATTTGTTTTACAAATCTTTATTAAGTTATTGTTAAATGTTAGGTAACATACAAGTAATGGTACTAGCCTCTGTTGGACGACAAAATAATTAACACAACATCATCATTTTCTTCAAGGTGTTTGCCATCAAATAGAGATCTTTATCAATATACTAAAAATGTAATACAAGACCAGGTATTTGAATGCCTTAAGAGTAATACACATAAAATGCTACAGATCACAGGAGTGGGAATTCCGAGATGTGTTGCCTAGCATCACTCTGTGAAAGCCAGGGGTATCTTTCTTGCTGATTCCCAAGTCTAGTGGGATCCAGGAGATGCTGGTTCTCTTCAAGATGATGAATTTTTGCATTGGTGCTGAGAAGTGGTCCAACCTGTCTTGAGTTCCAATTTTTAGTCCTTTTGCATTGGCCTTGAGGATAGAGGTATGAGTTTCTCTACTTTTTTTTTTAATAGAGAAAAAAAGAGCTCAACAAGGTTAAGAACAAGTCAAAAACTGTTATGTACAGTAGACCCTCATCACTGCAACTATCTAGAGTTTCAATGCACAAAACAAGTCTTGTTTCAAAGAGTGATTTGTTACAAGTTTGCCTTTTTTAGATGCTTAATAATGGCCACCAGTAGGAAGTTTGCTTTATCCTGGGATAGGGCTGATATCCCATTTATGTGCTGAGATGCTAGAGTTAGAATGTAGGCTAAAGAGAAATTGCAAACACTGGGCAACTAAATTGCAACAAGCTCCATAAACTCCATTTGATATGAGGGTTAAATCTTAGAAAACTTTCTGTAAAGCATATGTCGTTGGCTTGTATGTGTGAAAGATAAGTAAAAATAATATTTATTAAATGTTTAGTATGTTCCAGGCTTAAGCATTTTATATGGGTTATTTCATTTATGGTCACTCTTATTATCCCTGTTTTACAAATAAGAAAACTGAGTCTTAGAGCAATTAAGGAATTTTTCCCAAGGTTACACAGCTATAAAGTGGTAAAATCAGGATTTGAATTAGTATAAAGAAGTGACGTATGAATAAAGAAATAAAATGTTATTGATAGACGTATATTTAAACAACATATATAATTGTACATACATATTTACACATATTTAAATTTGCTCTCCAAAAATTATTTCCTGTGGCTTACAACAAAGGACTCACAAAATAAATTAAGAAAATGGACGATCAAGGCCATGAAAACGAAGACCATGCTAACCATGTGAGTTCAACCTGTATCATCAAATGTGAAAACAAGAAAGGAAAAAGTAGACCGTTTTAAAAGTCCTTTTACCCAGAGAACTAACAGTTATTTCTATTTTCATAACCCTACATTATAAAAGTTAAATACTCTATTATAGCTATGGTTTTTAATTTTTGAGCATCACTGGCATTTGAAATTTCTTGACATTTATTCTTAAATGAGAGAGTTAGAAATCTAAAAAATATTTCCTAAATGGTAAAGAACTACATTACATTTAGTTCTAAGCCTCTTTTCCTTATTTACTGGTGAGGCCCTACCTATCATAGAAGAGAATGGAATTCTATTCTATTCCATCAATTTTCCTAGGAGCAGGCAATTTCCCTTTTCCAGAATGTGGCATGCACAAGTGCCTAGCATGCAGATCCTTCTCAATAAATGATCTGCAAACAAGTATTGAACGATGGCTTGTACTGCCACATGATGCCTAATACACCAGAAATATATAATGTGTTTTAAAAAATGTATCATTCTCTTAATTGAAAGGCTCAGTGGAGCCACCAGTTTAGTTATCCAGTAGCAGTGATGCCTTGCAACCAGTCATTTCTATGCACTTTAAGCTCACTTGCATAAGTCCTGGTCATTTGGCACCTTGCACTGTCGCAAGTCTCCAAACTTAAATGCAAAACTCTGGGTGGGGCATGTGCTAAGACTATATCATAGGACTCCCGGGAATAATACATTAAAACTCTTATTTAATTTTATTTTTATCTCTTGCTTTTTCATTTCATTTTTGTGAGTGAATGCTTTGTAATAATCAATAATATATCTATGGCATTTTAAAAACGTACATAAATGTCCATATATTGAGGGTACATGCTCAAACATTTTACTGATAACAATGCATGATCTAAAAGTTTGAAATGGTAGCTCTAAATAATTCTGCTAAGCTACGTGTAATTGAACCAAAAAAATATTTGTGACCATAAAGAAATAAATAATGTTTTCCTATGGTTGGCGTTGGAGGCAGGGGTGAGGAGTGGGCTGGTCTTTTATTTTTTTCATAACATAAATATACTAGCAAATAATTCACAACACTTCACTTAGCAATTAAATGTAGCAACTCATGTTGATTTTTTTCCCCCCCTCTTCAAAAAAGAGCACAGTAAAATCCTGGGAAAATTTTTTCTGTTTTTTCCTCCATCTGCCACTTGTCCCTGAACTTTGTCATTTCGAAGGAAGGGCCGTCAAGTTACTCAAAACCTTGTGGGTATTAAGAGTCTAGTCCTGGGTTTCGGTTCCTTCTTCAGTGGTGTTCTGTATAATATTAAGCATGTCATATAATTTGCCTTGTCTCATTTTTCTTCTGGATAAAATAAAGATAATAGTACTTAGAACTGACGTCATAGCAGTGTAGTGTGGATAAAGAACTTTTTCCCCTCTGTCTACTAAATGCAGAGTATCATTCACTATAACCTGTAATGTTATCAGTTTAAAATGTTGCGATTTTATATACTTTTCCCTTTTAAAACTTATTTTCATTAAAAAAATAAACAAAATATCATATTTCTAAATACCACTATTTGTTTTCCAAACTTCATAAACTTAAGTTTTCTCATTATCTAGTTCTCATTCTCTCTCTCTCTCTCTCTCTCTCTCTCTCTCTCTCTCTCTCTCTCTC
>NW_017731504.1:874027-876400 GCF_001890085.2 Hipposideros armiger
CACACACACACACACACACACACACACACACACACACACGATAACTTTATGGATGTGAGACGAAAACCTTAAGATAGTAGCATCAGGAAATAAAAGGGCATTTGAAGTAAATTCTCTTATTCAGCTTTCCTTTGAGTTTTAAAGCTATGCATCTAGGCCATACAATTTCACTGATTATTTATCTTCAAACTGTTCGTGTTTAAAAATAATCCACAGACTCGGAAATCAGAAGGAATGTTAAGAAAACATCTACAACCTATGATAATGCCTGGTACATGGTATATGATGAAATAACATTTAATGAAGGGAAACTGGGGGAGTTTCTTATTCTAATTTTAAGTGAAAAAAAGTAATAAAACAAAATAAAACAAAACCCAAAACCAATTCTGAGCATTAAAGAGGCTAAGTTAGTGCCTTGATTCTAGTTGGGTCCAGAATTTATTCCTCTTAATTTCCAGCTATGACTCTTTCCCCAGCAACCTGTTGACTTGTTTATATAGAACTGTCAAATATAATCTGCCAAAGATGCATCATTGTAAAAAAAAAAATCAGAAAGAACCCCTTGGGTTCACCATCTCCAAAAGTCACCCAACAAGTAATATTCACATATGATGTGAAATATGTAAAGTCAATATCATCTATATAATATGCAAAATACAAACCTTGCATATATTGATCCAAAAGGTCTATCTTTAAGAGACAATGGCCACAGACAATCTTTCAAGACTTATTCTACTTTATAGCACTCTTTGTATGCCTGCACAGGTGATCTGTAGTCCTCCCAGCAGCTAAAAGTAGATTGGCTATTTCAGCAAAATGTTTGTCTTTGTTTCTGTGTATTGTTGTATTGATGCTTCTGAATTTACCTATGAATGAAGCATTAACTATCTCAATGCACTATAGTCCTAATAAACTTATGTTGCACTCTTTTGGCCTATGTGATAACTAGCCCATTGACAAAAAAAAAAAAAATCAAGCTGATAAAAGCCTTTCTTGGCCACTTGTCAAACAGATCAAGCTGTAAAATCATAACACAATGCACGCCTCTTCCATGGGGCACCACACAGCAGCGATTAAAAAAAACCCCTCACTTCCACATCCAGTGGAGTTGTAGTTTATTACTATAACCCTCCCAAGTCAAAAGGACACCAGTTTTAAGCCTTGCAACTTGGTGCAGACAGGGTTGTTCGCCCTTACCTCACTCTGCTGGGCCTCTCTACCTGTCCTTTCCTACTGTCTACAGGTCCCGAACATTAGAAAATAGAAAATGTGATGATCTTTGTGTGTCTCTGTAAAATGTGTGTATGTGTGCGTGTGTTTGGGTGTAACGGGCCTCCTGTTTGGCCGCGCGGCCTGTCTGTCACGGCGCGGGCCAATGGCAGGCTGCCTTATATAAAATGAGTGTTTTCAGTCTCTCCGGGTTGCATGTACTGTATGTGGAGCAGTGTACAGTGAAGCGGAGGCAGAGCGGCTCCGCGAGCTCCTCTCCACTTTCCCATAGAGAACCCCAGACTGGCCGCGGAGGGCGAGCTACACACACGCCCTCACGGCCGGCGAGCCCGCGAGGTAAGCGCCCCTCATCTCCAGCCCTTCCCGGGCGCTCTCCCCGCACTTTCTGTTTTCCTACTCACTTGCGAGCCGCCGGGCTGCAGCCCCAAGGACTCCGCGGCAGGAGCAGCGGCGGCGGCGGCGGCAGCCGGTAGGGTGGACTTGAGGAAGACGGAGGGAACCCCGCGCGTTCCGAGCCGCCGCCTGCCGGCCCGCTGCCTGGGCACTTTCCCCCTCTGCCAAAACTTTGGGTCGGTCGAGGTCGGGGGCGAGGGTCGCGGCGGCCGCGCCGGCGGGGGGCGGGGGGCGCGGAGGCAGTGCCCTGCGGGCGGGAGGCTGGGGGCCGGGCTGGGGAGTAGTAGGCCAGCCGGTGCCAGGCTGCGTTTGCAACCAGCACCTCTCGGCACACAGGCAGCGCCGCCCGAGAGGGGCACGGGAGCCGGGGCGCGGGCAGGAGCAGCCCGAGGAAAACAACAACAGAACCCTCACGCCGGCGGGCGGCTCGTGGCCGCCCCGGGAGCCCCAAACTTCATCTGGGCGAAAGTACGTGGATCCCAGCCTGGTCTCGGCTGCCGGGGAGGTGGGGCCTGGGGAGCAGGGGCAGGGGAGGAAGGTACGAGGAGCCAGCCCTCAGTGGATTTATGGAACGTTTCGTGTGCGTCGGTGACCGGGAACAGCAGCCCAGTTGCTCGTTCAGCTGGAGAGTTGGGATTTGGGTGTTCCGGCCCCGCGGATCGGTGCCCTCTCGCCCCCCACCCCTAACCAAATACGCGGCGAGTAGAGAAAGTGCTGTTTTAGTGCGGGAGTAGTCAGAAGGAAGAATAG
>NW_017731504.1:877270-899101 GCF_001890085.2 Hipposideros armiger
GGGGGAGAGGGAGAGACGGAGAGAAGCTATTTTTTGCTTTCCTTTCAGTAGAAAGGAAAATAAAGCGTGCATTCCCCTTCCATCCTGATGTGTAGGGTCTAGTGAATATTTTAACTGTCTGAGGACAAATTAGTCTAGGTGGATCTTGTTGAAAAGTTTCGCGAGGTGGGGTGGAGGTGGAGGGGGGGGCACGAAGGGGAAGGTGGGTGGAGGTTGTGGGGGATGGGGACAGAGCGAGCTCTGCCTCTGCTAATGGTCATTGGCCTGGGGCTTTGAAACCATTGCCTGTCCTGCTAATGACACGTCCAGTTCTCGTCTCCTGGCCGCGGACGCCGGGCTTCGGGGGACTGGGGTACTTTCCCCGCGCTGGGAGGGGCGTTCTTCGTCATCCCCTGGGGTTGCCCACTCGCGGCGTGGGGGCCTCACGCGCGCCCCCTCTCCTGTGCGCCGCTGCCACCTCTGCTCGCGCGACTTCTGTAGACTGTCCGCGGCGAGGGGGCGCGGGGGTCCCCGGCGCGGATGTCCCCGCGCAGCCACCCGGTGACCGGCCCCACGCGCGCTGTGCGGTCCAAGCCCAGAATGGCAACGCCGGGCCGGGCGGCGGTGCCTCCCTGGGGGGCAGCGGAGGCAGCGGTGGTGGCGGCGGGATCTTCACCGGGGCCCGCGGGAGGAGGAGGGGGAGGAGGAGGAAGAGGAGAGGGAGGCGTTTTCTGCCCAGACCGCCGCCAGTTCGAGCGGGCACGGGTATGGGGACACCCCACTCGTTGCTCCTCCGTTATGGAAAGGTGTTTCACAGACTTTTACGCCCGGAGTGTGGGATTTGCACTTCATTTTTTCTCTCTCCCCTTTTCCCCAAAGCAAGATGGACTCTATTCCCTTTCTCTTTCTCCCTCTGCCTCTGTCTTGTCAGCCTTTAAGATCGACATTTTGTACTAAGATGCAAACTTGATGGTGACCAGCAACAAAGGCGGGGTGGGATCTCTTGCTCCCTTCCTCCCTCTCCATTTCCTAGCTCCCCCCACTCCGACCTGGAAGACCTGGTGGCCCTGCACTTGCCGCGGGGGGCTGTGGTGAATGTGCTTCTCAGCTCGGTTCCGATCTCCAATCTCAGGATTTTGACCAGAGCTGGCGTTTGGGCGACGGCTGTGGCAGCCCAGGTCCGCAAGGCTGAGCGCTGCGATACCTGGACCCACTGCCATCGCTGTGCTACCTCCGGCTGGCTCCTGGGCACGTTGGAGGCTCAGGCTGCCTATCGATTGCTATGCTTTGGTTACTGGTGTATTTGTCCTGGGGGCAGCGATCACTTGTGCAAGTTGATGAATGATCGCGGTGTGGGTTTTGGGTTTGCGGAATGGATCAACTTTCTGCTTTGTACATATGGGGAGTAGGAAGAGTGGGTGCTCGAGATACCCTGGAATGCCAGCTGGGCTACCCTGAGCTTCTGCCATTTGAATACAGGGAGCTTTGCCTTTATTGCCCCACAGTTCGCTCATGGGGCTAGGGGTGAAGAGAGGGGAGAAGTTGGTGGGGAGCTGGACTCCTGGGTTTCAGGATCCTTCATAGATGTTGCAGGAGTTGGGACTCTATTGTAAAGCTCTACTCTACTGATGATGTACCTTTGTTTGATACTTTATAGGTCACTATCATATGACAAGGGCTTTGCCGCAGTTCATCTTCTTCCCTTTGTACTTTCCATTTGCCTTCCTGGGTAAGTATGCAAACTCTTCATACAGGAAACCTGGATAGCTGTTAGTAATAACATAAGGGTCCTTACTGTTTACAAAAGAAGATGCTTTATTGGGGTTACAACACCCCAGAAAGCTTGTCTCACTGAGTTTCCCACAGCAGAAGCCAATTTAGGATTCTTTAGTATTTAGATTTCAGCGGCCATTATTATTATTTTAAGATAGTTTAAATGTTCATTTCACGGTTATCTGCAAGTAAGTGTCATTTGAAAACTTACTTTCAAATAGGCATTTTAATTGATAGTGCAGTTTTACAGAGTTGAAGGCCTAGGCCATTTAATGCTAGATAATATTATAGAAAGATTGCAGCTTATGAGCGGAGAGAATTATTAAAAATCCAAAGAGGCATTGTGCAGAAAGCCTAATTATAGCGACTGACATTTGCTTACTCTTTCCTAGGCGCTCTTTCTTGAGTAACTTGTGCTGTTTGTGACAGTCACTTTTGTGGTGGGAAAGGGTGTACTGGGCAGTGTAGTAAATCTGGCATTTAGAATACCAACTTGATTCAAAAGGCAAATTAATGGGTCCAAATCGATCATAGTTTCTTTCAAAATTTATGTATTTGGAGAAATTGGGTACATTTTAACAGTATGTATAGGCAATAACCAGTGAATTTGAAATGCATTAAGTGCCTTTTTTCAGTATATGTCTATGTCTCCCAAATGGAAAATCCGTGAAATAGTGTAGGGGACAGCAAGAGCCTGAAGAGTTTGTGAGAAGTAACGATCTAGGTGAAAACTGAGGATTTGTAGAACATTTGAAAGCATCACTGTGAGCCCAACCTGCAGAAAACCAACTTGAAATCTTGCCCCTCCATTGTAAGGAATTTCTCAGGTACTCGTAAGTTGCTGATACCTTAAGAAAACTGGTTGTACTAAATTGTGTAAATCAGCTGTGGTACTTCGTAATATTACCATAGTGAAGATGGAGATTGTATTTTCTGAATGAAAATGGACTTGGACTCAGTTTTCCATAAAAGAAAAAGAAAAGGGAACTTGTTGATTGTTTCCTGGCCTGCTGGGATATTGTGTGTGTTACTAAAAGGTCATCTTAGTATTAAGAGGAATTGAGTTTGAAGACCAGGCCTTTCTGGTAGTTTCCATATGGTAGCAAAATATACTTTGACATTGCTGAGAGACTTAGATGAGATGTAATATAAACTCTGTGTCCAACATCTTTTATGGAATGTAAATATCACATTGTTTCCAATAGTTGAGAGAACCTCTTAATATGTCACATACATAACAGGCCAACTGGAATGGTCAGACTGAGATGGTTCTGTAAGATGAATTTAGTGCACACCAAAATATGTGGATTTCATGTCTTTGATTTTTTTTTTTTAAGCTTGTTTGCAAGAGAAGTTTTTCATTTTTGAACATATGGCAAGAGTATTCAAAGTGCATTCCTGATTACTAAAGAACACCACATTTATACATATGAGGCACATTATTTTGTTCACTGGAGCAAACTTTTAATGTTATTTCTTTCCCCATGGAAATATATTTGACCATTCGCAATTTAAAATGGGAATCTGTAATTTCCAGAATAAAAGTGATCTGATGAGCTCTTGCATTTCTTTGAGATATCAAATAACTGCTTCATTAAAACAATATTTTCAAGAACAGTCTGGGTCTTTGAAGTCAGAGTAGTTTTTAGAGTATAAAACTTGTAGTAGTGCTTTAAAAGAGTCCCCCTGACAATGAATTGCTAGCTATTTGCATCTAAAATGTATTTATTAGATTTGAGGCCTAATTATCAAAATAAGAATGTAGATGAAGGTTTTGCTTTTACATTGCCAAGAGTTCCCAAACTTCACATTTTATTACTCTGCATATCACTATTAACTTCTGGAACGGAAGCGTTATTTTGCATTTCACATTTAATGCTAGCTATTGAAAAGGGGGTTCCTGCTCATCTCTTGTTTTTCAGTGCTATGTATTTGGAGTACTGTGACAGTTTTAGGAAGAATCTTCCACTAGAAACTTAGATATTAACAAAAATTTGCAATTTGATAGCTTCCTTTTTAAAAATCCATCTTGATCTCCCTATCTAAATTTCAAAAAAAGTTCTGGGTTTAAGAGTTTGTGAGATAGCATTGCTTTTAATGTACATAGAGTGCTGCTATACATCTTGAAAAATATATGCCACCTTTGACTTGGTATACCTGATCTTTATACTTAATGCACTGAAACAGGAGTCACTCAATTTAGAACATAGCTTTGAGTGAAAGCTAGGATGACCATGTAATTATGGTTGGTTTGTGCTGTAAGTAACTATGTTATTGATCAGATTTTTTGTATGTAGTAAAAAAAGAAACAACAATCTTAAAATAATGTGGTGCAACTCATAAAAATCTAACTTGGCAGCTAATGTATTTATAAAACTGTATTTTTCAGTAAAATTACAAACATAACTTTTAATTATTAATCACCAGCGAACATACTTAAAGTTTACATTTTCCTACGTTTCATAAAGAGCACGGGTAAAGCAAGGGCCATATTTTATGGGATCTACCATGAATATCAATTATTTTAATATTAGAAATCCTTAATAGAAGTAATAAAGACGTCACAGCTCAACCCTGTTAAAAAAACTTTTTGAAAATAGCCTCATTACAGGTGTGCCTGTTTTTGCTGAAGTAAAGGAAATCCCTGAAATTATTACTCTTACAAAAGTGCAGAAATGTTTAATATTGTGATATTTAAATGTTCTAAATTACTAACTTTAGGCAATTAATTTGGCATATTGCACCACCACCAGTGCGGCATACCTATATTTTAAGATGTAAACTTAAGCAGGTGCTTAACTTAAGACAGGTTTCTTGAACTTGTCATTTGAAGTCCACCTCGTTTTTTTTAACATTTCATCACTAAAGGCACCTTTTAAAATAGGTCTGAGTGGTATCTTATATTTTTAGTCAGCTTCCTTTTACTATGAAATGAAAATAAACCCACTTTATAAAAACATTGCAATTTCACAACTTCATTTTTATCACCTGCCCCAGGTTGGTAAATCAGATGCAGGTGGTCCTCAGGCTACACTTTGAGAAACACCGCTCAGAAGGGAGTAAGGACTAAGGCTAGAGATTGAATGGAATTTATTGGAGCTTGCAGATTCTGTGACTGTTATTGAATCAATGGGTTTGGACTACCTCAAGGGCAGTCATCACAGACTGTGTCGAACTGTAGAGATTTCTATATTTTAAGTCATACCTGAAGAAAGCACTTTTTGAGTACAGCTTCACTCAACAGTCATATTGTGTTCATATTATTCCTTAGAAGGGAATTACAGGTCCTTGAAACTCCAGGACATCATTTTACAACTGTAAAGATACTCCCAGAAAATCCTCATGTATTAATGGGGTTTGTTTTCATTCCTGTTTTTCTTTCAAAGAAAAAGATAAGGTGAGAATTAAAGTAAGCATCAGTTATACAATGGAAATGCAAAAGAAGGCAAGTCAGTAAAGAATTCTATCTAAAAGTATATGTAAATAGAGAGAAGCTGGAAGAGAAGGGAATGAAAGGCTTAAAGGATTAAACATAGGCCATGAAGCATTGACACACCTACCAAAGTATAAACTTAATAAGTTGAAATATGTGAATCAGTTCAAGGATCTAGATAGTGAAATAGCTTCAGGTATAAAATATGAAGTAATAATAAGAATGAGTTGGATTTTATGAAACCTTAGAAAAATAAAAAAATATTGTAAAATATTTATTAAATAATTAAACCCAATAGTTAATGGCCTTTGGATGAAAAAAAAATAGGAATAAATAAGCTCCTGGAATGTAATAACTGAAAAGGACATGGAAGTTTGGATTTTATCTATGAATTATTTCATAGAAGGGAATAATAAAAGATCAATAACTTATTTCAAAGGAGAGATAAGAATGAGGAAAAAATTATTTAAAATAGCCGTATTTCTTAAATGTTTTTTATTGCGACGTATGATAAATACCTTTTATATACCAATCCACATATAAAAACTGAAACGAAAGTTTTCTGAAACAGTACTAAGAGCAGTGCCCTCTGATATTTTGTATTCCTGTCGACTTTTATAAATCTAATCTGTTCCAAACTATTTTACTAAAAAATAAATACAGGTATCATTCACTAAATTGATTTTCATGATTTACAGCTTGAAAAACACCAATCTGGAGTGCTTGCAAAAAATGGCCCCATCCCCGGATATTATGATTCAATGTTTCTGGGACAGGGCCTAGAAATCTGCATTTCAGCTACTATTGCAGGTGATTCTGAAGCAGGTGTGAGGTCCTCTGACATACTGAGAACTGGTATAAGGGACACATGGCTAAAGATTGAATGGGAGTCAGGCACTAAATGTGGGGTTAGAGTTCATTGGTTGCTGAGGTCTCTTCCAGCTTCAAGATTCCCTGGCAGTATTTCAGTCAACGTTTCCCGTACTGAGAGGACCCTCACTGCCCTCTGTAGATATTCCTGTAGTAGCAGGTATAGTATAAGGAGCAAAGGCTTCACAGACAAAGAGCCCAGGGTCGCACTCCTGCTGCCTCTATTGCTTACTAGCTGAGGGACTTGGAGCATGTATGTCGTTTCAGAATAATCTCCCATTATCCTATGTGCAAAAGGGCATATTAACATTTACCATGTAACAGAATGAGCGTCATAAAGATGATCATGTCTGTAATGACCCTTATCCACAGTCAGCATTCAATATACAGTTTAAGTTTGTATAGTTGCATTTCACTTCACCCCAGCTCCCACTAAGTTTGAAGTTTCTCAAAGCTATGCCTTTTAATTTTTTGTTTTCTCTAAAGTAACTCTCAACCCTGGTATCATGAAACACTGGTATGTTTTTAACTGGATGTGAAATGCTGGACAAGTAATTCGTTACTAGAGGAATTAATAAGAACAATCACAAGGAAAAAAAAAAATAGCCGGAGCATATGCCACAGTGTAGCACAGTGCGTCTTCAGGTTTGGAGAATGAGTTTCCCACCTCTTTAAAAAGACGCAGCACAGGACAGGTGAACAGCTTTTTTCATATTTCAAAGTGGCGCGTTGTCAGCACTGGGCATTCTCTCTGGTGACTTTGATAGATCTTGGAATATTTGAGAGTATCAGTTCTCAAACTTTCTTCTGCCAAGACACTTGGGACTGATGTTGACACATCAGGCATTATGATTTCCCTGGTGATAGACGTAGATAAATTATATGGTGGGTTTTATGCTCAGTGCACGGTGTGAGAAAGCCACTTCTTTTCCTGTCAAGAAAGTATGTCAGAATACAACCCCGAATCACGTTGTTATAATGAAAATTGTGAACGTACCCCCACACGTAAAATCCTTTATAAACCGTGATACTTTATTTGTGACTAATTACTTGGGGCACTCCTCACAACCAGTTAAAACTTACCCTGTGTCAAGGCAAGAGGCTCGAGAAGCATTACATCCAGAGTGCGGAACAAATTGCGTTGCACAAAATAGACACTTAAATAGAAAAGAGGGGCAAGCAAAGGAGAAGATGAATGGGAGATACACCACATCCCTGAAATCTCAAACAATAGGAAAACTAAAAGCTAGGGAAAATGCAACATGTCAAGTGCGAGGGAAATGCAAAGGACTACAAGTAGTGTCAGGGCTCCCAGACACTACTGTCTTACGCAAACACCCATTACCTCTAACACACACATTTATTTTTAAGTCGTCTTAACATGCATTTAATTTATTTGAATAAATTTAAATGAAATACTTTTGCATTTCCCAATTTTTAAGGGTATGGTTGCCAGGAATATCTTTTTACTTTGCTAAATTTTAGTTGACTGTACTTTTCCATCTCCAATAAATTAATAAGCTGTATATATTATGAAAATGTCTTTGTACTTTGATGTGTAGTGGCATTGGATATACATTCACAATCCTTTATCTAAAAAATCTCTGAAAACCTGAAAGCTTTTTTTTTTTGCCTCCAAAAGTTTGGCACCAAAACTCATTTACCCCAACTATCATGGGGCCTGTTTAAAGTACTTGTAAAGCCCATTTAGAAAGAATATTCACATACTTTGCTATAGAAATAGTAATATGTTTGATTGTGAGATGCTTTCCTTGATCTAGCAAGGAAATGTTATGCAATATATGCTATATGCTCTCTCTGACCTTTTTAAGACCCACAAAAATCTGAAGCATACCTAGACCAAAGGGTTTCAAATAAGCGATTGTGATACTGTCGTACCACAGAGTGCATTTATCTGGTATTTCTACCCATTTAACTCAAAATCTGTTGCTAATTTTGATCACCGATCATCTGAACGTTTTGAGTTCATTGCAAGCTGGCGAATCATGGACAGTATCTTACTGTTAATGTATTTACTCAGTAAAACTACCTATCCATTGGAACCCTATGGCTTCATATATATAAGGGTGGAAGGTATCATAGGTTATAAAGTCAGGTAAACAAAATGGTAATCATATAGTTAATTATTGTTTGTACCTCCTAAGTTGAATTGAGTTGAAAGACTTGTGTCCCTGGGTAAGGAAAGTTTAAAAACACACGTATCTGTTAGTTGAACCTCGTATATCTGGCATTTTGATTCTTTTTGTGTTGTTGTAATTGTTAGTTTTATAAAATAAACACACACACACACTGAAATCTATGTAACATTTGAAACATTTACCATGTTGAACATTTCTTACATAACTGAACAAAATTTAGGGTACTTTCATAATGGCTTAGTGTTATGAGAGGTTTCATGAAGGGGTTTTATGTCCATTATTGTATTGCCATTTGCACTTTTCTTAGCTTATTTCAGAAAAGAAAAAAATAGAAAATGTTTTCTGTAAATTTAGTCTACTCTCAGATGAGAATGTTTTCGGTTGCATTGTATTACAGAGGTCCTAGGTACCTTTATTTTCAGCCATTAACTATGGAATGCTAAGCTAAGACCTTGTCTTTGTATTTTTAATTTCCTATAAAACCACTATAGAAAAAACAAAAAGTTTGATGTGAGGAGGAGTCTATGTGACACTCTCTAGGAATCAATTAATAGCTGATCTGAACTATTGTTATGGTTAGACTTAAATCAGTCTTCATTTGGTCTAGACTCTAAATTGAAACTAAATGGTGACAGAAAAATTTTCTTCTTTCGTTATTTATTGATTGACTATATTCTTTGGTGTAGGAAAGCCACAGATTGAGTAATTCAGAGGGAGTCTTATTAGCAATGCTGATTTCTTTTAATATTAAAAAATGCTGAGTTGTTTTTCAGCTTTTGGTGTACCGCTCAAAACTCACCCAAGTGTAGAGTTATCAGTGACTGCAAAGGGAATGTGGTGGAGCATGGAACAAAATGAGAAAATAATTCTCTCATCTAGCTGTCAAACTTTGATTATCTTTGGAGTTACTGGCGTTAAAATTTTTTTCTTTTCTCTCCCTCCCTCCTTTCTTCCTACCCTCACCTTTCCTTTCTTCCCCTCTCCTTCTAGTTTGTCTATCTATCTATCCATCCATCCATCTCTTTCTATCTCTGTATCCATCTAATCTCTTTTTCTCTCTCAACCTCTTATTGTATTCAGTAATGCACATCTGTGATATTGCCTGCAAAAGTTTGAGGATGGGAATATGGAGTTGAATTTTGTTGTTGTTGTTGTTGTTTACCATTATTTTAAAGATTTGTTTGTAGTTTTTGAGGTCTTATAGTATTTATCACTACTCATATAACAAAGTTGATGATATATGAGTTTGAGATTTACACGATTCCCTACATGTGTCAATTTGTGAAGGATTGTGAGGAGCTCTTAGCAGAGTTATGTCAAGTAAAGTCACCTGTTGTTTTTATGAAATTAGTTGAAGTGAACTCCTTATTCAATCACTTTTATGTTTTAGGATAACAGACTGACTACACAGTTTCATTTATATTTAAGGGAAAGTTGAAAGCAGTTTTTAGGAGTTTCCCAAATAGTATTTTACTTTGGGAGGAAGAGAGAAAGATAATTTGGGCTGAGGGCCTCCTTAGGAGAGCACAAGTTTTATTTTTCACAAACACTTTCTGATGAGGTAACCCTATTTTAATGACCAGGAACCAAAGTCTCCCCATTAGTAACTTGTCTGAGATTACACTGGTAGCCAGGGACTGTGCAGTGCTTAGAACGCCTGGCTGCAGTGCTACTGTCTTCCTGGGCTGTTTCTGTATTTACCTGTCTTTACAGCTACATTGCAAGGGGTTAGAAATGAAAGGTTTGGACCAGCTTCCAGCCCAGAATTGTCCCTGATATTTCTTTTCCAGAAAAGAAGTCTTCATTTTGAAGTGATAGAGCTGGAATGCCACTCTGTCACACTCTTAAGGGAGGTAGGTGAGAAAGTCTCTGAGCTGGAGGAGCCGATTGTCAGTGAGGTCACAGAGATATGGCAGCCCACAATTCAGTTTATAAATTGACATTTAGTGAACTTTCTTCTTGGTTGGTGTATCTAGTATAGAAGTGTCTAATAATAAGAGTTATTGTGTTTGCTATTTATTAATAACTCTGGTACATCAGTAGAAATCATTTGTTTTTACATGAGGGATTGAGTTTTCCTGGCTGAGTATTCTATGATGTTTTTACTCTGGTACTTTTTACTACTTAAATAGATGAATATATTTTACTAAAGGAATTTAGCAATATAACATGACTACTGTTATAAAATACCATATTTCCTCATATATAAGACTCACCCTTTTTCGAAAAATTTGGGGTCTAAAAACTGAGTGCATCTTATACAGTCGTTGTAGATTTTTTTTACTTGCATTTCCCGCTTTTTTCGCACTTGTTTTTTTGCGCTCATACAACCACTGTATAAGACGCACCCAGTTTTTAGACCCCAAATTTTTCAAAAAAGGGTGTGTCTTATACATGGGGAAATACTGACATTTGCTTTGAAAATAAATTCATTTTAGTGGAAAAATTAATAAGCAGATTCATGAACTTCATTTCAGAGTGTCTGATGAGCAAATGTGAATTAGAGATAAGTCAGTCAAACCAGTTTTTGAAGTGGTTTATGGGTACTTTTGATTTATTTTACCTAAGAAATTTATTTCCACTGTGATAAGTAGAAGAGATTTTAAAATTAAGTATTTGTATACAAGTACCAAATCATTTAGAAAATACAAAGTAATGTGTTGGTGTTTTTTTTTTGTGCTAAGAGCCCTATTCATCTGAAATTAAATTCTTTTATCTTGGCAAATTCAGCGAAGTCAGAACCTGATTCAGATATAGAAGATCAAAAGTGTGTCATCCTTTTTTAATGGATTGTGTTTTTCCCTGATATATGAAACATAGAAATAGGGTGTTGTTCTGTTTTGGCAAAGTAGCTTTTGTGGTTGATAATCTTCTTATTAAGAGTGTGCTCTTGCGTTGTTTTAGCTGAATGATACTTGACCAATGGTGTCGGGCTTCCATTTCTTGTGCTTCATCCTCCCACAATAAACCACTTCCACACGGTTCTCATTGAAGTATGCTGGTAAACCGAAACATAAATTTTATGGTGTCTGAACCTTTCTTTCGACTTTTTTTCTTGGGTCATGTTCAAAAATATTTTGCAGATAAAATAATTTGGCCCATTGTTGGTGAGGTTAAGGTAGCAAAAACTACTATCAATTTAATTCACCCTTCATGGGTTGAGTGCCTATGGCATCTTGATACTGATTTAGACTTGGAGGATAAAAAGGTGAATGTGGAACAGCTCTTGTCCTCAAAGCAAATGTGGTACTGGCTGGAAAAGTCCACTAGATGTAAATATCTGTCATATAAATTATTCTGTGCTAATTGTTCTAACAGATATGGCATAAACTAGTACTGAGTAAATACCACTGAAAAACTGGCTAATTCCAGCATAGGAGCTGTACACTAAACTGTGAGGGGATTTTCTTGCTGTGGCCTTGTGTTTGTCCTAATTGTCATTAAGGTTGTAAAGCTAATTTGGTCCAAGCACTAGAGTGGATTTTAAAAATTAGATTTGTAACTCTGATTTGGCTTTTATTTAAATATTAGTGCATCCTTTTGGCTTTTGGTCTATTTGAAAAGCCACTGACTTTTTTTTGTTTGTTTGTTTGTTTGTTTTTGATAAAGCTTTCAGTTTATATTAAAAAGTTATATTTCAGTCAAATGTTTGACTTTTTTATTTTTCCTTTTTTAATTTATTGGTATTAATGTCACAGTCTGTAATAATAACACTTTTGAAGTAAAGAGAAGTGACACCTTTTAAATTTATTTTTCCTTTTTTCATTTATTGCTATTAATGTCACAATCTGTAAAGACAACACTTGAAGTGAAGTGTTTGAGGATTCCACATATACCAGATCATGTTAAAAGCATACTGAACAGAATACTAAGTTTGAATAGACATCCAAACATGCCAATAAAAATACTATCAACTACTGTGGTTAACGGTTTTACTTAGATAAATAATACTGGTTAGGAGTATATTAATAAGGCTTTGCCCAATTAAACCATACAACATGAGATTCTAAAGAAGCACTTCTAAAATGTACTTCTCTATAATCCATGAGAGATTATAGATTGATGGAATCATTGGGCATCATTTTTAATCAGTTTTCAGGTTTTCCAGGATGTTTTCGACCTGCGTTTACAGCTGTGGTTTGTCTCACGTCTTGCTTAGCCGTGGTTGGCGGCACCTATGAGTTTGGTCGCCTTTCATGCTTCACTAAGATCTGGGTTTCTGGTCTGTGGATTCTCCTTTAACTTGATCAAACCTTCAGTATCACTTCTTTTAATCATGACTTTTGGTTTATTACACCTCAGAATGTCTGCCTTTTCACCCTCTTTTCATTGTGGTCCTCTTTTGACTGATCCTTCCTGGATATCAGCCTAGTTGAGATGAAAACTTTGTTTCTAAAATATGGTGCTCTGTGTGCCAGATGCCAGCCTTGGGTGCTTTAATAACAAACAAGTACATTCATAAGCAAAATCATAAAGATGCTGATCTGGGAAGATATTTCTTTGTAAGCTCACACAACATTGATAATGACCCTAATGCTTACATTAAAGCAGCAAAGAGGAACAGAGGCACACAGAATAATAACTCGTGAGTCTTTCTTCTGTTCTCTGTCTTGGGGTGCTTTGGTGTCAGGGATGTACAGCCACTCAGATCTCTTTTTGACCAGTCCTCATCGTAATAATGAACTTTGTAAGTTTTGTGTACGGACATGCATTCTCATCTAATTTGGTGCTATCCATTCTCAGTAGTCACACAGAACATACTCAAATTTGTTGTAAGTCCAGGGTTTTGTTTTATTTTAGTAATTTTCTACATACAGCCTCTGCGTGAATAATGCAAGTCCATACAGAAGTTTTCTGTAGCTTGAGAGGTCTTGAGGAATGGGATCATATGTAGCACAGAGCTACACATGTGAGGACCTGTTCTCACACACATAGTGATAAGTTTACCGCATGAGGAGCTGTGATAATGAATCAGTTGTTAGGAAGTGAATTCACTTTTCTTTAGTTTTTTTAAATGTGACCATATATGTCACTTCTGACATATCTTCAAATATAGCTAAATGGCCTTAAAGTCTAAAATATCACTCTTGAGAATTAGGGTGATCAGTACTTTTCTTCATTAAGGATGTTTTCCTGAAAAGTTCTGACTTAACTAATTTTTCAAAGTTAACTATATTATTATTGACAAATTATAATTTCAGGATGCTTCATGTGTATTTCTAAATGACCTTCAATTAGCAGTGGCTGCTGATTTTACAGATTGAAGTTTTACCATTCCCAGGTTCCTATATTAAGTAATCAATGTCAAGTCCACATAGGGGAGCTGCATAAAGGAATAAAGCACTGATCATTTTATGAAGGAGATCCGTTTTTTGTAAGCAAGTGATCTTCTTCTAATCATATCTATTTGGTAAGTCCAGGTTCTATATATTGAATTGTCTTTATTTTATGCAATATGTGTTTATTGAGTATAAAGCTGAATTAGAAATTCTGGGGCTTACAGAATAAAAATATAATAGCTCTGGCCTCGGAATGTTATTAGTAGAGTCATGACACGTATATACCACATGTGGATTAGAAAGGAAAGATGCTATGATATCCATGAGGTAGAGGGATGGTGACTATAGGAAACAGTTAGGTGAGAGCACATTGGGATGGACCTGAACTTTGGTCATATCGCTTCATGTTTAGGCGTTGTTATGAAATGCTTACTCAAATCTATCAAAGAGAAAATGAACCTGGTGGTAAGCCCAGGATAACCCCATCTGGGCCAAATAGTTTATTCCAAATGTGTTATCATGAAGCCAGTGCAATCTGGACTTCTTAAAGGCTGCCCTATCCGCTCAGTAAAAGAATTCGAGCATATATCCTTGATATGTGCACTTATTTATAAAATATGTATACTGGGCTATTAATATATTATGCATGTAATATAAATAGCTTAGAAATAAAAAAGATAAATTGAAAACAAAGAAAAATTCTAATATTCTTACCTACTCTAGTGCACTATGTCTTATTTATATTTTGGGGTTTTCAAACCCCACTTTGGACACTGTAGGTCAAAATTGGGCAGTGTCACACCAAGTTTAGATAAGTTCCATCAGATCAGGGATTTTGTTTTGATCACTGGTGCACCCTCAGGTGTGGAGAAAGCACACCCACCTTAACTGCTTAGGGCTAGAAGTGACATCACTTGCACTAATATTCTGTTAGTGAAATGGTAGGAGCTCAATAGATACTATTGAATGAAAAGGCAGAATTAGACTGGCTAGTAAGGATAAGGACAGAATCTAGCTCAGCATAAGGGATCTGGTAGGAATAGAGACACTTTTTGTTCATTGCTGTATCTCCCGTGCTTATAAAAGTGCCTACCACATAGTAGGAACTCAATAAATATTTGACTGAGTAGGGGTATGGACAGTTTGTGTCTCAGCATGAGGGTTCAGGCAGAATCTATAGATCCATGGGCAGGAAAAGGTAAATTCCAGGAAGTCCCTAAAGCAGGACAGAGCATGGAGATAGACTGGCTGTAAGGAGGCAGAAAGTTATAGCTGCTGCTGCTGGTGGTGGTGGTGGCAGCACAGTGTTAGTAAGAACATCTGGGTGGAATGGCTTCGGTGATCTCAGGTCTTAAAAAAATGTGACCTTAAACAGTAGGATCTGGATTTTACTCATCTTTGTACCCACAATGCCTAGGACATAGTACAGTAGGCGTCTGATTAATTTTTGTTGAATTGCTGTGTTTTATTCTATGTACTAGGTGTAGGAGGCTCTGTGTATACAGGAATGGATCAGTGTCAAGATCAGAGGCCTGTAAATGAATCCTGCCCTGATTGAAGCAAAGCCAGTGATTCTGGGATTACCTCATGCACAGATATGTTTTTAAGCCTTGGCGTTGTTGCCTGCACAGAGATACTCTAGTGACCACAACTGCCAGATCACATTTAGTTGTTTATTTAAAGGTCCTTATTAACATACGTTTATTGACACATTATCAGTAAAGAAAATGGAGCTTACGATAGTTATTTCTTACATGCTGTTATTCTGTAACTTCTACCCCCATCTCTAAAGCTGGGCTATGTTATGGATCACTGCAATGTATACTATTACAATTAGGACTGAATTTATTTACAAATAAATGAAACAAGGTAGTTTGCATTTTCTCTCTTCTTTTTGGAATTTTCTTATTCAGACGTCCTCTTTAAGAGGTGATAAACACTCTAGTTTTGTGGTCATAAAATAAACCTGTCATGCATTTTATTGAGTGTTGTCCGAGTTGGAGAACAAACATTTCCTCCCCGAGAAGTTATGGCATTAGCTCTGTCCTTTAGAAGCTGGCCAGACGAAGGCATCCTTTTTGGCTCTGTGACATCAGTCAAGATAGGCACCCCTTTCCCCTCTCTACAGTTCAGTCTCATTTAGGACATGCTTATTTAAAGCAGTTTCACATCTGCACAATTAATAAATTAGTATGCTCTAATTTGCTTTTCTGATATCTCATAGTATATAGGAAGTTCCCCTTTGTCTTTATACAGAAACACTTTAGTCTGTCCAGGCTTCCTAGAGGTGGATAAAGATTTCTTCATAGAGCCCTCTTCCATCTTTAGCATGGTCTCATCATTAAGTCATCAAATCTTTCTTTATTGCAAGGCTGTCACCCTTAAAGGCACAGTAGTAACATATCTTCCGTTGAACTGTTGCAGTCTAGAGTTTACACTGATTTAACTGACATCTTATTTGCTCTTTAAAACCACTGTGTGAGGCCGGTAGTATTATTTTCATTTTGCAGATGAGGAAATAGGCTCAATGTTGTTAAGTGGGTTTGACCCAGGTCACTGAGTTTGCAGTGGCTCCCATGAGACCAGAACCCACTGTTTTGGCCAGAGAGCTGCCCACTGTGCAGAGCAGAATTTATCTTATTTGAACTAAGATTTGTTGTTTTTTCTTTCACAAAAATTTCAACCTGATAAGTTATTGTAAATACCTGGAACAGCAGTGAAGTTACTGTAAATACCTGGAACAGCAGTGGTGTGGGCAATATGATAGTTGAATTGTTCATGCCCAGTGGGATATAAAGTATTAGTGAAATGGTCCTTACATTTCTGGTGTGCTTAAATTTATTTGTGTATTTAAATAAGTGTTCTCAGATCATGTGGAACGACTGTCCATTTGACTTAACTTTTTTGTAGCTTGTGATGGAAAATTAAATGCATAGGAACCACACACACACTGATAAAGAAGTGCTTTGAAGTGTATATTAGGATTCTTAAGTGAGATTTAGATTATGTATTGGGGACATGTTTTTTCCTGTAAGACATATTTCTGAAATTATAATGAAAATTAATTGGAAAATATGAATTGATATCTAGATATTTGAGCTACACCCATTTCTGGATCACATTCATATCACAAATTTGATATCAACTGGTATTTTTTTAAAAAAAACTGCAGGCAAGTGCTATAGTTTTCTTTTTAAATTTAAAAGACATTTAATGTGGCACTTTATAGAAAAGGAACATCTCACAGGCCAGTTAGAGAATTCAATATAGCATTTCTGCCAACTATAAAAGAGAAGGTATTTCTATCCAAAAATTACTACAGGATCAATTATTCAATTAATATTTTACATAGCAGAAAAGTTTTATTTGTTAGAATCTTATCTCAAAGTTCCCCAAGAGTCAAGAGGCTAGTAATTATTTTACCGTGGGAGAATGATAAAAGATTGATTGCATTAGAGCTCTAGAACTTTTTTTATTTAAAAGATTTACAGTCTGACCCAAAAGCAATTTATTTAGAATATTTATTTCTATAGATTCCCTTTACTTCAATTTAAGTTTTATAGTTTGTTTTTGAATATTTGTACCAACGTTTGGACATGGTATAGTAGATGAATGGCTAAAGAAGAGGTTTGTTGAAGAATTTCAGTTTGAAGAAAAGCCAGAGCATGTGTTTTTTGGGAGAAGGCATAGAGAGATGGAAGGAGTTAGAAACTGTGAACTTTTTCTTTAGTTTGGCTTTTATGGAGAATGAAAATAAAAGTCATGAGGATACATGAAAAGCCTTACTTTTTTAAGCAGTTATGTAAACTCAGAATCTAGTGGTTCCTCTCTGTCTACCTCGAAACAGCCTGTGAGGAAGGGATTATCTCCATTTTAGGTGGGGGAACTGAGTCTCAGGCCCAGCAGCTTGCGCAAGGTCATTCTTTGGTACATGGTGGAGCTGGCATTCCCTTTCAGCTCATGCTGTCTGAGGATACAACGCTCCTACTCACTCACTCCCTTATCCTGCCTCGTGTGCTGCCCCCACATGGTATTTGTATCACTCCATACCTAGTGCCATGTACCTGTCTTGATTCCTATTGAATCGTAACGCTGAGGGTTTAAAGCCCAGCCTTCTGGTTCAGGATAGTAGTACTTGTTCTCTTTCTGCTTGTCTACGTTGTCATGCAGATTGTCATATACACAGTTGCTCATTGATAACTCTTTCTTGAGTCATTCTGATTATATGGTAAATGTCTAAAGTTAAAGTTAATATTAGAAAGTAGCCTAAGAGATCGTGATTAAAAAAAAAATTGTGCCACCACATGAAAAAAAGAAAACAGTTTTGGAACGCAGATAACTTACATCCAAAGAGAACAGTAGAATTTTCGCTCCGAAAGGGATATTGTAGATGATCTTGGAGTGGTATAACCCATCATTTTAAATTTGAAGAAAGCGAGGCCCAGATTAAGAAGCTAGGCCCCAGGCCATGTTGAGTGGCAAGGCTTGAACCAGGATGGAAGGCTTCTGGTTTGGTATTTTGCTATGGGAATGTGCTTAGCTCCAAAATGATGTAAAAATAATTTTAGTCAATTGATGGCACCATTTTCACAGCAGGAATGTGTGACTTTTTTGTGTTGTTTATAAATGGTTAAAAAAGGTTTAAGAACTAAAATGTTATGTATCGTTAGACTAAAGCTATATGTGATACATCTTACATATTAATTTTGAAATCATTTTATTATCTTACTAGTTGATTTCGAATTTATTTAGCAGTATAACAATTTTGGTAGCTAACAGATAATAAATTGAAACATGGCTTTCGTGTAGCTCCCTGAGTCCTGTGAAAACAGAGGTAGAATTTGCAAAACAATAACACATTGTTAAATGCCATGCCAGTTTATCAAACGTTTTAAGTTTATTACAATCTGGTTTTAGGAAAAGCAGCTCATCCTAATCATAAGCAAAAGAGCCTTTAAAGTTCCTAGGACTGTTAGATTTTGTTCTAGCCATCAAAGTATAAACCGTTTAATAGCTGTTGATCAGGCGCAAGAAGTTTGTAAAACCCCAACAACTTGAGTTGTGAGAGAGATTTCAATGATTTGTGTGCTGGGACGCCTCATGGTGGCCTTGGTAAGAAACTACTGTAGTGAAACCTAGTGATACATACCTTGTAACTCAAATGGATGTGTACTAAACATTAGTGAGTGAAGACCCCAGATGTTTTCAAGGTTGGTACTTTTTTAGGGCTCATTTTGGAGAAATTAACCTCTGCTCTGCAGTTCAGGGAGGAAGCCTGGAGTGCAGTATATCAGAGCTCTGCTTCTGGGAGTTCACCTGGGAGTGGCCATCGTCCAGCTCCTGACTTCCAGGCAGTCCCTACAGCTGCCAGCTTATGTTTCTCCTTTGTGTACATTAGGGGAAAAAAAGGCACCATTTTTTGAGATCCTCTAGTTGCAAATGTTGGAAAATTGTCATGGTAGACTGATTTTGTTAGAACGAGGCACTTCACTGCCTTTTGTCTGGAAATTGTCATAATGAATGTATAGATCTGTGCTCTCTGATGTGAATGGTGCCCCCTAGGATTGTGCAAAGCACAGATTGCACAGCAGGCTATGGCGGCCCTGCAGGCAGTTATAGCCAACGGGATCATGTCTTCAAACATCAGGTGTTAAAACAGCACATCCAGAAAGCTATAAAGAGTTCTTAAATAGAAAATACTGGTTATTTATGAAATCCTTAGTTTTTAATTTATAAGCATAATGGAAATTAAATTAAAAGGTAGATAATGGAGACATTTCTTTACCTCTGCAGTGTACTAACAAAAGGCTCAATATTACACATCTGTTGGCCCAACTAATTTAATATATTTACAAAGTTAGTCTGTCTTTTTCGAGTTCTGATTAAAGATGAAAATTTTCTGACCTTTAGAAAGGAGCTTAGGTAGGTGCAATAATAGAAGGCAGAAGGACTTGAAGCACCCACTCTTGTATCCATCATTGACACTTAATTGTCACACCATCGAAGTGCAACTTGATGGGATTTTTAACATTCCAAAAACTGGCAACCTGTGATGAGGAGAGTATGATCTGTGAGTTAAGAGAAGGAAAGGAAAAAATGAACTTTTTATAAATCTTAAGTGGCAACTAAATGAAAATAAAAGCTTTGAATTTTTGTGTGAGAATGAGAATGGGGATAGCAAGATCAGCACCTTTGGGTTGGATGCAGCAGGTTTTAGAATGCAGCCTGTCTGACTTGATGGTCGTCGTTTGGGCAGCTAGAGGTTGTAGAGGTTTAGTCCCCTACACATTTGGAAGGATAATAATGCATTCACTGTGTGCATTACGTTGGCCTGTGGAATTATTGGGTTGTTAGAAAAGTCATGACACATTTTTGCAACGAAAAACATAGAAAAAATATGTCATGACTTTTCCAACAAACCAATATTTTCTTAACAGGAGCAATAATTACCTTTCTCATTCTTATTTAAGAAATGAGTGGCAATTGGTGGGCTATTCAGCAGGAAATCCATTACCCTGTTGATAGTCTGCTGCTTTCCTGGTTGAGTTTGAGTCTTGCCCAGTAGGTAGTGAGGATGCATTAAGCAGTTAAAAAACAACAGTTGTACTGCCTTTCATTGAGCTCAGTGGCATGATTGTAAAATACAGGATTCAAAACAGAGATTTTGAAAAGCCGGCTGTGAAACATTGCTCCTTTGTAAAGAGGAGACTGCTTGTTTACAGTAGCTCAAAGGTGCTAATTGAGTCTAGTAGGAATATTACTCACGAAGCCTCAAGGTCATCCTTAACCTTTGACTTTTACTTAGGTCCCACTGGCCAGTGACCAGTTTTCCCACCCTATACCACCTAACCTCTCCAGCTCTTTCCGTCGGGCTTCCTGACTCACTGCTGACTGATAATATTAAGTTTGTATCAGCACCCTTTTCTGGGCACTCTGAAGATCAGCTCTATCTAAGACCTGGGAACCACTGATCATCTGTAATTTGACTCCCTAACTCTTTAGACTTTGCTGAGATGACATTCGTTCTCTAGTTATTCTTACCCATAAGTTACTAATTTTTAAATTTTATCACATTTGTCATTTTACTATTGCCATAATTTTTGGAAATGTTAGTGTGAGTAACTTAAGGACCACATGTTTAAAAGCCCTTTGTCAGAACACTGGTTATTTGCTTACTTAATTGACTAAGTAAAACCCAGATTTTTTTTTTTTTTTTTAGATTGTATGGAACACAGGGCCACATGATTAAATAAATCATTATCAAGCACTTTTAGTGACAAATCGTTTTAGTAAATGTGGCAAAATCATTTACATCACATGAGATAATTTTTGCAAGAAACTTGTGCTCTCTTTTGGATTTCTTTATTTTTTATTTTTTATTTTTTAAGGTTATAAAAAGGATTGGGACTTCCGAGTTAAATAACAAAAAAAATTTACCTTCATAAAAATTCACAGTAATTGTAATGGTAATGCAAGACAAAAATTTTTAAGTATGTCTTATTAATTTAAAATGTATGGACTAGATATTTGACCATCATAGTTAGAAAACTGGTTGTCCGGCTGGGCCATACCTGCAAAGCTATCTTTATTTCATTATAAATGTGATATAGTCATTGTACGTGAAAGTAACATATGTTCCCTTTATCCCTCCAACTCCTGCTATATTTTTAGAATGAAAAGTAATTCTATTGGTTTGCTGAGTAACTTCTTACCCAACCAGTTTCTCTTACGTTCTATTAACATAACTGCTCTGCTAGTTTGTTTATTCTGACATGAGAGGAATGAGTATTTTAGGTAAACTTCATAATGTTCAAGATTGAAAGACTAGTCAATGCATATTTCCTTGCTTTAAAAATGTATAATGCTATTCAAAAACAATTATCTAAACAAGCTGTTTTATATTATAATGAAATAGTGCTAGAAAAGTATTTGTTCTGACAACATGAAATGAAACTCAAACAGTCTCAATGTTTTGTGGTTTTTTTTTGGTTAAGATGTATATAACTTTAAATCTTAGCTAAGTTAGGGTGATGGCATAAATCATGGTTATCTTGTAGAACTTTAAGAAGAGTTCAAAGGAATTTATGATGGTTCTAAAACATATCTTTCGTAAATTTATGGTGTTGGTGACCATTCACTAAATACCTGTTCAGTGAATGAAATTACTGAATGAAATTATTATTTTATTTGTAGAGGTGTTGATTGTGCCTTACATGCTTAACAGTCCCTACTTCAGTACCTGTCAAGTAAAGAGACATTTGGAAATTACTTAATGGTTGATTGAAGTGTAAGGCTGAATTGAGAGTTTTGCGAGTTCTTTTGATATATATACTTTTTT
>NW_017731504.1:900346-941219 GCF_001890085.2 Hipposideros armiger
CCCCCCCCCCCATTTGTTTGGCTTTTTCGTGATTTAAAACTGAGTTCTGGGCCTAGCCGCCCTCTCAGAAACCTAATTAAGTCGGTCTTTTAATATCAGCCTGGGAGGCAGCATGGTTTAAAAGTGTCATTGAGTGTCAGACAACCCCATTTGAATGTCATCTATGCCACATCTTAGCTCTGTGGGTTTTGGCCAAGCACTTAACCTCTTGGTACTTGGGTTTTCTCATCTATAAAGAGGAAAAATAATAGTTACTTTTTAAAAGTCATTTTGAAAATTAAAAGGTAAAACCTATGTAAAGCAGTCAAGTGCTTTGCACATAGACACTTAGCAGCTATGAATTCAATACTCCTTTGTATAAATTCTGCCTCTGTTAGATATATTGAGGTATCTGTATTTATATATGTGTTCATTTGTCTACTCGTAAGCATAGCATAAGATCTTATATTTACACTCATTTATGTATGAAAAAAGAGGTTCAGAAAACAAGTGGTTTTCTCGGTGGTGGGTAGAATCCTCATAATGGGTAATATTATACATTTATAGATAAATAATAAAATGTAGCATTCAACAGGCATTTTTATTGAGCTCTTTCAATGGACTAGGCTCTGTTTTAGTCTCTGGGATAATAATAATAATAATAATAATAATAATAATAATAATAATAATAATATAATGTTAAAAAACGCTACCTGGATGGGAGGGTACCTTCTAATTGGGGAAAAAAGACAATAAAATAAATAAGTCATATGTTAGACGGTAATTTATTACAGGAGAAATAAAGCAAAGGAAGGAGAGACAGTGCGGGGTTACAGTTTTAAACAGGGTGTTTTGTGATTAGAGAGAGGTCTTACTCTGTCAGGAATTGGGCAAGTCCAGGAGGGGTCATACAACGATGGTGAGCATGGTGCTAACTTCAGGAATGCCCTGTCCTCTTTCAAGATCCAAGTGTCTTTCTGTACCATTTTTAGAGTTCTCTGGAACTCTTGGAGACGTTCCTGTTCAGCATGAAAGGTGGTACAGAAGTTTGTACCTGGTGGCAGGCTTTTGGGGAATCCACTATTATGCTTGGAAGAGGATGCCTGCTACTCTGGATGGCTTTCTCTGTAATTGGCAAAATAAGGGGCAAACCATGTGCTTTCCTTGCAGCTAAAATGCTCACTCATACGTCTCTTAAGACTTTTCTTTGAGGGCCGGCTGAGTGGCTCAGTTGGTTAAGAGCTCGCTCAGGAGTTTGAGCTCTGAGCAACAGCGGTTCGAGTCCAGCCCAAGCTGAGCAGCCGCTGAGCTGCCAACAGGTAGCAGGATGGCTCAGCTAAAAAAAAAAAAAAAAGACTTTTCTTTGAAATTCCTTGATAGCAGTCAACTGAGCTAGTAAGTAGACCTTTTAGACTGAGAAGAGTATCTTAAGCAATTGCCTTTTTAAAAGACCAAATGAGAGGAAGGGTACATTCCAGTTTTCAAATAATTAACAGAGTCAAGACAGGGAGAAGAGGAGCAGTGCTGAGCTATTACTTTTTCAGAAATTCTTATGAGAATAAGTGCTCCCTTCTCCCCACCCCCACATGTATTTATAGATCTGTTAATTCTTTCAGCATATGTTTATTGAGCATCTACTATGTCCTAGGCACTGTGAATGTTACCAAGAGGATAAGGGTGAGTGAAGTGGCGTCCCTGCTCACAAGGAGTGTATACAACAGGGAGAGGAAGTGCAGACATAATTTCCTTATGAGACATTAATGAGATAACACAAGGCGAAGAAGCTAGGACGTACCTGGTTACAGTAGATGCTCAGCACCTGTATTGGTTTTTGGATAGCGATTAGTGACTCAGGAGAGTAGAGACAATATGCTAAAAGGATAGCTGAGGGAGCAGTAACATCTGGCTCTGTTATCAGGGAAGTCTTCATGGAATTTTAAAATGGGTCCTGAAGATTGAATGGGATTTGGGCACACCCCCCTGAGTGTGCGGAAATTACCTTATTTGGGTTTGTATTTTTAGCAGGTGATACAGAACAGGTTGTCAAGTATTTGCTGGCTGGGTAAATAAGGGGAAAGGACTGTCCTGGTAAAGGGAAACCTGAGGGCAAGGGCGTTCCAGAGATCGAGAAGCCCACAGACCTTTAGAAAAGGGTGAGTGCAAGGGAAATACTGCTTCAGAGTAACAGTGGGTCAACTCCTAGGGGCTCATAATTGCCAGGCCAGGCAGTGGAGGATCGTTGAAGCAGGCTCCGTACCCTGTGCAGGTAAGAGGCGGGGACTGGGTGACAGGAGCATCAGGGGATGAGATATTCCAGCATCAGAGGCTGGAAGTAATTAGGAACGCATGTAAGGTGGCTGTGAATGAAGCCATGCGATGTATTAGAGGCTGAATTGACACCACACTGAACTACTGCAACTGGAGCTCAGCGGAATGATTTAGAATGCCTCCTTTTGCTAAAGGAACTCTGAGAAAATGAAAGCATCAAATCACATTAACTGGAACAACTTTTCTAAGAGTTTAGTACTAAGTCATGCTCGCAAGAGCCCTATGAAAGCAAAAGAATGTTAAGTAAAGTTGTTATATCAGTGTTTAGGTAATTTACATCAGAGTTCAATTTTTATATACTGTAAATATATTTTTATAGTTCTTTTGGGCCCTTTGTATATTCTGTGTTATAAACACACACACACACACACATACACACACACACACACCAGGAAAGAAGAGAGGAAATACAGAAATAACAGCATATCAGTTACTTATTTGATGCTGCATTCTGAATCCGTCATGTAGCCCAATAAGTATACTTTGTTGATTTTTGTGTGAAAATTCTTTATGATTATCAGTTTTATAAAGTGGTTTCCAAGAAAGCATTTCAGGGAAGTTTTTTTTTTTTTTTCTTTTTCTTTTTTTTTTTTTCATTTAAAGAAACATGTAGAACAGTATTAATGTTTAAGTTTTGTTTACAACAATACATTTTTGTTAGGAAAAGCATCCTTCAGAAAAATCATACTAGCTTTTGCCTTCACATCTAGCATAAGTGTATGAGTGGAAGAAGAGACAGTATAAAACTGTACTATGTATGATTCTTTCCTTCAACATCACAGATCTTATTAATATACTTGTGTGTTAGGGTGTATGTCCTGAAAATTAACGAACCCAGATTCCAGGCTTCAATTTCAACAGGCTTCAGTTTGCTCGTCTGTGAAATAGAGGCTGGCCTGGGATGATCAGCAAGGCCCTTCCGAGGAGAACTCCTTGTGACTCTGTGACCTGTGAGAGCCACACAGGGAAGAAACTCCCATAAGCATTGACAAATTGTAGTGTTTCAAAATTCAAATTGTTTAGTGTTCTTCGTAAGTTCCTGACTTTTATCTTTTTTCATACAGGACGTTGAAAGGCCCATGTTTACTTTTGTTGCAGTACATAGCCTCTTTCTGAGCAGAGTGCGAGGCCCATAGATGATGCCCCCAATAAATAATCGCTGGGCTTGTTTCAGCTGTGAGAGACATCAGTGTGCTAAGGGATTGCTCTTGGACTTGGTCTGATCCTCTGCTGATGTCAGAGAAGCAGTTGAAACAACTCTTGCTATATATTCAGAAGTAAACTCTTGAATGGATGAGCACAGAAACCACTATGTTCACTCAACATATTTTGAGGTCCTGCCATTTGCCTTACAGGCATGGTATTAAGTAAGCTCCGGGAATATAAAGTGAACAAAAATAGGTACTCCCAACGCCAGCTTCCATAGTAGTAGAGAAAACAGGCATTATGGTCTTAGTACAAATAGGTATTACTTCCAGCATTACAGATGGAAAAGTGTAAAATCAAGCACCTATACTCGAAATGATCATTAAAAGTAAAATTGTCTTAGGAAAATGTCCAAATAAGTAAAAGTACACACTTGAATATATTAAAGATAATAGGACCCACCCCAGCTTCTTCTCCCCCAACTAAAGGTTGGTTCTCTTGAAGTAAGGTGACAAATCATCCTCTGGGTTTCTTCATGTTTCCCTTGTTCAGATCCAAAGAACAGGGACATGTCAGCTAGTCTCAACAACCATGACAAGAGGTAGGGAGATCTGCAATCTCTAAGGACATTGCAGCTCCAATTATGTAGGGATTTATAGATCAAAGCCATTTTTAGTCATTTTTGCTGAGGTAGCAAAGACCTCATTTTAGCCACCCTTTCAATGCTGTACTTTATTTGACTTTAGAAGGAAAAAACTCTTATCTCAAAGTTTTATTCTGGGGCCAGCCAAGTGGTGCGTTGGTTAAGTCGGCTTGGGACGCCAGTCTGAGCAGCAGGGCCCTGGTTCGGATCCCATGTGAGGGCCAGTGACACTGTCCTCTACAGCTAAGATGCTGAACAACAGCTCGACCTGGAGCTGGGCTGCCATGAGTCACAGGTGATGGCGTAGGCTGCAGCCCCTGCTGCAGTGGGCTGCAGTGAGCTACCCTTAGTGGCTGGCAGCCGGTGTGAGCTGCTGTGAGCCGCTGTGAGTGGCTGTCCAATGGCCAGCGAGCGACTGCTTCACCTGGGAAGAGCGCAATGATAATACCAACATGGGCCAGTGAAGCGATGTCCTCCACAACTAGACTGAAGACCGAGAGGACAGCAACTTGTCTGTTCTCCTTCCACGATTCCCCAACGCTGTTCCCCTCCCCCAATTCCCAATAAAATCTTAAAAAAAAAATTATTTTGGAGTAGCAGTGAGACCCTCAGGTTGGGAAGGCTCTGCTAAATTTGCTGAGTTTGAACAGACTGGACAGTGGTGAAAAGTTTGACTTATTTGATATTTAGACATTCCATTATAAAGAATGATGAAAACCTTCACTTTGTTATATACCAATAGATTTAACCATTTTTATAAATTCTTCTGTATTTGTAATAATAATTGTCACTGTGCATTGGGCATTGTGTACCAGACATGTGATAGGTATTTTAAGTCATTTAATTTAATCTTTACAGTTATGCTATGAAATAATATTATTATTCTCCATTTTACTTATGAGACCACATAGGAGATTTATGCCTCAGGATTTGAATTCTGGTCATTCTGTCTCTGGAGTCTAAATCCAGTTTTCCACTTTTTCCCCATGCTCCCAACTAATCATGGCTGACATGTAGGCCTGTGCATTTTAATGCATGGGCTAAAGGACAGATTAGGGAGATGAAGGGTTGTGCCTGTGAGGGCAGCATGAGGGAAGAGAGACTTTGGGGCTTAAACAGGAAAAGTGCATTTTAGATGCCTAGGTGAAGACAAGAAAACAATAGCCAGGAGGAGAATTGTTCCAGAGAGAATTGTTTCCTGGACCCCCGTGGATACGAAAATCACGGATGCTCAAGTCCTTTGTATAAAATGGCCTAGAACAATGCATACAGTTGGCTCTTCGCATCTGCAGATTCCCAACTGTGGATCAAAAATACTGTTTTCAGCCCCACGGGTGGTTGTATGTGACATCCAGGAAATACAGAGGGCTGACTGTATATTTATTGAAAAAATTCCACAGTGGAACCACACAGTTCAAATCTCTTGTTCAAGAGTCAACTGCAGTATAGTTGGGACACTTTTCTTGTGTTTGACCCTTGGTTTCAGGTTTTAGATGTACCCAGCTCACAAAGGAATTTATAGACTTCCAAGAGCAGTTTAGCAAAGGAAAAGTGATGTGTAAAGGTCAAAATAATCTATATAACTTGAGTTCTTCATCAAAGACCCTGGAGAAGGCTTGGAGTCTGCTAACTTTTTCAAGAAGACATTGACTGCTAAGATCACATCACTCCTATAGTTATAAAAGTCCAACAAAAAAAATTATTCCTCAAGAAAGCAGAAACTGAGCCAAAAATGCTAACCCCACTCATGTTTAAGAACATGATGCTTATCTTCCAGAAATACAGTGTGCATCTCTAGGTGAGAAAGAAGGTCAGAGCCCCAAGGCAGGGCACCTGGAACACTGCTGGGATGCAGAGCTGTCACTGAAGGAGGCTCTGTTAGAATGCTCAAAGCATCTCAGGTTGTCTGTGAAATCGCGGAGACATCCAGCAAAGGATTATTCACCCAAATTCTTATGCATTTGAATGAGTAATAATTCCTTTACAGTCCTAAAAATTTCCGGACAGATACCCCCACCCCCTTCCCTAAGCATGACTATCTTAAACATTAGGGCAAACATATTATAAACTGTTGTCCCCAGAGAAGATAAAAATAGGAAATAAACATTTCTGCAAAAATACAACTTACATAAATTTATGATAGGAAAATAATGGGGCATCATATCACGTAGGAGGTTTTGGAGCAGATCCATAATCTTGTGAGGTTGATGTCAGGAGAGAGCAATGTCCTTCCATGACAAGCCCTTGTCTCCATTGTCACATCCAGAGCTGGCCTAGGTGGCCCAGGGCCTCTCAGCTGTGTTGTGCACGTGCTCTGATACTATTATGTCACTCTTTGTTGCTATCCTGCCAAGTTTCTCCAAGATACTATGACTTTGCTTTCCATTTTAGAAAATTATTGATTAATAGAATCTACTGCCTGTTCAACTCCAATTCAGTAGATGTTTATTGATGTATATGCTTATTAATGTATATAAAATGGCTCCTATTAGATTCATAATTTTCAGGTGTGTATATGTATATTTATTTTATTTTTGGATTAGATTCTGTTTTTGATGCTGGCCATGATCCAGACCATTTTGCTGAGCAAACTTTCACAGCCCTTCTCCCTATAGGGGAGTATTACATGTAAGTGCTGGGTGTTAGGCAGCTTTACAGATACCTGGTAACTTCCTGCACTTATTCCTTTAATTAACAGAACCATGGGGGCTGTCCCACTGGGGCTGCTGGGGTTGTGGTGATTTTCTGATATTTCTTTTGAAGAGGTTGCTTTAGGAAATATGTTTTAAGGCACAGACCAGCCTTCAGTGCTAATCCTATCAGGTCACCCATTTGAATTGCCAATAAAGGCTCGATTTTTGGCAATATAAAATAAACAATGAACATATTGGAAAACTTGAAGGACCCAAGCATTTGGCTAGATTCTGGAGCTCTCGCTTAAACAAATCTAGAAGCCAGAATTAGAGGGATCTTTGGTTTTCTTAGTATTCCGAGTCTCAAATTTTCCTTAGTATTCTGCTTTTCAGATTTTTCTACTGAAGTTCTTGAACGGCAGAAGAAAGTAAACTCATGTTCTTATGAAGTCAGGGGTCATAGACCAAATTGTGCTACCAGAAGCTCAGATTTGTTGACATTTCTAGAATGCTTTTTCTTAGAAATCCATTTGAATATTCTATTCTATTCCATTGTGTGTGTGTGTGTGTGTGTGTGTGTGTGTGTGTGTGTGTACATAAAAGTAAAATTGACATATGGTGAAATGCATAGATCTTAAGTATAGTGTTTGGTGAGTATTGACAAAACCATACACGGGTATAATCCACACACTTATCAAGAATATACCTACGTGTTTTAACAGAGAAGTAGTATTTGAAATTATTTTCATCAAGAAAATTACTGTTTTAAAATTTTGTGGCTTGTTATAGCATCTGTATTCCCCAGGGATGGTGGCAGTGGACATGGCATGATTATTCCATTTTGAGAAGTGTGGGCTTAGTCAAGAGAGCTAGACATCTTAAAGGACTTTCTTTAGCTAAAGCCTAACGTTAGCTACAGAAGTTAGCTAATGCCCACTGTTCACCTAAACACCAGAAAATTTCTACTGCTCTAACTGCCAATAGTTTATCAAGTCAAGCAATAGATCTGTAATCAGGAAATCAAAGATTCATTCACATTGTTTTTATGGGTAATCTATTTTGTAGTAAGGCCTTTATTCACATGTATGTGCTCTACCATTTAGTTCTTTTAACATCCTTTTCAGGATAATATTTGATACTTGACTTTGCAATAGTCACCCTCCAGGACCCCTACTGATGACGCTCTCCCAGCTTTTTATTCCCATTTCTTGAATTCTTTCGTGAACGTTGCCTGCAATGCTAAGTATAGTACCTTTGTTTTATTCCAGATTCTTTCAGAGAGCAGATGTTCAAGTTTCCTTTCAGTAGAGACCAAGTTGTAGGTATTGTATCTAGTGCAATGCACAATACATTAAGCCCATTAGATTGGTTTCAATTGTAGGTATTGGTGTAGGTAATAGAGAAGCTGCAGAGTCAGCTAAGGAATAGGCCCTTTGCTCAAGGAATGTTTAGTAATATTAGGGGAGCTGATGATGGTAACTAATACTTATTAAGAGCTTTTTCTATGCTAGGTACTATTCTAAGCTTATTGAATATATACTCTGGTTTTATATTCACAATAATCATTTGAGTTAATTAATATTATTATTAATGTGTGTGTCTTAGGTCAGGCTTCCTAGAAGCAGAGCCTGACATACAGATTCTGTGTGAGTGATTTATTGAGGGGGTTGCTCAGGAGGAACCTGAGCAAGGGAGGGAAGCAGGATAGGGACGGGCAGTGGTCCCTGGGCTAGCAGTGTCAGCATCACCTGTTAGAAATATGAGGGTGGGTGGTAAAGATGGTAAAGGGGATCAAATATATGGTGATGGAAGGAGAGCTGACTCTGGGTGGTGAGCACACAATGCAATAGATAGATGTATTATAGTTTTGTATACGCAAATCCCATATAATATTACTAACCAGTGTCACCCTGATAAATTTAATTTAAAAAGAAATGCCTCACTCAGGAACCCTGAATGAGAAACTCACGAGAGTTGGGCAGCAACCTGTGGTTTAACTAGTCTTCCAGGTGACTAACTGATACTAAAAATTTGAAAACCACTCAGGTAGAGGAAGAAGCTATGTAAAGATATGGATTTTGGTAAAAACCTGGCCTCAGTGGGATCCTTCAAGGAGTTTTGAAGCATGAATGGCATCATAGAGTTGCCATTGAGAAAAGGGCCACTTTGATACTTTAATTGGTCAGGACTGCCCTGGGGGACAGAAAGTGAGGGAGGGGTATAATTTCCGAGAATCTCTCAAAAGGTAGCTTTTGTGCATTTGTGAGCGGAGAGCACCCAATACTCCCAGCAGCTGGACAGTGTGTATGCTGGCCTAAAGGGGGTCTGGGTGAGGCGTCCCTGTGTCCACTTCACGGAGATACAGGGAAGTTAATTGTCTAGCTCAGAGTCCCGCAGCTAGCAGTGAGATTTGAACTCAGGCCGTCTGGCTCCAGAGTCCATCTTCCTAACCATTAGCTATACTGTCTCCTGTGGTCAGAACATGCTAATAGCAATAACAGCATGGACGTAAGTGAGCAAGGGACAGTTTAGAAGAGAGAGCTGCTTCTGACTGAGGAAAACAGAAGCCCTCCTGAAAGGGGTATCATTTGATTTTTGCCTTGAAGTAGGATAAGATCTAGACATGTACAAATTTTTGCGCGAGGCTTTCTAAGTAGAAGGAATCGCCTGAGAAAAGGCACAGCGGCATTGCAAGTATGGGTTTGTGTGTAGGAAGCTTGTTATTTGGCTGAGATTTGGCTTATTAAGGAGTTCTGGGAGAAAAGTTGTTCAACATTGGTTTGAGGCCAGTATCGCAGATATCCTTAGATGCCAGGCAAGTAAAGATTTTTAATCTGGGAAGTGATGTAGTCAGAACTGTACTTCAATATGACAACAGATGTGCAGGATGAATTTGAGGAGAAGAAATGGGATAAGCAGAAGGGAGACACGTCTGGAAGCAATCAGTGTGCATGATGAAATAGGACCCGCTCTAGGCTCTGGAAGTTAAACTGGAAAAGAAGAAATGGATAGAGAAGATACTACAGAAGAAGCGGGATAGGGAGTTAGGAGAAACAGGAGAGCAAGCCACTGAAGAAGCTGCCTGCCGAAGAGGATGCTGGGCCTTTCACGCATGGATGGAGCTTCTGTGGTGGAGGGTGTTTGAGTGTGCAGAGAAAGTGCAGTTCAGAGCACAGGTTCAGGAGTGTGGAATTTGGCAACAGGCATCCCATGTGGAGATGTCAAGCAAGTAGCTGGAAATACTGAAGTAAAACTCAGGGATGGATATGTAGATTTAGAAGACTTCATTGTAGAGGCAATTATTGAAAGCCACAGGCCTGATAATAAAATTGCCAAGGGTGGCGATAATAAGAGAGGGTCAGTTGTCAGTTAGGATTAAAATTCTTGGTCTCTTAACTTCTTGTTCAGTTTTTTTTTTTTTTTAATACATTGACTCACATAGCCTCCAAATGAATAATGAGGTTACATTTTGCATATTAAAGCAAGAGAAAGTTAAACCCCTTACTGCTTTCTAACACAGGGTAGGAAATATCATCAGAAAAATGAAAAAAAAATCCTCTCAGACAGTCAAAAGCAAATGTGTCTTTTCAGCAATTCCTAGGTAATATCTTGACTTTTTATCACTTATCTTTTTTTTTTCTTCCCCCAAAAGAAGTAATTAAATAGTTTGGCTTAAAATCTTCCTCTCTTGCTTTTGCTATAGCTTAGATTGGTAAATAAAAGGAAAGGCAGAAATGTCAGGGAAGAGACTAAGTAAAGTCAACTAGGAAGTGAGAGTAAGATGTCTTTCTGATAATCCATGAAACTGAGAGTTAGTTGCATTTTGTTGTTTCAGTTTAGATATGTAGTGAGTTAGTTCAGAAAGAGATGTTATAAATACTGATTAATGGGGCTATAGAACAAATAGCATGTGCTATAGTTCATTTTCTTTATTCTGAGTCCAGCTGTTTGTGATGTCAGAAAACACTTCCACTTTCACTGCTTATTATTATCTAAAGAATGATTTTGTAGGCCAAAAGTTTTTGGAATTTATACTTGGCCAAGGAATGAAAGTGAATTGATTCTGGAACAAACCAGGTGGACATTCTATTCTTCAAAAGGAAATACTGGGGAAAGTGAGAGATCCCTGGCCTCCAGACCCTAGCCGGTACCATTCCCCTTGTCGTGACAGTCAAAGGGTCTCGCAGGGGACAAAATCACCTCTGGTTGAGAACCACTGTGCTGACTAATCTAAGCTGATCAAGCAAGAATATGGAAGTCTGCAAAGTCCGTATCTTAGGTGTTATAAGGTGTGGGATAAATGAGATTTTGCAATTTTAGAAACCGATTCCTTGAATACTTGGGACAGATTGTCCTGGTTATGTAGAACCCATTCCAAAGCAAAGTACAATTTGATGCAACCACATAGGGGGGAGCAATCTATCAATATCTAGCAAAAGTTAAGAAATACAGCAATCGTACATCTAGTTATACCCTAGCAAAATTGTCAAACATCTGCACCAGGGCACATGTACAAGGATGCTGATCGCAGAATTGGTTTGCAATAAGGAAAACTGGAAACGCATCACTGGCCACCAGTAGGGAAACAGACACATTTTGTGTATTCAACACAGTGGAAGAAATGTGATCCAGTTAAAAATGAATGAAGTGAATTAGTATGGATGAAAAAGTTGACAGATGAAAACCAAATTGCAGAATAATTTCTACTGTATGAGGTTGGATAATTAAGTTCACAAACTGATCCTAGAAAAAGTGCTACATGCCTCATTGCTGAATACCACTACATCACTACAGTCACCTTTGAAGTACTCCCCTTGGGAAGCTATGCACCGATACCAGCGCCTTGTCCACCCTTCAAAGCAATTTTGGAACTCTTTTTCTGGAATGGCCATCAGAGCTGTCATCGTACTACCCTTGATGTCCTGAATGTCATCAAAATGTCTTCCTTTCAATATTCCCTTTATCTTCAGGTAAAGAAAGAAGTTATTGGGGCCAGATCAGGTGAGTAGGGAGGGTGTTCTAATACAGTTATTTGTTTCCTGGCTAAAAACTCCCTCACAGACAGTGCTGTGTGAGCTGGTGCATTGTCGTGATGCAAGAGCCATGAATTGTTGGTGAAAAGTTCAGGTCGTCTAACTTTTTCACTTAGCCTTTTCAGCACTTCCAAATAGTAAACTTGGTTAACTGTTTGTCCAGTTGGTACAAATTCATAATGAATAATCCCTCTGATATCAAAAAAGGTTAGCAATATTGTTGCAACAAGTTCGTGAACTTAGTTGTCAGATCTCGTATCTCTTCCATGTATGTTTTAGTAAACACCCAAAACAATGGTATACAGTGTTTAGCTCAAATTTCTGGCACTGTCCACTTCTGATGAGGAAGGGATGAAGAGGAATGGGACCAGGGAGAGAAAAATGGGAGGATGTCAATTTTATTTACATTGTTTTGTGAATTTCTTTAAAGAGGTCTGAAGTATAAGCAGTTGACCCTTGAACAACTTGGGATTAGGGGTGCTCAACCCCTCCACTTCCCCTCCCAAGTCGAAAATTTGCCTATAACATTTGACTTCCCCAAAACTTGGACTACTAACAGCCTGCTGTTGACTGGAAGCCTTATCGATAATATAAACAGTTGATTAACACATATTTTGTATGTTACATGTATTATACACTGTATTTTTACAATAAAATAAGATAGAGAAAACAAAATGTTATTAAGAAAATCATAAGAAAGAAAAAAATAAATTTATAGTATTTATTGAAAAAAATGCACCTATAAGTGGACCTGCATGGTTAAATCCATGGTGTTCAAGGGTCAACTGTACTATAAAATGTTAAATTTTGGTGGTAGGTTCGTGCATATTTGTTACTTATCATTCTTTGCATTTTTCTTTATTATTTTTTTAAATTAAATACATAGGAAATGACTTTAATACTTGACAGTGTAAATTGATATTCTTGAGAGTGTTGTAGGAAATACTGAACTGTACCTTTTTCTGAAATATCTTTTAGCTATAGATTTAATTCTCAGTGATGTGTTTGAAGGAAGTGATTGTGCTGTGTGTTAATCCCCAGTCACATTTCCATGTGCTAAGCCATGGTTTCATGATTCATTCTTCCACAAACGTATAGCTCTTGATTCTCACACGTTGAAATAAACGCAGCTGTGTTTATTTCAATGAGATTACATTCAAATAAACACGCATGTGATCCCTTGTGGGCGTGAACCTGTAAAACACTTGTTGATTTGGTTCTGAAATTGTGTGTTCAAATAAACACACTTGTTTTAAAGGGAAGTTTCGCTTTACTCAAATGTCCATGCCTTGAACATGTGTTTTACAGTAGGCAGATGTGGACATGAGCATCTTAAAAGAATAATAGTTCTTTAGAGTCTGCCATTGCTTTAGACAAATGCAGGCTTTATTAATGGGCTGTGTTTTAATATGTTTATAGTTGTCCTGTAGAATTATTAAAAATCACCTTTGAATATCACATTTTATATAATTCATTTATTCTGAATGGAATAGAATTTCTAACAAATAGTATTTAAAATATATATGTGAGTATATTTTTGAGAAATAGTAATGATAAAAAGTGGAGGAGCTTTTTTAATCTTGGAAACTGCTTCTTGTTTAACTAGACTTATAAATCTGTGTTTTTACATTTCACGTTGTAGAATGAAAATAGAGAAAAGTTCCAAACCAGGAAGAGCACTATGCACATTTATATTTTCTGCTGAAAGGCCTGTGAAAGGACTATGGTTAACCTGAAAAGAAATGAGTCAACATGCTTCAGCCGTCTACAAAATATTTTAATCAAATAGAATGTAACTTTCAAAGTACCAATTTTTGAGGTTATCTTTTCTTACCAAATGAACCACAGACTATAGCAACCAAAGGTCTTCCATTCCTCCAAAATATGGGGGAAATTTTCATGTGTGGCATGGCATGCGTATTTAGGAGGTAGACAAACTGACATCTGTTTTTGACCTGAGCCTGAAAGTTTTTACTGTCTACCTAAGGTTTTTTGGTTTAGAAGCCTTGTCAACCCCACAAGCCTTGGGCTCTGCAGCTCTCCTATGGAAGGAACTTGGGGCAACAGTGTGTGTTCGTTGGGGGCAGGGGAATGAGTGGGCGGGGAGGAGTGCCAGGGTGGTTAATGGAGGGACATCTTTAGACAGTCTCTCTTTGCCCAGTTAGTGCCTGAGTGTGGCCTTAGGGCGGTCCTTCTCTGCTTTTTTCTCAAGACCCAGATAGCTTGCTCACCACCTCTGTGAAGCTGTATGGCGTTTAGCTCCATCTTTCAGAAACAGACACAGGCCCTACCCTCCACTTGGTGCCACAATGGGTGTACAGGTATCTCACCACAAGTCTGCATTTCTTATAATAAACCCCTGTTTTCTGGTCATTCATTGCTGGATTGGCCTTTTAGGAATATTTATCCAGGCATTTCAAAGTTTAAATATTATTATGTGCATACATTCCCTAAATGTTAACTATTACACAGAAAATAAACTTTTACAAAGTTTCAAAAATTCATGTCCCTATTTCATAGGTAATACATGAATGCATTTTTCTTTGTCAAAGACCAACACATTCCAGGATAAATGCAATCTTGTTTTATTTTTCCCAGTATTTACTAATTTCTGAAGTTATTTTAATTTAAAATAAAAAGTATTTTAATTATTTGCTGGCTTCCATGTTTAGAGCCTACCTCTTCTTTTCTAGAAAAGGAAGTTTCATGAAAACAAGGCCCTTTGTCTGTTTGGTTTGCTTCATATACCCAGTGTTTATAACAGCCTGGTATATATTAAACACTAAATAAATGTGAGTGAATGCTGAATAAATAAAAGATATAAATTTTTTTTTACTTTATTCCCAGTCTTAATGTTTTGCCACCCACTCCACAAACTCCCTGAGCTAGCTATTTTACCTGTTAAGTGTGTATTCGTAGTGCATTTACTTACATGTAGTGTTCATTAAAAAAAGCAGAGCGTGGTCATTATTTTTCTACACCTTGACCAAACTTGATATTATTAAACTTCAAGTTTTTTCCAGTCTGATATAGGAAAATGGCATCTTGTTCTAATTTGAATTTTCCATGAAATAGAGCATACTTTCACTTGGTTATTAGCGAATTTTTTTTCCCCTCTTAAATTACCTGCTTATGCATTCTCCCTTGGTTCACTGAGGGATTGGATACGTCGGACCCCCATGGATACAAAATCCGTGGCTACTCAAGACCCTTATTTAAAATGGCATAGTATTAGTATATAACCTATGCACATCTCCCGTATACTTTTAAAACATTTCTAGATTACTTATAGTACCTAATACAGGGTAATGCTATGTAAATAGTTGTTAAGTTATATTGTTTAGAGAATATTGATAAGAAAACAAGTCTGTACATGTTCAGTATAGACATAGTCATTATAGGCTTAACTACACAGTACACGTCAGCAACAATGTAACATTTTTTTGAGTGTTTTTGATCTGCTGTTGGTTGAACCTGTGCATGTGGAATCCTGGATACTGAACAGGGACTGTATATCTTTTACCCGTTCAGCTATTAGGCTTTCCTTTCTTTTCTTGGTTGTTTTTGAATGAGCTTTACATATGTAGTCTATGTATTATTCCTTTGTCTATAATAATATATATTTATATGAGTAAGGTGTGATAAAAAATATGGCAAATCTTTTAAGTTAAAAAAAAATCATTACAGTAAAAGACACATTGCCATTAATCCGCCTCAGAATATTCCCCCTCACTTCGAACACACTTATACCATCGTTCTTGCTACTTTCTGAAGCAGTTCTGGAAGTCCTCTTTTGTGAGTGTCTTTAGTTGCGCTGTTGTGGCTGCCTCGATGTCCTGAATCATTTTGACTTTGGGAAGAGCCAGAAGTTACATGGTGCCGGATCTGGTGAATAAGGTGGATAAGGACACACCATAATGGTTTTATTTGACAGAAATTTCTGTACCACAAGTGATGTGTGACACGGAGTGTTGTCATGATAGAGGGTGAAACCGTTTGCCCATTTCATGTTAATACATTGTTCACGATCCATGATTTACTGCACACTTTAAAACACACCTCTCAACCATAGCTCACACCCAACTGACTGCACTGAACACGTTGCGATTTGTCATACACTGTTACTAAAGTTCGATGCCACTTCCTGAATTGAAGATCCCTGCCTTTCCATTGGATGGCACTCGCAGCATTCACTGTATCTTTTTCATCATACCTCATGTATATATATCAAATCCTTCTCACAGTTTATTTTTAACTTTGTTTATAGTGTCATTTCTCCTGGGGATGTTGTCAGTTTTTATGTAGTCCATTTTATCAATCTTTTCCTTCATCTTTTCTTTTTGTACTTTGTTTAAGGCCTTTCCTATTTAAGTATTATTGGTATACTGCCTTGTATATTCTCTTATATTCTCTTACATCAGTTTGATTCTCATCTTTGAATACTAAAGAAAAATAGCTGCGATTTATTGTTAATGTTGTGAGGTAGAGATGAATCTTTTTACCCCCTCCCATCCACTTACCCCTCACACAAAGGGGCAGCTCATTGTTCAGCTCATCTGTGGACTACTAATTTATATATTTGAAGTTGTGCTTTAAAGTTTTTGGTATAAAGTTGTCCGTAGTGTTCTCTTCGAATACTTATTACTCTTTGCTCTCTTTAGTTTTCCTCATGTGTTTATTAAATTCTTTTATCCTAATTAATTTTTTTATTCTTGTTCTTTTTTTCTAGTGCTTGTTTTGAAATAATTCATTTATTTTCAAACTTGTATTCTTTAAAATTTCATTTTTTGCACTATTTCCTATTAGTACCATTTTGATGACATCTCATAGGATTTCTTAGATAGTGTGGTCATTGTCAATTTGAAATATTTAAAAATTGCCCTTGATTTACTCTTTAACCAATATGTCACTTAAAAATATAGTTGAAAACTTTTCAGTTAAAATTCTTTTCGGCTATCATTTTATTATTGATTATTTATGTTACTATATTTACATTAGTGAATGTGGCCTGCAGAATAGCAATATTTAGGAATGTGTTAATATTTCTTTTGTTGTCTGCCATGTGATTAGTTTCTGAATATTTCACATCTTTGAAAAAAATATGATTTTTTTTTTTTAATGTGGCGTCCAGAGTGCTACATATTTGTGTCTGTTAGGTTAGTATTTTATCTATTAGGTTAATTTGAAATGGGTTAGTCCTATCTCATAGCATTGCTTATCTTGCTTTAATTTTCCTGTTATTTTCTGAGAGAGATAATTTAGAGTCTACTAGTGTGATTGTGATTTGTCAATTCCTGTTATTTGATTTTTTTCTTTATATATTTACAAACTATGTTGTTAAATGTATAAGAATCAGCGATAGTTATTCACTATTGGAAGATTATTCTTTTTGACAATTTCAATATTTCTTTATCCTTTTTGATGACTTTCTTCTTGATTTCATTTTTGTCTGATGTCATTATTGCTAGGCATACTTTCTCTTTCCATTTGCCTGTTGTGTAGTTTCACATCTCTGAATTTTAAACCTTTGTGTATCATTTTGTTTTAGGTGTGTCTTATGGATATGAACATAACTAGATTTTATGTTTAATTTTTTAAATTTAGCATGAAATCTCTGAATAGATGCATTTATATTTATTATGACTTCAGTTGGCTGATATTTTTTCTAGTACTGTATCTTCATTTCCACTTTCCAGACTTTTGTTAGAATGATCAAATTTTCTTTGTTTTATTCTTTATTTGCTCTGCTGGTTTGAATAGCATACATTCTTTTCCTATTTTGTGGTTAATTTTACTTATTTTTTCTTTTCAGTTTTATTGAGATATAATTATTTTACAGCATTGTATAAGTTTAAGGTGTACAGCAATTAGACTTGACTTACATATATTGTGAAATGATTACTACAAGTTTAGCTAATAGCCTTTTCCTTGTGATGAGAACTTTTAGGATCTACTCTCTTAACAATTTCAAATATACCATACAGCAGTGTTTATTATCGTCATCATTTGTACATTACATTCTCACTTCTTATCTTTTTGTACCTTTTAACCACTTTCATCCAATTCTACCATCCCCACAAAACAAACATACATATTTAAACTTGTTTTTCTAACAAGGTCTTCTCTATAAACAAGAGAAGAACTTGAACAAGCTCATACTTTCCTCCATCTGTCTCTGGAGCCTCTTAGGTTGATAAAGACAGAAATTTCCCCTCACATTATTAGTAAAACTGGAAGTTCAGTATCTCTTTTCTGGATAATCCTCTTTTTTTTTCTGATAATTTTGAAGGTTTTGGTTTATCCTCTTTTCTCACAATTTCTCTTTGATACGTCTAAGTGTTTTGTTTTTAGTTTATCCCAGTTGGCACTCTGTGGCTCCTTTCAATGTGAGCCACATTGAAAATGCCTTTGGAATTATGATCTTCAATTATGTCACATCCTCAAATACATTATTTTCAGATATTGCCTTTCCTCCACTCCCTCTGTTCTCACCTCTTGGAATTGTTAATAGATAAATGGGATTTGAATCTGTCCTTTGTGTCTCTGCATCTCTTAACTTTCCTTTTTTTACCTCTTATTTCATAATTTATCTTTCCTTTTTCTTTCTGGAGAAATCTTTGGCTCAGGTTCAAACTCACTAATACAGTCTTCAGTGGTCTCCTTTTAGTGGTGCCTACTATTCAGTTTTTTAGTTCAATAAATACATTTTTCATTTCTCAGCTTTCCAAGTTTTTATTTCCATGAATCAGGGTTCTTTTTATATACATCCAGATGATTCTGAGGTACACGTAAAACATATATCCGATATAAGCATATAGATTGCAACAATCACACAGACCTATGTTCAGGCCTTGTCTCACTACCACTTCACTGTGTTCTTGCTGGGTATTTGATGCCTCTGTTTAAGCATTTTCTAGCAAAACTGTGATAAAAATGCCACTCTACTATATTGTTGTGGGGATGAATAATAATAGCTAGCTTACCATACACAGTATGCCAGATTATTTTACTAACAAAATATTGTATCATTTGATTCAAAAATTCCTTTACAATAACCCCAAGAACATATTCTTGATAGTTTTTTGATATCTTATTTCCCTGACAGCGACTAATCGTGTTCCTCTAGTTGAAACATATTCCTGAAGCAAACCTGTGACCACTGGCTCTCCTACTGGCTTCCCAAACTTACTAAGTAAACAGTATTTTCAATAGAGGTGTGTTTGGCCTACTCGTGACTGTTTTTTATTTAGTGATTTCTATTTTATCCTTGTTTTTCTGCTCAGTGTGTGATCCCTGTGTGTACACATATGTCCGCGCTCACGTACAACACTTAGTCCACTTGTTGGGATTCATTAGTTGAGCTAGATATCACTGGTGCAGGTTGATTCCTGCTTGCCATGAACTGTGCAGTGTATTTACTCATTCTGAAAGGATAATGTACTTATTTTGTGAAGAAATCATTTAGCCACGTAATTTGAAAGGGTAAATAAAGGTTACGGGAAATTATATCATGCTAGACTAAGAGAAGATATTGCCCAGAAAGTACACTACCTTCTTTAAGGTACTTAGGTTGGTATCGCTATTCCTGAACAGAACCACTGTGTGCTGGCAACCACTGCTGAAACTCCATGTCTCCCAGACTTTTTGGAACTGCAATATTCAGATGGTCCTTTCTTTACTTCTCAAAACTTCCTAGTGAAAGGATTTGTGACAATCATTTAGTTTTAAAAATAAGAGCAAAAATTAAAACTCATTTGATTCATTGCCTTCAGACAGTTGGTGCCTATCGTACGGACTATTTTTACAGGTTTGTTATTCTTCAGAGAAACCCCCCCCAAAAAAAAAGGCCTGAAATGGATTGGAGATTGTCATGTGTTAAAAGTAATTGTGTGATAGTTTGTCTTTATATCTAAATGTTTTGTTATTCCAAGTAAAGTTTCAATGTGTTACCTACTTTCTTAGCAGCCTTCTGATCATTACTATGTTTACAAATTCTTTTTAGAAAAGGCTAAAATCATCAATATGGTATAATCATTTCAGTGTTTAATATATAAATGTGTCAACAGTCTGATTTTTAAAAGTAACATCTAAACTATCAACCATGCAAATAAAAGATTATTATAGCTATTGAAGTATGACTAGGAAAGCCAGCCTTTTTCTGGAACTATAGTGATTTACCTCTGCTATATTAAGAAACCTACTTTAAAGAATATAAAACAATGTCCAACAAATCCCATTAAGTGATGTTGGTAAGTGAGCCACCCGGTTTGTTAATTTTTACCTCAAGAGAAGTCAGTGCCTTTAATTTACTACTGGTGTACCAACACACATGTTTTCTGGGTTATTTAAAAATTTTAAGTAAGCTTGCAACTCATATACTGATTTTTAATGTTATCCCATTAAGTATAAATAGTAATAACAGTAAAAACAATGACAATATTGTATTCTGTTTTACACCCTTTTGGATTAAGATTATATTCAGAATAATTAACCTACATTAATGCAACTATTTTTCAACATTTCACAATTATGATCCTTTAATATGTACATAGATTAAATAACACCACAAAGAACCAAATAAGTTATGTTTAATGGAGACTAAAAGTGTTCTTAAAGATTTAGTAAAATCAGCTGGTATCTTTTTGTATAAACTCAAATTTTTTTGAGGTACAAATAATAAATTAAATATTTGTAAAAATATTATGTGGGCTTTAAAAATGAAACTTAGATTATGCACAGTTACAGTTTTATTAACTGTTTTCAGTCAGTTTTAGAAGACATACACGGTTTTATTTTTATTTTTTGGGGGGGCAGTTCTAATATAAAATCTCCTTTTTCATTGTCTTCATAAGTACACTAACATTTTTTCAGACCATTTGTCTTCATTTTTGGTGTGGAAACTACACATGGAAAATAAAAATAGTTGAATAACTATCATTTATTGAACACTCACTATTATAAGGCAACACAGTTTCAAGGATTATATCACATATTCTTCCCCCAAACCAGTGGTAAGAATTGTAAACATCCCCGTCGTATAAATGAGAACATTGAAATCCAGAAAGGTTAGTAACTTATCCATGATACACAGCTAATAGAGGACTCCAATATCAAACCCAGCATTTTCTCACTTCAAGATAGCATTAATTAATGTAAAATTATATTTGGATACAGGTTATTTTACTCTTTTTTGTAATAAAGCAGCTTTAGATTGATCTTTCAAGAAATGTGATTTTAATTATCTATTAAAGTTTAGGCTGCTCTTTGGAAATTATGAAGGATAAAAGATCATGTCATATATATTTTGGTACTTCTAACACCTTAGCACAGTGTCATGCATAACACTGTCACTCTTTATTGAAATGAAATAAAGGAAGTTCCTCACTGGGAGGAACAAAAATGGGTAAAAGGTATGTAACAGTATTTGAAAATCCAGCTTTCAAGTCAGCATTATTAATGTGATTTAGAGATGAAATCGAATGCTGAAGAATATCTCTTGACCCCTTGTTATATGTTGTACTTCCTTCCACATTACAAAAAATGCAGATTTGTTTTTTAGAAGGAATGACTCAAGGCTGTAGAGGGCAGTGTCAGCTAACTGAAGTGGACTTGCTGGGTCATGAGGTGCTATAATAGTTGCTATTGTGCAAAATGTCCAGTTATGTTTTGACACCCCAAGTGTCTGACCACTGACATTAGAATTGTCTCAGACTTAAAAATAGAGAAGGATAAATGAAAGGTGTATTAGAATCAAAGAATTACCTAAACCCGCAAAGAAGCTGGCAATTAAACAGTGCTTCTACCCTTCTAACTTACTCTAGTGGCAAAACCAAGGCCATTACCTAGGATAATCTAGGCCTAAAAACATTTTTGTCTCAATGAAGTTGATGATAAAATTTTTTGTAAAGAATTTTCCTTTCTCTTTCAATTCAAAACCCTTAATTGTCCCCCTCTTTCCCTTTCACCTCCTCACCACATTATGAAGGCATAGACTATTTAGTTGTGTATCAAATTATGAACAGACTGAACTTAGAAAACATTTAATAATATCAGTTCAGGTTTATTTGACATTCTCTCATTCTGTTGCCAGTATTCGTGGCCAGTTTGATTATCCAGGGTTTGCTTGATTATGCCGCCTTTCTGGCCAATAAGACGTTTTAGGACTATATTTTGTAGTGAATGGCATAGATTTTCATTTAGAAAAAAACAAACTAAAACCCAAAACCTACTAGTTCACAACTATTTTAGTTTCTGAAAAAATTGCCACCAGTGTTTCCCACATTGACCATCTGATGGAATGGATATCTATAGTCTGAAAAAGTAGTGTACAGGATTATGCTGGTTATAATACTAATTTTCATTGAAAAACCACATCATCTACCCATTGCTCTTAGGTGTTTGGTTTTGGCCTTAGATAAATACAATTTCCATGGCTGAAAATTTCCTAAGTAAAAATTGTATCTTTAGTAATTGCTGACTCAGTACTGGCTATTGTACTAATTCCACTGGGTAATTATGTCTAATTTAAATAATTTTAATAGGCATGTAGTCCTTGAATAGCATAAAATCTCCAAAATTTTAATAAAAGTGAAAAAGCAAGTTTTCTAAATGTAGATAAATGAAGCATTTATGTATGTATGGCAGAAATTATAGGAGTGCCTACTACAAGTCTTTCGTTCATATTTTGACAATTTAAAATGTGATGAAAACCAAGGAATATATAATTCCGAAAACCTAACTTTATATTTTTAGATCCCATCCATGTTCTCATTTGATTTTCAGAACAACCTATGGGTTGCCATTGTTTGCAGATATGGGGAGACTGAGGCTCAGGCAATACAGGATATGCTAGAGTTGAGGTGACTGGTAAGTCATTAGCCTGCAACTAGAACCCAGTCCGGCCTATAGTGTTTGCTTAGAATTAAATGGCTATTTTACGATATTGTTGGCACAAACATAAGTGATTTATCAACATATTAAGAATGAAAACACTACCTATATAGTTCATTGCATGAGTAACTGACCTTTTTAAAAAAAGTCAGAGAGCATGTTATATAGACATTCTCAATAGCAGTTTATAATTTCAATTTACTGACCTCACCAATTCACTAACTTTGGGGCAGTTTCTAGTTTTCAGTTTTGTTTAGAGGTTTTTCTGTTTGTTTGTTCTCAGGTGTGGTTAAGGTTGCTTGTATATTTCATGTATATGAAAGCCAAAATTGAAGGGGATTTATGGAACTATGAACAAGGGTATGTTAACAGGACAAAACTGTAAGCGAAAAAAATTTGTGTTGCAAATTTACTCTCTGACATTCAGTATTTAGGTATAAGTCAACATTTCAAGGATTGATCTATCTATCTGGTTAGTTATTTTTACCTTGTGAATTGTATTAGGGTCTTAGGCTTTGGCTATAAGGGACTGACCAAAACTTTTCTTATGACTTTTTCTTTTCCACCCAAAGCTCTTTATAAGCATTAAATCACAAGAAGAAATGTATTTTGTGCTGCATCTCTGAAAAGCACATAGCATTTTTTTTTTGCCATAAATCCCATTAATTAAAATACTAAAAAGGAACCCTAACACACCTGTTCCTCTCTAAAGGGAGGGGTGGACTCGTATGTGTGTGTGAGTGTGAAGCACACTGTGATTCTCCTAGCAAGGAAGTAGGTGAACATTTTGGTTTTATGTTTATCAAAACAGCATTTCCAAAGAGAAAAATTCAGTAGGACTAGAAGGAAGGACTGGAAGAGAAAGATGTTTTGCTTCTGTCTTCACAGGAAAGGGATTTGAGGCTTCCGTTAAGTGTGTATGACTTTGGGCAAGTTACTTAGGTGCTCTCAATTTCAGTTTCCTCATCTTCAAAGGGGGGATAATAATAGTACCTTCTTCATTGACTATGGAAGGGTATGAAATAAAATATGTAAATGGCTTCTATGCTTCTTGGCATACGGTATTCTTGAAGTAATTGATAATAATAGCAGCTCTTTCTTGCTTTAGTAATCTTAAATGAAAATTATGCCTGAAGTTTAGTGTTAGCAAACAGGAGTGGACAGGACAGATCAAATTAGTGAAAAGTAGATAACTAGACTCCATAAGGGCTTAGCAACTGGTGTGGTGTGGGTTTTGAAGTTAAGGGGGTACCAAGGCGACCAATAGGGGTCTATTAAAGAGACAGTGTTCTCCTTTGCCCCAAGAAAGTAGGATTTTCAAGTAAGTATCAGTGAGTGAAAGTAGTGGGTAAAAAAACCAAACTGAGGATAGCTTTTGTTTTTATTTGACACACTTGTTTTTAATAAATTGATGTTTAACATTCATCCTTTTTAAATGCTTTTAGGTTAAGTGTATTTTCTTGGTGGAGGGTTCTCCTGCTTAAGTAATTCAAATTTTCAGTACTAATTTGTTGGGCTAGTGAATGTTCTCCCTAAACAGTCAAATGGCAAAATTCCTGCCATTGCTCCATTTAGAAAAATCAGCTCTTCTTTAAGATCAACAATATCTAGAAGCATGGCCAGGTACATTCACTGCACTGTAAGAGGGAGACAGGGGGGAGTAGTCAGGAAGCATGTAGGTGGGAAGAGTTTCCTGTTTCCAGGCAACAGCCAGGAGCTACAGAGGGAAAGCAACTTGAATATAAATTCATTCAGGAGAGGACATTTTACCACACTGCCTTCTAGCCGGTGGAGACACCGACTTGATTCTGTAAGAGAGGGTGGAGTTTAAACTTCATTTGTCAGTGGATAAAGTTATTGTAAACCTATTTCACATCAGGTTTTGTGTATAAAAAAAAAAAAAAAAAGATAACCACGGCCTAGTGGCCAGGTTAGAATTTGACACTATTGTGAAAACAGTAGTACCTGCCCGTTTGCCTCCTTTCTCATTTTCTGGGAGCCCGGGGCTTTCCGTGGCTTCCTTTTCCCTTCCGTCTCCTCGGAGCACAGAGGGGCTCGTGGCCTTAGAGCGGGCTCTTTCCTCGCCTGCCTCCATCTGCAGGAAGGAGGGAGAAGCACAGCACACTGGGAGGTACTTCCTCCTCCCGCGGAGCCAGTCCGGCGGCTCCCCGCGAGCAGAGGCGAGGAGCCCTCCTGCTCCCTGGGCCCAGCAGCCTGGGCCCCGCTCACCTCCTGGGGACATTTTTCCTGTGCTGTGCAATGCAGGAGAGTGCTGAATTTGGAAAAGTGGAAGAAGGCATTTGTAGGAGGCAGCTACCTAACGGGGTGGGTTAAACTTGAGGCTTTTGAGATACTAGGAAAGGTGGTTGCTTAACTATGTCCTCCCCACCCCCACCCCCACCCCAGATTTTTGTAACTGATACAGCAACCCTGTGGGCGCTGAAGGACCCTCGTGTTTTATACTCCAGCCCTGGAGTAGATGGGTAGTCGTCAAGTTTATGGACCGGTGAGAAACTGGAGAAGGGTGACACATGCTAGGAGTTGTCTGTGTAGAATGCACGCGTCCTCCGTTCTCACTTTCACATGGTGTCCCCTCTAGAGTTGTGGAGGTGAGCGACTTTTCTTTTAAAATCTACTTTTTATTGTTTTGTTATGGCCTAGGTTTAAGAGTTTTCTTCAAAATCTAAGTCCGGTGATCAGGTCTTATAAAGGGGTGAAGACACCTCCTGATGGATCTCTGCTGGGATTTGTCGTGTGCTCAGAGGAGAGGAGAAACGCAGGCGTTGCTGCTTGAGGGTCGGCGTGGAGAGGCTGTGCATTTTATCCCTCCATCTGGAGCCTCCTTTACTAACTTGTCCCAGGGCTGGGGAGATGCCTGGCACTCACTAGGTAGTTACAGGGCCACAGAAAGAGCTGCCCAGATGCTTAAGCAAACAGGCAGGATCCCAGCTTTATATTGGATCCGCCTCACCCTGTGTCTGAGGATGAATCACCCCTTGAAGGGTCTAATCTGTCTCCGTATTGTCCTGTCTGGAAGGGTCACATTATTTAAGTGTAATTCCTGAGAGCCTGGCAGGTCTTTTCAAACAAATGTTGATGGATGCTCTGCAGTCCCTCCCATCTCAACAGATTTCTTTATGCTTCTTTTTACATAGACACTTAACCTATGTGGAGGGTGCCTCTTTTATGACCAGAGAGAAGAAATTAAAGGAGTTTAATCCTCATGGTTTATATAGTTGGTTCTTCCCCAGTTGGTCAGCCAGCTTTTAGTCAGATGTCGAGCTGTGTCTCTTTTCATCTCTCTCTTCATTCTGTGCTTATGTTCTCAGTATCCTGTTGGGGACATTAAGAAAGTACCTATGGTGGATTGAGTATCTTTTAGTTTTACTATCATTTTCTATAGGATTAATTTTTAAATCTAGTTTTAAGAACATGAGTTGGCAACTTCTTGGGTATTTTGGTTAATTATATCATATATTTATGGCAGTGGATTTTTTTTCTCTCATGTAACTGGATTGTACTTGAGAAGCTCATTTAAATCAGTGCAACTGATTTGAAAAAGCCAATAATCTTTTATGTAAAATTTGAGTGACTTATGGTGTTATATAGGCAATTTATTGGGTCTAGTTCATTTTAACCACTTAATATCAATTATGGAGTTTAATTTCAGATGTAGGAAATTATGAAATATTAAGGTAATAAAAATAGATTCTATGCATCATGCCTCCTTGCAAATGAAAAAAAGAGTTAGTTTACCAGGAGTTTATGTTGGCTGTTTATCTAATTTTTAAAGACATTGATTCAGTTTTGCTAGCATTTTAGACAGAAGATAAGTCTTAAATCCAAACATTTTGTTGTTAATTTTTTTCTTTATTATTATTCTCACTGTTGTCTTTCAGCATTGTCATCCTGCTGTTTCTTTGAAGGTTCAATATTCTTATCTCCTACCAGTTCACTCATGTGATAATGGATAGTAGCAATTTGTTTTACTTACTGAAGAGTCAAAAGTGAGATTTCCATGTGGGATTCAATTAATAAAGTAACATTATCTTTTGATGTCAGTCACACTAAACTTTAGTTGAATTCTTAATAATTAAGTATTTACCAAATATGTGACGGATATACAGGTATGCTATTAGGAAAAAAAAATATCGTATGGTTTAATGACATTCAACAGTCACTGTTTCTAATAAGAGTTACTAAATTTCATGATTTTAGTCTTCTGTAATTATGCAAATAAAGGTGTAACTGTGGAAGACCTAAAGCCTGCCTTATACCTGGTCTGAGGCTAACCGTTGTCATTGTTATTCATAAGTGAATTTTTGAATGAGTTTTGCTTAAAGAACAATCTATATTTAACTAGGAACAAATTTAAATCAAGCTTCTAACTTTTTATAGAAGCTGCTAGTTTTGCCTTAAAATATATTTAATCATCTTTCACTTATGGAGCCTTTATAGAGTAATCACACTTAAGTTTTGAAGTGTGGGGTGGATAATAGGAATTTGATACCTTTCCCCTGCATCCTAGGAAAGAAATAGTCTTTTCCCCATTTCTGCTGAAACTTTTTTGATGATACAACCTTTCAGGAGTCCCAAACTTGCGACTTCCCCTTTTGTGATCCTTTATTGGTGCCTTGCTCCTAGCAAGTCTGAAGTGAATGGACCATATTTTCTTCATTCTTCTATCATGCAGGGCCTAACAGTGCTTTGTACAACTAGACAGGCAATGATTGTGGAATTAAGCAGAGATTTTTAAAAAGTAGTGTTGAGAATGGAATTATATGCCAAATTATAATTAGTGGTTTGCTAGTTGGTCTCCTCTGTTATGGGCATGAGCTGATGTTGTTCAGTTTTCATACAGCGCATACACCCCTGGTATTTAATATCCTTGGGTTGGCTGTTTCTTTTACTTTGCTAAGAGGAATTTTAGATAAGAAAACTTGTTTGAGTTATACATAAAGAATATAATTTATCAGCAACAGGGCAGAATTTCTAGAATTTATTAACTAATTCTCAGTCATGTTCAGTGTTCTCTAAGGAGAAGTTGTATGATATTGTTTAGAAAGACTTATGATATATCATTATACTACTAGACATTTTTTAATAGAATTTAGATTCTATCAATTTGTGTATCTATAGTGGCATATTTATCAAACCTTTTATAGTGTTTACTGTACTACAATATGTATATATATGAACCAAAAAAAGTGTGTGTGTGTGTGTGTGTGTGTGTGTGCGCGCGCGCGCACACGCGTGTGTATGTATTTAAATCTAACTTTTTAAAAAAATATTTGTTTCAAAGGTTTAGGCAGAAGCAACAATTTTCTCTTAGCTTATGAGAGAATCAGATATTTTGGCAACTTTCTGTTTAATGAAATATTCACACTAACCTGGTAAACGTTTTTTTAGCTACATTATATAGATAACAAATATTTTATAGAATTGTATGCTTTTGGAAACATTTTGCAAAGATTTGTGAAGTTTTTACTTTAAGAAGTGCACATATATATGGCATATGTGGAAACTTTTTTTACACATCTCCCACCCCAGAAGTTTGTACCTTTTGACCACCTTCACCCATCTGTTTTATATCCCAGCATCCAGACAATGTTTATAAAACTAAGATTTTTCTTAACAAAAATGTTGAAATTATGTGTTTGTGGTTGAAAGTGTCGTAGTCTGCTGTCCATCTTTGAAAACCCAGGGTCACCTAAATGCCAAGTAATTAATACTAATTTTAGGAAAGCTTCCAGACATAAAATTTAACTAAGTATAGTCCCTTTCCCAGTTTTTTCTTTGTTTCTTTGTTTACTTTTAATTGCAATTCATGTTATTGCCTAACTAGTGTTTTTCTTCTTTAAGGTGTTGACATAGTATAAGGTAGTACTTCCTATGCTAATGTTTTATCTCTGGGACTAAACTATATTACTTAAAAGTATAAAGCTTGTGCGTTCAAGTTCTAGAACCTTTTTTTTAATGTTGTTAACCTTTTTTAAATTTAAGTTTAAATTTTAAGCTTTTCAATGATGATATATTTTCATATTTTTCTGCCTTGCTAAATAGGATTCAACAAACATAATTCTACTTTTTTTGATAATTCAAAATCGTTATTGCTGTTAGGATTAATAATATGATGTAAGTATGGGATATGAAGGTATGTTGTTCTCCTTGCTTCACTATAAATGTTCTCCATTGTTGTTCTTACCTAGATCTGTGACGTTTCTTTTCCTATTCCCTTTTCTTCTCCTGTTCCCCCTTTGACTCCATTCAAGGTTGTTAGCTGCCTAGCTATATGATTTGCTGCTAGATAATGAAGCACATTGCAACAGTGATCAAACTAAAAACAAGGATCAACCTGTTGTGAAGTTTGAAGGCCTGCCTTAAATATATGGGACTTGTTAGGTGTTAATAAAAACAAATTCTGGCTATTCAGAAGACTTAATTTTTTTTTTTGGATTATCTTTTGTATTTTGAATAGTTAAAAGTCTCAAAAGTGGACTCTGGTTAACTGGGATGTTACTGTGTTAAGTTTCTTGGTATAACTCGCAAACATCCCAAAGTGTTGGGAAGGACCTTGCAGATCAGTTTATATTATGAATGAGGAAACAGAGCGTCAGTGATTTACACTTTATTTTCAACAGCCCAGGATACTAGATTTTTTGAGTAATTAATGCTTTATATATCATTTTAAGAATAAATTGAGTCATTAAGAGTAGTTTTTAAATGTTAATTTATGTTTAAGAAATATTTATTCTAATATGTGTATGGTTTGCTTCATTATAGCCTAATTTCTGCTGAGCCTGAGTACATTAATAGTTCTGCAAAACAGTCTTCAGTTTTGATTTCGGGAACTATTATTTTTAAAATTTTTTTAATGCCAGTCATTTCAATCTTTAGGATAATTCTACTTTAAATATTACATAGTATCGCTAATTTTATTAGTGCTTCTGAACTTCAACTAATTTCACAGTTGGTTTGTTTTTTAACATCAGAATCAAATTATTGAAATGATACTATTTTTTCCTTTAGTTTTACACTTTTAGAATCAAAGTTCTTTATCAATTTATTTTGTGAAACTCATTCCTCCATCTCTCTCTCCTTCCCTCCCTCTCTCTGTCCTTTCAAATGTTCATGTATAGAAAGCTATGTGCTGGGCTCCAGGGATCACAACCTTACATTCTAGTGAGGGCAGTTGACATCAAATAATTACTTACACAGTTTATTTTTAGTTCAAATTATCATAAATGCATAAAAGCAGAAAGATGGAGTAATAAGAGAATTATAAGTGGGGCACTGACCATACCTGTAGGAGCAGGGCAGGCTTGTTTGAAGAAGTGATGTTTCAGTTGACATCTAAATTAGTAGGCCTTTGGGAGACAAAAATGCAGAGTGTAGGAAGAAGGCCTGAAGAGGGCAGATGGAGTGGCGTCAGCCAGTACAGGGCCTGAGGAATGGCCAGGGAGGCAGGAGGCAAACCAGGAGAATGTCAAGTCAATAACTCAAGTGGAGGAAACAGTTAGGTGAGGTTGTAAACCCACTGTTGTAGTTAGCGGTGTTGAGGCCATGGCGATCTTACAGAGAGCCATTTTTGAGAAATGGAGGGGTGAGAACCTACACAGTCGTGGGTTAAGGAGCAAGGAAGAAGGGAGAAAAAGGTGATAGTTGCTGTTGACAAATGTTTGAAGAAGTTTTACTTGGGAAGGGGGAAGAGACATAGGATAGTACCTGGAGATGGAATTGGGAGCCGCTTCATGCTAAGATAAATGGGATATATCTTTATGTCCAAGTGGGAAAAAATAGTTTAACTTCTTAAAAGGTCAGTACTACATACATGAAAGCTATAATTAAAAAATCTTTAAATTATTACATTTTTAAAATAATTATATTTATAAGAAGGCTTTCTTTCCAATTATGAGGCTTTTTAGCTAACTCAGCACAGCAAAAATACAATCCTATTTCTGTTTCTATGGTTCTTTATTTTCTTTGGAAAATGTTTTATCAAAATATGTAATTTTTAGTGATACTAAATTGGCACGAGCCACTTGAAATAATAAGAGGAATATTTCCAGAACAGGAACCTGTGTTTTATATATATATATGATTCTCTGGGTAACTAAAAAGTGAATTTATTTTAATTATGTTATTAAAATACAGTAGGAAGTGTCAGGAAAATAAGATGTTAGGTTATATTTATTTCACGAAGAAAGTCAGGAATCCCTAAACTGGGAGGTTCGAGAATCTTTAGATTTTAATCTGCAATTACTCTTATTCATTGGGGTCACACTTTGTAATTTTTGGACATTTTTGTGAAAGAACATTAACAGATCCAGTTTTAGATATATTTTCTGATGCTCTTTCATATAAATTTAATGTTAAACAGATGTTCTCATTTTAGGAAAACCCAATGCAAAAGTAGAAGTTAATAACAAATAGAGGATAATTATTTGACCAAGATAATTCATCCACATGTCTTTTAAAATAGCAGTAACCTGCTGTTTGAAAGAGTTCATTTATATATTATTAACTGTTTGTCAATCAGAGAGCTGTGGCTGATAGAGAATTTTTACATTTTTTAGTTTTAAGAATCACTAGCACTTAAATATTAATTAGGAATGAACTTTGATTAAGGTACTGAGTTTGTTGTACATATATATGCCCATACCACAAGTATACATAAATTCATTTCCTGAGAGATACCCTTACTTCTGCTTTTCAAGATCAGGGTTTCTTAAACTTGAGTCAAGTAATGGACATATCCTCAGCCGTTAGCTAGTTCTTAATGGGAATTAAAAAAAAATTGTTTCATTTAGATGATAAATAATAAAAGAAATAATATGAGTGGCCCGATTAGTTACTTTTGACTGAGCATTACTATTGGATTTTTTCCCAAAGCTGCATTTGTGTTTATGATACTGTTGACAATTAAATGTGTGCCTAAAGCAAATTTAACTTATTAAGACCATGTTTCTTAGCCTGCGGTTCATAGAGTTGTTTGTGGATTTATTTTTGTGATCAAGGCTAAGTAAGTTTGAGAAACAGTGTCCTTGTTTATGGTCTGTGATTGTTGTGTTCAATGATATAAGCAAGTGGTTCCACACCGTTGAGGGCTTTGACAGTTTATCTGGCTTTATTTAAAAATATATTCCACCACTACCTCTGAATATTCTTAAAACTTTAACATTTTTAAAGAAAAATGAAAGTTTTGGTAAGCTTTTGAGAATTTAGTCACACATTGGGATGAGTTTTGGATCTTGTTGTAATTATAGATAATATGGGCTAAAATTGCTATTCTGACAATTCCTAAAGAATTAGTTAAGAATATGTTATAAAGTTTTTCAATTTGCTATCTTCTGTTAGTTATTAAAATTTGGGACCCTGTCCCAAAGGAGAACCCGTCTGGGGACAGATGCTTGAGGAGCCAGACAGGGGCATAAATATGGGAGATGAGCCCTGGGTAAGAGGACAGGAAATAGTGAAGGACACTCACATTCATTTTTTCCTTTGCTGGGCAGGCCAGACCAGCACTGATTTGCAGCCTGTAGGCTCTTGAGCCTCAACCTAGTTGGAGGAACAACCTAGTTGGGGGAAGCAAAACATAGATATGAAATGTTTTAGTCACAGTTTGAGGCAGTTAATTTGTTTATTCGTTCATTCATTCATTCATTCATTCATTCATTCTTCTGTCCTTTCATCTATCATTTTATACATTCATCCATCCTCTTCATTCATACATACTTCCTAATTTGTGATCACTGAAGTATCTATTATGTGCCAGGCTTTAGACATAAGATGGAATCCTTGCCTTCAATAGTTCAGTTTTACAGCAAATTGTCGAAAGCCAACCAGAAATAGTACAGAAATCACCTTGTGATCATAATACATATTACTGACAAATTATTTTTTGCACTTTTTTACTTGTTTATCTTCTGCTCTTCCTATGAGAATAGAACCTTGTCTGTTTTATTCCCTTTTCTACCCCAATGCTCACAGCAGTGCCTGGTACACAATAGGTGTTAAATAAGTAACTATGGAATGATTTGAATGAATGAGTGAAGGCTCCAATTGTTCTGCAAGACTTTATGGAGGGGAGGCGACATGAGCCAGATATTAAAAGATGGTCAGGCTTTGAGGAAGTAGAGAAAGGAGGAAGTGACTGACAGAGGGAGCTGTATGAAAAACATGGTCACAAAGTAAGAGAAGGGGCCTGGGGCTGGGATAGGCGATGGAAGGGTAGAGAGTAGGAGGATCAGTAAAGAGGCCAGCCTGGGTTGAGAGTAGTTTTGTGTCGGAAAGAAGGCAGGAATTAAGGTGGCTGAATGAGGTGTAGGTGGCAGGAGAGGAGGGGTGTGGCGTAACACTGCATTCCGAGAGGCAGTTTGGTTGCTAGCACGGAGCCACGCGTTATAGGTTCAAGTCTGAGTTTGCTACTTATGACCTGGGTAACTGTTCAAGATGCTTAACTTCTTGGTGCCTGAATTTCCCAATTCCAGTAAAAAAAAAAAAAAATCAATCATTCAGCCATTAAGATTATGTTCATCAATATTTTTAATAACAGGAGGAAATGCTTATGCTATTTCCCTAAAAGAAACATGTGAGTAAAAAATCATGGAGTAAAAAATTGAACATATAACATTATCTAAAGGTAGAGCACCTATTTATGTGCCAGGCTGTGGGTTTTAAGAAAAAAGACTGCTAGTCAAAAACGTCAATTGTGGCCTGATTATAGGTAGTATTTGTTTTAATTTGAAAATCACGTGTATAGTTTACTCATGAATGTGAGAAATTAACTTTCCCAAATTAGTTAAGAAATAACATAAGTGGTTTTTACAAAGAACATCTGTGTTTTCAGAGCTAGGAATGATGTGTTACACACACTTATTTTCACTTCTGCCATTTACCCTGTCCCATGAAACTTCCATTTGGTCTTTTTGACATATTCAGTTAGAGCCTTTAACATCATTTTATGTTGTTTCTCCTATTTTTAATGCAAACTCGATTTTAGTAGGGGAGAAAAATGAGGAACCATTTTATTATTTGAGTTTATTAATTATACTCAATGAGTAAATATCTTTGAACATCTGCTCTTTGACCATTACCTTGTGTTTTTATGAACATAGATAAAGAAGCATACTAGTTCCTTACTCTCTAAAAGCTTATAAAAAAGAACTGAGGAAACAAAGCCCATTAGAGAGAAAAAAATAGAGAACAGTGGAAGTCAAAACAGTATGAATCCTGATTTAGAACAATTCTCCAGGTTTCCTGCCTCCTAATCCAGTGGTCTGTCCCTTGCTTCCAGAGTGCCTTCTCGATTAAGTTACTTGATAATTATTTAAAAACAAAAATATAACATAGAAATAACCACTGATTCATAGACTCCGGCTGCTCCCATCTCATCAGCTCTGGTTTAAGTGATCAAATGATTTCGGGCACTGTTTCAAAAAGTTCCACCAGAGGAAACAGGAAAGCCTAAGTGTTGACTTGGGTTTGAGCAGTGCCACACAGCAGTTCTTTCTACAGGGTTCAGAAGTGGAAGTTTGCTCGCCATTTTCTCTGGGAAGGTAGCACAGAGGGAGATCGAACCTGACTATTGTTCAAGTGCAGAAATATCTTAGAATTTCTCAAAGCATGTTTTGAGAATGTTGGCCTTCTTAATCAAAGAAAAAGCACACAGGTGTATTTAGAGAAAGGGCAAGATCTAGCAAAACAAGTTTGGTTTAAAAAGTGTGATTTTCGCAGTTGGCCAGAGATTTTGCATCATGCTCCATGAATTCTGATTAGTTTCTTGATGCCTTTGTTGTAGTGCTTTCCATCATTCTGGGATCTAATATGGTCCCTTCAGCCTTTCTACAGGTCTTAATCCTTTCACTTTTCTCTCAGGAATATATGGCTTCACATGTACAATATAGAGTTTTACCATTTCAAATATGAAGTATTTCCTTAAAATGAACCTTGGTAAACACCTGAAAATATTTTCATAGATAACCATTCTGTGGGATCAGTAGAGTTGGACCAGATTTAAGATGATTTCATAAATCAAATAATTGGTTATATGCTTTAGAATATGGTTAAACAGAAAATTATTTGTATATGCATATAGTTTTACTTCAGTTTTCTAAGTCTTGTCCTCTCTTATTTTACTCAGTCTCTCTCTTTATTTCTTTCAATCACTTTAAAGTTTAAGCTTTAACCAGAGCACCTCCTACATACACAGATGAGTCTTTCAATTTTCAGTGACTACATTGGGTTGCTTGCCTCTCTGTCTCATCTGAGAGCTTGTTTATTTATTATTTACTCCATCATCAAAAGCCACACCATTGGACCTGTGACCAGCACTTGGATTTGGGACAGATAGTAGGAATTAAGCTTTGCAATGCAAGGTCAGGAGCTCCACGCATCAATAACAACACAGGTTGCGTGTGGTCCCAACAGAAGTCACAGCTTTGCCTCCCTCAGTATTGCCCGGAAACTTAGTTACTGACCTTTCATGACCTTGCCTCCTTAACACAACCCGTAATACCTCTAGCTTCCAGGCAATATGCACTCCTGGGAATCGGCCAATTTCCTAAAGGTTAATACCATTCCAGATAGATTTTTTTTCCCATAGTCTTAGGTACAGAATCATAGTTTAAGTATAGAATCACATCATTAGCTTTCAAGGTATATATCCCTTCTCCTTGGTGCTTACAAATCCTAAAAGAAGCCCTTTTTAAAAATTTTTAAGCTGTAACACCCATCTAAGAAAAATAAAAAAGTACTTGGATAACTTTCCAATGAGGCCCTTAATGTTCTTTATTTTTCATAGGACAGTGAAGGAAGTTATAAAAATAATGAAAGAGTGAAATGGATCAAAACCATGGTTAGAGAATTCGGGGGACCAATGCAAGTCCAATAAAAGAGGCTTAAAGAGAGTTGGTTTAAGATGCAGAAATAATCAGTCAGCTGCTCAAAGAGAGTAGGAGGGAAAGGGGGCATTTTAGAAATAGGATGTAGAACCCCTCCTCCAATTTCATATTGCGTTGATGAACAAATATATTTTTAAACTTTTCAGTATATGATAAAAGCATCTGATTTCAAGTAAGAAAACCTAGTTTAGATCATGTCTTTTAAGTAGGTGAAATGATTGACCTCTCTCAATTTTAGTGTCTTTCTTTGTAAAAATGTAAATTTTCATGAGTAAAAATTTTATAGAGTATTATAGAACCATATTACATGTCTGTGTAACTAGAAGGGGCTTGCTAAAACTTTTACAAATTAGGACTTTCAAATATGAAACTTGTTAGAGCTAGACAGATGTTAGAGTATAATAGAAATAAACCTTTTCTTTGAGAAATTTATCAGATTAAAAAGAATATGCAAATAAATGATGTATGCAATCTGATTTGAGAGAAAGGATATATTTCTGCCAATATGACTTATGTATTTTGTAATTAACTATAAAATCAGCAAATGTTACACATGTTAGTAATCGTACACAGTTAAAAGGAGGACCCAAATCACCAACTTAATCACATTCTATTTATTTTAAAGGGTCTTAATACCCAATAGAAATGTTCCCTTGAGGCAGAGTACTTGACTATAGGTAACTGAAATATTCTTAGTAAGGTTTCATTAAAGTAACAGTAAAAGCTTTGAATATATGTCGTGAGGAGAATAACTTGCTAGTGAATGTATGCTTTTTAGCTTTTATCATCATTATGGTACAAAAAAATGTTACTTTGAATTTTTTTGGCATTGTATGTATAGCTTAATTTATAGATAGCTGTGCCCCTGGCTTTGTATTAAAGAATTAACCCCTTCATCAAGTTCATAATCCCCCAGTTTAGTATGACTTTGAGATTTGGGAAAACTTTTAAGCCTATCAGCCTGCAAAATGTAATCTACTTACTGTTCCTGTTTTTTTTTTCTTGTTTTTTTTTCTTAGTGTTTTGTCTTAAAAAGTATATTAAGATCACCAGGTGTTCTTGTGAGATTGCTGATTTTAAAAAATATCTTAAATTGATGTTTAGTATAATAGCAGCCTTAGCATTGAAGAATGCTCAATCTTAATATCTCTTAGAGTCTAATAATGCAAGGAAATCTTAGGGAAATGCGAAACATTTAAAAAAAGAGTTTATTTATTTTGCCTTGTTTAGCAGTGTACGTAACGCTCAGGTTTTATTAACAATTTTCAGGACCCCCAGGTATGTTTAGATTAATCAAAATAGTAAACAGATTTGGCAGATTTCAGTAATATTGGAGAATCACTGATGCTGAGTCTCCCCCACGACATACCTTAAGGGCCAACAGTTTCTGTTAAATTGTACCATATTGTGTGTATGAAAGAGTGTTGTTGTTTTTTTGTTGTTTTTTTAAAATTAAGGTAAAAAGTTCTCTTGAACTACCTTTTTCAAAGACCTCTGTACAGAAAAAAAAAATAGAAGTATGATATTTTGGGGATTTTAAAATTGTCTCTGACTATATTTAATCATAATTTTACATTTCTAAAAACCTAGTAATCAGATCTTAGAGGCTAACTGGTATTTGGCTGAATCTTTTAACACCCTCCTTGGTAGTTCAAGGATAGCCTGCGTTTGGCCTGTGGCAATTCTAATAGCAGCCGTCAATTAATCAAGCAATATAAAAGCGTTTATCTGATACTGATCTTGTGCTGGGCACTGTTGGATATTATGGGATTAAAAAAAGCCCCATCATCTAGTCAATAAATTCTAAGTGATCCTGACCCTAAGTCATATCTTTTTGTCTGAAAACTGAGTACTTGGCATACGTTCAGCAAAGACGGTACTGAAACATCATCCTAAGGGTGTTTCCTTTTTATTTCCCCAACCAGTTGCCAGAGAAGTAATCACTAATCTACAAAATCCTCATCACTTTTGGTGATTGGAGATTATCAGTCTTTAAAGAGATAGGCTTCTAGAGTAAGCTCCGTGGCAAAGGAAGCCTTCAAGGAGTCAGAAAACAGGCTCCAAAACTTTCAGCTAATCTTTTTAACATTTATTGAGTGCAGCACTGTGGACTAGGTGCTGGGGTTGTGAAGATGAACCAAAAAACATGAATTCTCTCTGTTCTGCGGGATCTCACAGGGTAATGGAGAAACCAGATCTGTAATCACAAATGAGAGTCCTCTGTGCTCTAGTAAATGGCATAGGCAGTGCAGTTTGGTGTATGTAGGATGCAGCCTAACCGGTTTGCACCAATCTCTTTAGGTGAAGAAAACAGGCTCTAGATTTAGACAGAGGAAAATAGTGCGGATTAAAAGCCCAAAACAACAGTTATCCAAAGGAACTCAGAAATAACGTTGCACAAGCATATGATTTAAGATTCACCAAAGGAATAGAATTGCAGCTCAGTAGTTGAGAGGGACGTTTTATTGGGTTCTGGTACTTTGAATCAAATGTTTTTCATTGTACCTGTATCAGGTCATCAGTGAAAGTTGATTAAAATGATCACGTTTTCTTCCAGTGTCAGATCATCATTCAGTAGACAGGGAGTAGACTGCAAATTGTATCACAGGCCAGGTTTTTGCCATTTTTCTTTTTAGTATTCCCAAAGGCACTTGATAGCATTTTATAAATATCAATTTGTTTTTCTCAGGCTGTTTCCCTTCCTCCTCTTTTCTTTTCCCCTATATTTTTTCATGTTCTCAGTTTCAGGCCTCCATTTAGTTTCTCTATTCTGCTGCGCATTCTTCTCTCCCAGGGACCAGCTTTCCTTTGACTTCTTCCCAGAAGCCCTTACTCCTGTCAGTTTCACTTAGTCAAATTCCCAGCTCTTTCTGCCTCATCGTTGGGGTGCTTCACAGTCCTTTGGGCCTCTAGGCTAACTGTAGAGGAGGTTGATGATGGAGATGGGGACGGCGATGATGGTCATGCTGAAAATAAGGGCAGTGCTATCATTATAATCATTCCCAGAGAGGCAGCAGCTCAGAGTGTGAACCCTGGAGTCAGGCTGCTTAGGCTCAGTGCCACCTCTTCCACTTCTTAGCTCTGTGACCCTAGGCAAATGGCTTCACCTCTCTTGGACAGAGTCGTTCCTCATCGATAAAACTGGAGTGGTAAGAATGGTATCCATTATGCCATAGGATTATTGGGAGAGTTAGATGAATTAAGACATGTCCTATAATAGCTCAGCAATGTTAGTTATTCTTTACTGAACTCAAGTTTGTCACTGGTGCAGTGCTAAGGATGTTATCTCTTTTAATCCCCATCACAATCTTATAGGTACTCTTCCTACCCTTCCCAGATGAGGAAATTGAAGCTTAGAAAGTTAAATAACTTGCCCAGGGTCACGTGGTCTGGATTCAGACTAAAACCTGTGTGATTCCAGAATGCCTGCTCTTTACACTTAAACATGATGTCTTGTGGAAATCACAGAACAGGACAGGAACGCTGCCACAGCTCGCTGCAGTTTTTATTGATTATACCAGCCATTGCGGTGGGCCGAGCACATGTGCTAGGGGACTTTGCTGGACCATCCACCTGCAGGATTGAGTTCTAGTTCTGGCTTTCATTGCCTGCCTTTTGATCTTGAGCAAGTCACTTGAATACTTTTGAGGCTCAGATTCATAATCAGTAACCTGGAAATAATAGTAGAGTTGCTTCAAGGGTCAAGTGAGACTGTAATACTAATAACCACATAATAATTCGTGGAAGAGAATAAAGTGCCTAGCTCAGCATGTGGACATTTTAAATAGAACAGGTAAGGTCAGTTAACTTTTTAAAACCTTCTCTCCCTTTTGAGGTTATTTGGATTTTCTTTGCTGCTTTCAAAAGCGGAAGGTTTATTTTGTGCTTCTGGGAATTAAGCTATGGCTCTAGGGCACTAGATGCAACTATATAGATTAGCTTGGCAACTGAAACTTTGGACTATCAAACACCATAATAAGTAAAAGCATTTAGTGAGCAGGTAATTAATAAAACTAACATGTAGCTATGTGTTGGTAGTTGGGAGAGGGATGGATTTGATACTACATTGAATAAGGATCACATCTGAAAAATACCTTAGGCCTCTCCTTTCTGTGCATCTTTTGTTATAGCAGATTAAAGTTTTGGATAAAACATATATAGAGCTATATCTTTCTCTACATAACTCAGTGATCCAGAACCCATTTAACCTCTGGAGATAAATGTCACAAACTTGATGGATTTTATAGAAGACACCCATCCTTATTTCAATTTTTTTTTTTTTTAGCTGAGCCATCCTGCCACCTGTTGGCAGCTCAGCGGCAGCTCAGCTCGGGCCGGGATCAAACCGCTGTTGCTCAGAGCTCGCACTCTTGATTGAGTGAGCTCTTAACCAACTGAGCCACTCGGCCGGCCCTTCAATCATTTTTATGAGAATTAAACAAACAGATCTAGTTAGCTTTTTGGCTGATTCCCACACCTCTAGAAATCAGAACAGAGAGGGGAGCTTCTTGGAGGCACTCAGTGGTAAGATGTGATAGGAGGAGCCTGACTGAAAGTGGGGGCAGGAAATCCCCAGAACTTAATGTTTTCTTGGTGTGGAATCTTTAAGTATAACATTTTCACTTCTGTGCACTCATCTCAGTGTTGTGAGATAGTTTAAGAAGGTGAGATTAACTTCTTTTTTATAGGGAAGAAAGTTGGAGCTGAGGGAGTTTTCAGTACCAGCTCAGGGGCTGGCAGCTTTTGATTGACAAGTCAGGAATTGGACCCACATCTCCCACTTGCTGGCAGAAATGCACAGAGCCAAACAGGAGGAGCACCATAGATTTGGGGGCCATTAAATGAATGCTCAGCAGGGTTGGTGTTAGTAATAATTGTCTGGGAAACACTAAAAAAAGGTTAATTCATGTTGCTATGGCGTAAGAAGATGGGAGTTTCCCATTTTAAGAAGATTATCATTTATAATAATTTAAAATTAGGAGACAGAATCTTTGTGGTACTTAAAGAATAATACCAGAGATAACTGGAAACTAAGTGGCTCTAAGTGGCTCATTTCCTTAGGTTCTAGATTGCTCTTCTTATTTAAAACTCTAGTGACACTTGAAAGGTGCTTTGGAATGATAGAAGGGTGAACCAGAATAGTGGTCTTTAAACGTTTGTGCTCCAATCAAAGAATTTTGAAAACTATAGATTACTTCATTGACACTTAAACTTTTTGTCATAAGTTTAAATCATTTGTGTGGTATAATTGTCATTGATTGTAATTAAATATTGACATTTCTTAATAAACTTGTCATAGCCTTCTTAAATATTTGAGTC
>NW_017731504.1:941794-956805 GCF_001890085.2 Hipposideros armiger
ATTCAAAATCAGTGATCTGTCATTTAAAATTATTTTTAATGATTTATCAGCTGACAACCAAATTAGGTTCTCCTTTGCTATTTCAAGCAAAGAATTGGCAAAGCCGCCTGAGTTGCAAAATAGTGATTATGGCCATACACTTTTACACCACCAGTGTTTCCCTTGTGTCCTGCTCAGAGGCTCTTAAGTACCCCAAGCAGTGCCGCAGAGTGAGATTGGTGCTGGGTGAGCTGTGTGCCTTGCTTTTGTAAAGTGGGAGAAGGGGGATTGGAAAACTGGAGGGGAGAAAGGTAAACCTGCTCCTTAGGGGCATTCTCAGGTAGATCAATTTTAGGAAAGGGTGTTTAGAAAGATTATCTGGAAATGGATTTACCATCTATGGACCTGCATACTCTTCATACCCTTTGAAATGTCTCCTGTACTTCCAGGAGTTTGCTTACCCTAATTTAAAGACTGTGGTGGGCTCTTAGTTAAAAAAGTAAACTTTTTTATTCATGATGGGTGTGTGTGTGTGTGTGTGTGTGTGTGTGTGTGTGTGTCCTTTAAACTTAGAGCACTGCTGACTAAGGTAAATAGTTGCCTAGGGCAATGTCATAGGTCTTAATTGCTCTCAAGCATCTGCTTATCAATTGTCCTTTCCTGAGCATGAATCTTCATGATCTTAATTCTCTGTAAATTCTGCAGATCATGATTAACACTTGCACTGCCTGACACGTTTTTCCCTGTCCATCTTTTGGTAGTCCTACTCACAAATACTAGTACTGTGGTAAAACATATCTTAAATAGCACAGTAAAAGGAATTTTACTTGCCATTCTGAGTAAACAACAATTAGCCATGGGCAGAGTACGTTTTTGCTCCTGGCTTATTTATTTTGGGTATTAGTTCATAAAATTACAACAGTACAAGCAATCTCTGGCATAATTTATATTAACTCTTTGCTTTTACAGAAAATGAAAGCAGAGAGATTAAGCCAGTTGTCCAAGGTCACAAAGTTGGTGTTAAAATACTAGAACCCGGGGCTCCTAATTCCCATTATTACCCCCTTTGCTGTATCGTGCCTTCTGCTGCCTTTCCCTAAATTGCATTCCTCACCTCAGACCTATTTAATATTATTTCTTCTGGGGACTGGCTCCAGCTTTTGCCGACTCAGCATTATTTTTCAACTAGAGAGGCATTTGCTTTTTCATTGAAGACTTTTTTCAAAACAAAAATACCCCCGTATCCCCTGGCAAATACTTTCTGCCTCACAGGAGGACGCAGCTAGGCAAGCTTGGGGCCCCAAGGCCCCAGGGCAGTGGCTCTGGGGGAGGGGGGATGTTAACAGGTCAGAGTAGAGGTGGATTGGCAGAGCGGGGGTTGGTGGGAGGTGGGAAGCTTACATCATTTCCCTGCAACTGGTCTCTGGCGAGGCTGTAAGGCCTCACTTTCCCCTGTGTAACAGTTGACCAGATTGACAGAGATTCGTAAAAGAAAGAAAAGGGACGCAAGACGTATGCTCACCCCGTTCATAAATCTGTGCTATAAGATGAAACTGTCAATAAGTAACGAAGCAGCCAGGACCGTCTGTGCTTCGCTCTCCCCCAGCTCAGTTCCTTTCTGCTCCGCCCCATCCCTGCTCTCTCTGCTGCTCAGATCAGCTTCCTGCTTCTCTTGAAAGCTGTTCTCCTACAAAGCTGGTCTGCTTTCACCGAAAGCATTATAGTCATAGGTCTGAGTCAGGTTTTGTGGAAGTATTGTTGGTTTGGTTTTCTTTGGGGGATGGAGGAGGGGGCAGAATTTTTTAAAAAACAGAAGGGGCAGGCTGAAAAAGCAAAATCATCATGAATTTTGTTGTCACATCGTGCCGGTGTTATAACCAGCTCTGTAGACTGCCGCACTGAAAACATTTCTGTAAGAGGTATGTGCTTGAAAAATGGAAAGGTGACTGTTGGTTGTGGAGCAAATTGTCCGCCCAGCAGCTGCTCAGATGGCTGTGAGGTCGGAATTCTTTCTGGTGTTTTGGTATGGCAAGGGCAATCGTTACTTGAAACGTGGGACAGTTAACCAGCTCTTGGTAAAATGTTAAATGTGTACTTAGTCCCCACATCAAGACTCCTGAAATGCTCGCTCAGGCTGACGACATCTAGTCAAACCCACGGTGTTATTCCATGCTCTTGTGGTGGTGGTTGTCTGTAAACAAGATGATGAGCTTTAATACCGCGCTCATTATTTATGAGCCACATGACAGAGATTAATGAGAGAGACTTCTGGTAGCCTGGAAGAAGCTTCAGCTTCACGAGGACCTTTTGCAGTGACAGTGGCAGAAGTAAAAAGAAATGGCTGATGATTTACTGTAACCTAAAGTGAAAGTTTTAAAGTTTAGAGGGTGTGTTTAGAGCTAAGTAGAAAAATCTGGAGGGGCCACTAAAATTTCAAATCATAACCCCACCCACTAGCGTGGATGCCTGACCTATGTTATGACCAGAAGGCTTTTGAACAGATACAAATGTATCTTTTCAAAGACATTAAGGACTATTTATAAACATTTCTATTCAGTGGTCAGAAGAATAGGATTGAGAATAAGATTATAACCAGCACCAAAGGAGATGTGGAGAACTGTATATTGGTTATAAAATATTCAGGCTGTTCTGTTATAAAAAGTATTAGAAAATATGTAAAGTAGGGATATATAACAAATAATTTTATCATGTACATTGGGTAAGCTAGTGCTCAGCAGAGACCAAACTACAGCATTAGTTTTGGCTTGATTTTAAGAGTTATTTTATCATTGAAGAAACTTGAGAATTCTTGAATGTTAGCATGTTTTAAATTTATTTTACAAAACATGGGAATTAAATTGTTTAAATTTGTCAACATATAAATGTGCCAGTACTGTTGCCCTTTTCCACAAAGAAAGCAGTGCTTACGTCGGTGAAAGCTCTTCCTTATGAATAGAATAAGTGAGCTATTAAAAGTCAACCTAAATTCTTCCCTATAAGAGTCGGTGCCATTCAAACTTCATTTCTTCTCAAATAGGTGCAGAGAGAGCTAATCTTCACGATCATAGAGGATAACGTTGTTAATAAGTTAAAAATATAAAAGGTTCTAGAACAGAAGTGACCTGGGAAGTTAACCTGAGGCCGACTTCTGAGAAGGAATCCCCTATAGCCAACACAGACAGGTGGCCCCCCTGAATGTATTTACCGTGGTCATTCTCAAGTGTAATTACACACTAGAACCCCCTGGGGAGCTTTTAATACTTACCAAAGCCCAGGCCCTCCCCCAGGGATTCTAATTTAATTGGCTGGGGGTGGAGCCCCAGCATTGATAGACTTAAAATTATTCTCAGGTGTTTCTAAGTGTAGCCAGAATTGACAATAGTTGTGTTTCCTGAACATCCCCATTGGTGAAACTGCCCATTCTGTTCTGGGTACTGTTGGGATCAACACCAGATCTGCTTTAGTATGTGTCCCCTTAGGTCTGAACTTTGTCACTTGCAGCTCATCAGATATTTAATATTTCTCCCCCGAGATTTAGCTTTCCCAGGCTCAATAGTCTGCGTTCCTTCAGTCTTCAAGAGTTGTTTTCTAGGTCCTTTCCCATTCTGGTCTCACCCTATTGTGGAATTGTTCTTGTTTGTCAGTAGCACTCTCTCTTTTTTTTCTTTTTAATAAAAATTTTATTGAGATAATAACTGTAGATTCACGTGTAATTGTAAGAAGTACTTCCGAGAGATCCTTGTAAACTTTTCCTGGTTTCACATAATGGCAGAAGCTTGTGAAACTATAGTGTAATATCACAACCAGGATATTGACATTGATACTATCCACTGATCGTATTCAGATTTCTTCAGTTTTCCTTGGACTCATTTGTGTGTGTGTTTGCATGTGTGTATATATGTGTACTGCAGTCTTTACAATTTTATGACCCTAAAATAGGATGCCCTTGGAACTGAGCCCATCATTCTAGATGTGTGGTGCCCAGCACAGGATGCAAAGAATACAATAAAGCTATAACTCCCTTGTTCTGGACACTACACTTCTGTTGTTGGTGGCAAAGATTATGTTAGCTTTTTTGGCATTCATGTCACACTGTTGACTCATGGTGAGTTCGAAGTCGGCTCGAGCTCTTAGTCCTTTTTCACATGAATTGTGCTTAAGTCAGGCCTCTCCTGCTTTGTGCTTGTAGATTTTTTTTTTCCTTAAACTGTGGTTCCAGGTTTATATTTGTACTTGTGAAATCCAAGAGGAAAACCCAATGAATCAGTTATTCTACACAAGGAGAGGGATGTAACCAAACTGAATGCCAGAAGTTTATTATAAGCATGTAGCTGCAATTTTAGTGAGTGATGTAGACCATTCATTTGACTCCACAGTTCAATGTAATCTTGTTAATTCAGTCTGTTTTGCAGCGTTCTTTCTGATTCATTACTCAACGCTTGCTGTTCAAAGAACCCATTTGGCTATGTAACCTGTGTTTAATGTTTGCATTCAATATGTAGCGAAGGACGAATACTATTTTTTTCTACCTTTCTAAGTTCTTCTGACTGGTCTAATAGTGAAATTGACATGTGTCAGATTAACAGGAGAAAATAACCAAGTTTATGACTTATGTACATATGGGGGCCCCAAGAGAATACGGCACCTAGGGACAAATTGGGCAGTTGAGGCTTTTATGCCATTTTGGAGTAAAGAGAAGGAAGTCGTGTTCTAGAACATGAAAGAATGGGATATAGAGGGGAGTCTAACAGACTGCTAGCGTCTTCCCTGACACGCTTAGTTCATATTATGCTAAGGGACTAGATAGCTCCCTTCCTTTAAGCAGGTTTTTCTATCTAAATTTCTTTAGTCAGGAAAGGAGAAGGTAAAAGGCTCTTTTTGTCTTTTGTTTCTTAAAAATAACCAGCTTAGAATAATCAGTATTCCAAAAAGACCTATTTTGGTGTGGTACCCCCTGCTCCCCCTCAAATACCTGGTCCATTGCCTTTCAAAAATCAAAATACGTTACATCCATGGCATTGTTCTGAACTATTTGTGTAATATCTTTATTTTAAAAGGAAATGTGTTGACTTTGTCATGGCCTTCTTGTTTAATGACAGAAGTAGAAGAAAATACTTTGTAGATAAACAGGTGACTTGTCTAAGATCATGCATTTCACTCCTTGTCAGGGCTGGAACCCACACCCAGCCTCCCTGGCGCCCCCTCCTGTGCCCTGTGGATCCAGCCACACGTGCTGAAGCCATTGGTCACTTAGGATAAGACTTCAAAGAAAGCTGAAAGGACATAAAGCCTCCGTGGATGCTCCACTGTCTCTTTTGGGGTAATTAATATGTAATCCTTTAACATGCATCCCAATCAGTTTTTGATTTGTTATTCAGTGTTCTGCCCTGAGCAATAACAGGGGAGTGAAATGACTCGCCAGCATTCCTAAATTAACTGCAGAGAACAATATTCTTAGGAGTTTGCGCATCTTGACGTCCCTTGGAAAGTTATTTCCCCCACTGTCCCCTCCACACAACAGTTGATGGTAGAGTAATGTCGCTTTGCTGGTAATGCATCATAGCATAGGCAATGTCTATATATTAACAGAGACCCATACATGGCCAGTGTTCTAGTTTTGCAGATGAAGAACCTGAGGTACAGGGAAAGGCTTGCTGTATCCGGCATGCTTAGCAGTGCATTTAGTAAGTACGCATACTTAGCACATAAGTACGCTTACTTCCTTAACACCTGGATATTGCACAGCTGTCTTCTGTATTGTTTTCTTCTCCTCACAGGAATTGGATTGTACCTTTCTCTCCACCCAGCTTTGACTTTGGGCGCTCATTTCCTTAAGAGTGTTGACATGGAACAGATTTTTCAAGAATACCTATTACTTTACAAAATCTCCAGTGATGTAGTAAAAACTCAGATAACCAGGTTTATAGGAAGATAACCTCCTTTCCTCCCCTTTCAAAAATTGATTTTAAACAATTGAGTTAAGAAAGAAAGAAAGAAAAGAAAAGAAAAAAGAAAGAAAGAAAGAAAGAAAGAAAGAAAGAAAGAAAGAAAGAAAGAAAGAAAGAAAAAGAAAGGCATCCAAGAATGAATAACGTAGGGCCTGTCCGTATACATCTAGCCCAATGTCCTCATCTTCCTTATGGTCCAGTGAAAACTGATGCTCACAGCAAGGCTGACCCTAATGTATTATAAGACCTGCAGTCATCAATGATTTAATCATGTTCACCATACTGTACTTATCAAAGCAAGAAAGTATACCTTAATATATTTTGGAAAGGTTGTCAATAGCAGTAGTTGAAGCAAAAAGGCTTAGAAGCAAATTTGGTCAATCAGACGAGACTCCACTCCAGCCTTGCTGTTAATACGGATTTGATTTTACGTCCTTCTTCACAGTTTGGAAACACCTGCTTTTATTAAGCTGAGGCTGGCAGAAGATCAACAGTAAAACCCTGGGACGCTGCACTTTCAGAGCATCCATTGCCCCTTTAGCCCCCGTAGTCCCAAGTGTCTGTTTTCTATTTTGTAAGCTTATTTAAATTCCTTCGATTAATAGTGTTTGCATTTTTACATGGCTGTTCCTCCTATCTCATATACTGAAATCCATTCTTGTAACCCCTTCATTATTTTTATGCTTCAGAAGGATGCTTTAGCCGGATTTTTTAAACAGGAAATGAAGAGTAAATGTTCACAGAACCGTGAACCATGTATACATGAGCCCTACAGAAGAAGGCAGGTGAAAACTGTAATATGACAAACAGAAGAAGGTATGATTCCTAGTGGAATTAGTTGATTCTTGAGTAGTACTCAGTACAAAGTATCCATATTCAATTTGAAATCAACGATGGCATATTAGGAAAAAAAAAACAAACATGAGTTGGGAAATACAGATTCATTCCAAAGGCTTCTTGTTGTAGAATATTACAATGTAAAGACCTAAACCCCTAACATCTCTAAGTTACTCTTCAGAGTACATATAGATACACCTTCTACAGCCTCAAACACATTCCTTTTACATGGCACACCCCAACAGTGATTTTCCTATATGTTTTTCTCTCTGTTATTGCTTGTTTTTATTAAGAAACTGGGTGGAGCTCATCAAACTTTTAGAAAGAATGCTGGATAACTAAAACTTTTGGGTCACTTTTTGGTGTTTATTTATAAAGCATGTGTTTTTTACATAGTGAACTTAACCTCTAAAAAAGTTTGTCTGTATGGGATGTTGCCCTTAAAGCCTACAAATGGCAAACAGAGATTTGCAAGAAAATAGTGTACTGGTTGCCAAGGTATTCGTAATAAATAATAGTCACTCTTAGTCAGCTCAGGCTGCTGTAACAAAATACCACAGACTGGGTGGCTTACAAACAACAAATATTTATTTCTCATAGGCCTGGAGTTTGGAAGTCCAAGGTCAGGATGCCAGCATAGCCAGGTGAGGGAGGGCCCGCTTCTGGGCCTCTGACTTCTCATATCTTCCCCATTGACCAGGGGAGTCACAGGAACTCTTTTTTATAACCCCAAGTCTCCCCCCGCCCATGACCTAAGCATCTCCCAAAGGCTTGACATAATGCCATCACGTTGGACATTAATTTTTTTTTTTAATTTTATTGGGGAATTGGGGGAGGGTAACAGACAAGTTGCTGTCTTTTTGTTCTTCAGGCCAGTTGTGGAGGACGCCGCTTCACTGGCCCATGTTGGTATTATCATTGCGCTCTTCCTGGGTGAGGCAGATCGGCCGCTAGCCTCTGGACGACCGCTCACAGCAGCTGCTGGCCGCTCACGCTGGCTGCCAGCCACTCACTGTAGCTTATGGCAGCCCACTGCAGCTTCACTGCAGCCTACGCTGTCACCGGCGACTCACGACAGCCCAGCTCCAAGTTGAGCTGTTGTTCACCATCTTAGTTGTAGAGGGCAGTGTCACTGGCCCTCATATGGGATCTGAACTGGGGCCCTGCTTCTCAGAGCTGGCGTCCCAAACCAGCTCTTAACCAACGTGCCACTCGGCCGGCCCAGATATTAATATTTTAACACACGAATTTAGGGGCAAAAGAAGCATTCAGACCATAGTATTCTGCCCCTGACTCTAACCACCCCCTTCCAAGAAAAATTTGTGTCCTTTTTAGCATGTATAATACATTCATTTCATCCCAGTTGCCCCAAAAGTCTTAACTAGTTCCAGCATCAACTCAAAAGTCTAAAGTTCAAAATCTCTTCTAAGTGTCATAAACATCAGACATGGGAGAGACAGAAGGTATGATTCATCCTGAGACAAATTCCTTTCCAGTTGTGAACCTGTGAAATCAAACAAGTTACGTGCTTCCAAAATATATAATGGTAGGACAGCCATGGAGTCAAACACGCCCATTCTAAAAGGGAGAAATAGGAAAGAAAGAGGTGCCATAGATCCCAAGCAAGTCAAAATCCCTGGAGCAGGGATCCCACCCTCAGGACACACACCCAAGGCGTCCTTGCCTCCATGGCTTAGCTGGGTACAGTCCACACAGCAACTTGCCCAGCATGGGATGGTAGGCCTGTGGGGTTCCAGGATGGCTGCAGCCTTTCCCCCACAGCTCTGCTAGGCATTGCCCTAGTGGGGGTCTCTGGTGTTCCTTGCCCTCACCATGCCCTCGGCAGTCCTCCTGCCCCTGTAGCTCTAGGCAGCTTCATCTTTTGAAATCTAGATGGAGGTAGCTACTCTCCCACTGGCTGCCATGGCTTTGGCTGGGAGGTCTGCTGACCTGTTGAAACCCAGGCGAGGCCCTAGCCCCATTTGAAACCAAGGAGGAAGCCCTGACAATCTCTGAATTGCCTTTGGGATCCTTCTTCCTTGGACTTGAAGAATATTGCACATTCACAGCTTTATAGTCCCGTTCTATGAGTCTCACAAGCCTGACAACTATCCTTCATTCATTCACTTTTCCTTCCCCTTCAGTTCAAATGGGCTGTTTTCCTGCTGGGGTGGCTGATTAAATCCCGGGCTCATACCCGTACTAACCTCTTTATCAAAAGGTCTCTTGGCCGAACCCTGAGTGTTCTCTTCCAACAGACTCTTTCAGTATGCGTACATTGAGAATTTTTCAAAATTTTAATTTCTGCTTTCCTTTTGACTAAAAATTTCATCTTTAAGTCATTTCTTTCTTTCATTTTACTGTAAGGATTCAAGGCATTCAAGGGAAGCCAAGCCACACCTTTCAGCCAAATATCCAAGTTCATCACTCACATGGTCTATCTTCCACAAAATACTGGAGCATGAGCAGTTCAGCCACATTCTTTGCTGTTTTATAACAAGGATGGCCTTTCCTGCAGTTTCCAATAACATGTCCCTCATCTCCATCTGATACCTCATCAGAAAGGCCTTTACTGTTTATATTTCTGTGAATATCCTGTTCCTAACACCTAAGTATTCTCTAGGAAGATAGGTATTTTCTACTTCTCTTCTGAGCCCTCACCAGAATTGCTTTTACTGGTCTGTTCACAGTAATGTGGGTGTTTTCTACCATCCATTCTCAAACTCTTCCATCCTCAACCCATCACCCAACTCCAAAACCACTTCACATTTTTACTTATTTGTTATGCCAGCACCACACTTTCAGCACCAATTTTCTGTCTTAGTCAATTCAGACTGCTATGTCAAAATATAGACTGGGTGCTTTAAAAACAACAAACATTTGTTTCTCAGAGTCTGGAGACTGGAAATTCAGGATCACAGTCATAGTTTGGTTATGAATGACAAAAGTGCTTCCTAGGAGAATTATTATTGTTCTCCGTATTTAGAAATCTCCAGAGAAAATGGATGTCAGTATGTTAGCAAGTAGGCCTAAGTTAACCTACATAAAGCACCCAGCCAAATCTGTATGACATATATTGAAATCTATTGATTTAGACCTTAGACCTTATTCTATTATCTTAGAATTATTTGATTATTTTTATTACAACACTTTAATTAGATTTATTTGAAGTTGTATAGGTATCCTTATTTAACAAGGGACCTATTGTAGTCTGGGGGCTCAGGAAAACCCACCTCGGAGAAAGTGATATGTAAGATAAGGTCTGACTAGTAGATTTATAAGTGGATTGGGCTGGACGTGGTACGAGAAAATATGAAGGGCCCGAGGTGAGAAAGAGCAGGGCGATAGGAGACATTAGAAGACTATTATGGTTGGAATTTAGAAAAGAGCAAAATAAGTGGTGTGATGCAGGTGGAAACCAGAATATGTGGGATTTTGTGTGCTTTGATGAGATTATGGCATACGTAGTGGGGTAACAGAAAAATTTTAAGGTAGGGAGTGGGGTGTTTGGATTTGCATTTTTAAATGATCAGCCTGGCTGCTATAGGAGGGATATTTTGGAGGGAGGCATAAATGTGGATGCAGACATCACTCAGGAGACTTGTTGCAGTGGTAGTTTAGACCAGGTGGTGGCAGCAGGGGTCTAGGAACTTGAATTTACAGTGTGTTATGATTGACTAGATGTGTGAGTGAAAGACAGGGAGACCACACACTAGCTTTAGCATCCGGTGCCTTGGATGGCCTAGTGACAACCACTGAAACAGGGATAGCCCCAAGAGAAGCAGAGCTGGGGGCTGGAGGGAAAAGACGATATGTTTACATGTCCGCATGGTGAGCTTGAAGTGTCCATAAGACACCTAGATTGAAGATTCATGTATCAATAAAATATGTCTGGAGAGGAATTGGCTTGAAATACAAACTTAGCCATCATTGGCACACAGTCATTGCAGCTTCCATAATGAATGATACTAGTTAAGGTGTGAGAGGAAAAGCTGACGTGGTAACCCTAGCCCACGCCCTGCAAAGGAGACACTTTCCACCCAAGGAATGAGAGCATGAAGAAGAGGCACACAGTGCTGTTTGTGGGTTGTTTTTTGTTTAATCGGTATTGTTTTATAAATTTCTTTTACCAAGAGTTTTATTTTGAAGTGATTATGGATTCACATGCAGTTATCAGAAAAAAATACAGAGAGATGTTATGTACCTGTTATCCATGTTCTCCCAGCGGTAACTTCCTGCAAAAGTGTAGTACAGGGTTCCCAGCCTGAGTGCTGACATAGGTACAGTCAGTATGCAGAGCATTTCTGTCACCACAGGGACCCCTCATGTTCTTTCTGTAGCCACATTCACCCCTTTATAATTCCTTGTAACAACTAACCTGTTCTCCATTTGTATAATTTTGTCATTTTCAAGAGTGTTACCGAAATAAAGTAATATAGTACGTAGTACCATTCACCTGTTGAAAGACATCTGGGTGGGTTCCAGTTTGGGACTATTATATTATGAATAAAATTGTTATGAACATTCACATACATGTTTTTGTATATATTCGTTTTTATTTCTGCTGGATAAATGCTCAGGAGTGCAGTTATAGAGTCACATGATAGTTGCATATTCTCTTTTTACAGTTGCATTTTAAGAGTTCTTTGTATGTTCTAGATACTAGTCCTATGTCAGATATGTATTTGACATGTATTTTCTTTTCAGTCTGTAGCTTATCTTTTCATCTTCTTTCTAGGGTTTTTGGAAGAACAAAAGTTTTGAGAATTCTTAACCTAGCCCTAGATTCTGAAGATTTTCTTGTACTTTTTTCTAAAAGTTTTATGTTTTACTTTTAAGTCCATGATTCATTTGAGTTACTTTTTATATAAGATGTGAGTCTTATATAAGGAATCTAGGTCCTTATTTTGCCTATGGATGTCCTATTGCTCCAGCACCATTAGTTTGAAAAGGCTATTCCTCCACTGAGTTGCTTTTGTGCAAAATTAAGATAGGCATATCTATATGGTCTGTTTCTGGGTTCTCTATTCTGTTTCGTTGATCTCTGTGTGTACGCCTCCATCAATAACATATATTCTTGATTACTATAGCTATATAATAAGCCTTGAAATCAGGTAGATTGATTCCTCACACTTCGTTCTTCTTTTCCAAAATTGTTTTAGCTATTCTAGCCCTTTGCTTTCCATATAAAATGTAGAATAATCTTGTCTGTATCTAAGGGATTTTTTTTTTTTAGGAATTGTGTTAAATCTGTCGAAGAATTGACACCTTTATGTTTATTAGTCTTTCTAGTTCCTCAATACAGTATGTCTTTTCATTTATATAGCTCTTTCAAAAAAATTTTAATCAGCATTTTGTAGTTTTCAGCATACATGTGTTGGACATATTTTATTAGATTTACAGTGAACTTTTTTTAACTGTTGTAAATGATACTGCATTTTAAATTTTGGTGTCTACATGTTCATTTCTGGTATATAAAAATATTTTAATTTGATATCCACATGTTCATTGCTCATGTATAAAAATACAATTGATCGTTGAGTGTTTTGACCTTATACATTCACTTATTCATTTTAGAAGTTGTTTTGTGTTTTTTGTTTTTTTTTTTCCTACATAAGCAATCATGTCTTCAGCAAATAAAGATAGTTTCATTTCTTCTTTTTCAGATCTATATACTTTGTATTTCCCTTCCATGATTTACTGTGCTGTCTAGAACTTTGAGTATTATATAGTAAGAGTAAGGAGAGTGGACATCCTTGCCTTGTTTCTCATCTTAGGAAAAAGGTACTCAGTACTTAACTGTTAGGATGTTAGCTATAGGTTATTTTTAGATGCTCTTTAATTAAGTTGAAGAAATTCCCCTTGACATCTATCACTGAAAGTTTTTATCATGAGTGGATGTTGAATTTTGTTAAACACTTTTTCTGAATCAATGCTATGTTCATATGATTTTTCTTCTTTTACCTGTTAATATGGTGGATTATATTCATTGATTTTTTTTTTCTTAAATTTTGACCCATCCTTACCTTCCTGAAATAGATTCCTGGTTGTGTAATATAATTCTTCTTATACATTGCTGAATTCTATTTGCTAATATTTTGTTAGGGATGTTTGCATCTGTACTAGTGAGGAATATTGCTGTGCAGCTTTCCTTGTTGGTACTGCCTTTGACTGGTTTTGACATCAGGGTAATACCAACATAATTTTTCTGTTCTCAATGTTATGATTTCTGCTCTTTATTATTTTCTTAATTTTTGCTTATTTGGTTTATTTTGGTCTTTTTTCCAGGTTCTTGAGGTGGGAGTTTAAATTATTGATTTATAAGATTTCCTCCTTTAAAAGAAAGCATTTAGTGCTTCACATTCCCCTCTAAGCACTCATTTTGCTGTGTCCCGCAAATTTTGACATGCTGTATTTTCATTTTCTTTCAGTTCAATGTATTTTTTAAAATTTTTCCTTGAGACTTTTGATCCATGGACTATTTATAACTGTATTGTTTTGTTTCCAAGTTAAGAAGTTTCCTGTTATCTTTCTGTTAGTGATGTTTAATTTGTTTCCACTGTGAGAAGAGAACACTATAAAATTTAAATTCTTTTAAATTTGTTTATGAACTTGTTTTATACCCTAGTATATAGTCTTTCTTGGTATGTATTCCCTGGGCACTTGAAAAAGAGTGTGTGTTAGAGCCTATTATTTGATGTTGTTGAGTTCTTGTATATCTTTTCTGATTTTCTCTCTAATCGATCATTTTCTGAGAGAGGGTTGTTGATGGCTCCCACTGTTACTGTGGATTTATCTATATCTCATTTCAGTTCTGTAAGTTTTTACTTTACATATTTTGTAGATCTGTTGTTGGTAATGCACATTTAAAATTGCTATATATTCTTGGTTATATGGCTGGCCCTTTCATCATGATATAATTAATGTTCCTCTCTGGTAATTTTCTTTGCTCTGAAGTCTACTTTTTCTGATTAATATAGCACTCTTGCTTTGTTTTGATTAATGTTTGCATGATATACCATTTACATTCTTTTTGTTTCACTCAACCTGTGTCATTATATTTGAAGTGAGTTTCTTGTAGACAGCATAGTTAGATCATATATTTTTAAAATCCACTATCACTCTCTCTTTAATTACTGCATTTACTTCCTATTTACGTGCCTTTACTACCTACATTTATACTATAATTGTCTTAAATACTTTATATACATTTAGAAATGCATAACTGTTAAAATTTGTTCCAACCATCAAATGTAATTTAGAAAACTCCAGAGAAGGAAAGCCTACTATATTTACCCATATTTTTGTTTATCTTGTTCTTATTTTCTTTCTGATATTTGAAGGTTCCTTCTTTTATTATTTTCCCTTTTGGTTTACTAAACTTGTTTACTCACTTTTTTAGGTTAGGTCTTTGGTTGAAAATGCGCTGAGTTTACCTTCATCCGAGAATGTCTTTATCTCCTCTTCTTTCCTGGGTATAGGGTTCTAGGTTAACAATTTTTTTCATTCAGCTTGAAAAATGTGCCATTGACTTCTGAGCTTCATGATTTCTGATTAGAAATCTGCCATTTGAGTTATTTTTCCTCTGTGTGATAAGGTCTCTTTTCTCTCATTGCATTCAAGTTGGGATGAAGTTAAGGGTGAGAAGATTTATTTTCAGAAGTTGGACTCTGAGGTGTCTTGATATATATGTCTCTCACCAAATTTGGAAAGTTTTCAGCCATTGTTTGAGTACTTTTTCAGCCTTACCCTCTTTTCCTCTTCCTTGCCTGGATTTCAGAGACATGGATTTTACATCTTTTGTTTTTGTTTCATAGATCCCTGAGGCTCTGTTTACTTTTTTCAGTATATTTTCTTTGTTTGATTCAGATTGGGTAATTTCTATTGTTTCCTAGTTTACTGATTCTTTCCTCTGTCCCTTCCATTCTGCTGTTAAGCCCATTCATTAAGTTTTTTTAATTTTTTTATTTCGGTTATTGTGTTTTTCCATTCCAAAATTTCCTTCCATTTGGTTTTATTTATATCTATTTCTTTGGTGAGACATTTTGTTTCCATTTATTTCAGGCATGTTTGAAGCTTTTCATTGCAGCATCTTTATGATGGCTATTTTAAATCTTTGCCAGATAATTCTAACATCTCTCTCATCTTTAATTTATCATATATTGATTGTCTTTTTTGATTCAACTTGGGATATTCCTGGTTTCTGTATGAGAAGTGACTTTCAAGTGAAACCTGGCTATTTGGGGC
>NW_017731504.1:960795-967266 GCF_001890085.2 Hipposideros armiger
AAATATTTATAATAGTTTCTGGCATACAGCAAGTGCTTTTTATTCATGATGTACATCTGTGCATTGAGATAAGTTAGATAAATTAAATAAGTAAGCAGCCTTACTTCTTGAGTTATACAGGTTACAAGGAAAAGTGATTTTCACTTACTTACATGTAGGTCACATTACAGATTTGGAATACAAGCTGAGACGTGGCCATTGGTAAAATAGGCTATGTAGTACATAATCAGTAATACTCGAATGTTTTTTAAACAGTTAAGGATGTTAATCTAACAAGCAAAGCTAGAAGAAATGTTCTATATGGTTGAATGAATCACCTGGACTGTTACAGGTTAAATGTTTTGGAGAAGTTCCCAAACAACACAGAGGCAAAAGTAGTTCCACAAAAAGAAAACCATACCTCTTCCTAGAAATATTTAAAGCCTTAAGCATTCCCAGGCTCTTCGGTAAAATGGAGGCAATAGTAGTATCAGTCTGTATTGTTATCTATTGAAGTGTAACAAATTGACATGAAACTTAAAACAGTAAACATTTATTATCTCATGATTTTTGTGGTCCGGAATTTGGGAGTGGCTTCGCAGGGTGACTCCGGCTGCGGTCAAGATGTCAACTTGTGAGGCCATGACGGGCTGGAGAAGAACTTCAAGGTGGTTCACTCACATGCCTGGCAAGATGGCACCTGGCTGCCAGGAGGGCTCATGGGGTTCTTCCCCGCTTTACCTTACAGGATTACTCGGACACTTAAATTAGATTATTGCAGTGAAGCTTCTGGAAGCTGGCAGGTGCGTTATGCAAATTTACCTGTTGGATTAGTGTGTTTTTCATCGATGGTCCTGGTCAGTAGAAATCAGTTGCTAGTTTCCCAAATGCAGAGGAACGTTTATATGTCTATAGAAAGGAGATTAGGGATCAAGTGGTAGTAGCAATTATATTGGGTTGTTGGAAAAGTCATGATACATTTCTGCAATGAAAAACATAGAAAAAGTACATCATGACTTTTCTGACAACCCAGTGATTTGAGACAAGAATATTGATAAATGCTGTAAGCAACAATTTTGACCCACGGCCAAATCATTTATTGTCACCTAACACATGATCATTGAAGAAGAAGAATATATTTCAAGTTTGAGACATACTTTTTTGTGTATGTTATTGAATATCACTTAACCTCTTCTACTTTCTTTAAGGCAAAACAGGTTCAAGTATATATTTTTTTCTAAGTAGACTATTTTTATTGTTGATGGTGATATAAGTAGGGATTATTTTGAAGAGGACACTTATTCAATTGTTTAGAAAATGATGCATAACAGGAATGTACAGTAGTTCTATTGTGGAAAAGAGATAAAGGAAAGAGAACTCTCTTAATTTAAGTTTTTATTTAAATGGTAATATAAATATTTGGCCACTGGGGGGCTCCATATTTTAAAAAATGAAAGCAATGGTCACTAACAATTGTTAACAGTACAGAAAGATATTAAAGGGCTTCATGTTTTCTAGTAAAGATGTTGAATTAAATAGCTGCTGATTATAAATGAAGTTGTGTGCATGTGTAAATATAGTGTATTTAACAGGTATTTGCTTCCTCCTTTTTCTTATATTGGAATGAAAATAAATTACCCAACTTCTTCATGAATAAAATGCCTCCCAACTCAGATGTCAAAATATAAAACTAGTCATCTGAAGCCCCTCAGTGAAAAAAGTTGAGAGATTAAATATTTTTTCTTATCTCTGACCTATATGTATGATTTTTATATGAGAAAACTACTTGTTTTAGGGTTCATTGAGATTATTTCCATTTAGTTTTATAAAATCTGCATTTATTGCAGCGAATGCTATGCTATAATTAATAAGACTCACAGACCATTAGGATACATTTTGAATTTGAACCATAAACAAAAGTAGACATGGCATCAAAGGATTAACAGTCGCTGATATTTAAGATCTTTCTTTGGTCCAGATGTGTAGTTTACATTATTTGGCTTGGAAAACTGAGCTTTGGAGCTTGTTTTCCAGTATTGAAGTAAAATAGGAAGTTACAAAATTGACAAATTAGAAACTCTCGTAATAGGCATCAATCAGTACCTAAGGGGAAGCATCTTTTTGTGTAGAAAAATTCAAGACGGGAAACTATTGTGTTCCTCAAAAACAGCGTTTTTACTTCCTTGATCTTTCCCACTTGAAAAAAAAATGTTTTGATTTCCTTATAATTTTGAAGTGTTTACTTTTTAAATGTTTGATCTAAGCTCAGGGAAGCTTGCAATTTCTAGTGTAGTGAAGCATTTTTTCTTTATTCCCTGATAAGATGTGGATTTCTTTGTACTGAGCTTGCAGAGCTGAGACTGTGCACTTTGGGTGATCTGAGTAGTTAGTGAAGAAGTTCCCTGTCATTCAGATAGCTTTGTCCCTCAGCACCTCCTCTTCACAGAGGAAGCTGTAATGCAAACTCATTGCTAATCAGGAGGAAACAAACCCAAACCAAAAGGAAACAAAGTAAAAAACTAACAACTTTTATAGCTGTTCATTTGAAAACTATCCAGGGTCTAGGAATATGTAAATCTCTATTTCTACACGAGGACTCACTATTAATATAGGGACAAAGGTAGCAAAACATCATGAAAGACAGCAGTCCCTACATTAGTACTAATTATGCACACGATGCCCAGCAACATTATGGAATGATTTTTTTCTTTTAAGCCACTGTCAAATAGGCAGTCTCCCAGAAGGTTTACCTTCTCCCATTACTGCCACCTGCCTACCTTACCCAGTCCACCACCTATTCACACTGCTCATTAGTAGTAGTGTGTTAAAGGGGGTACACTTCATTCTTTCTACAAGATGTGTTCCATCTATTTAATAGTCATGGTAGCATCATCCATCTGGTTGTAGCCTACTGGGCATGGAGAGAAATTGTGCCCTTGTGGCCGCAGATGCATCCTTCATATTAGTCGACCGTGTTGCAAAATGTGTTTGTAGCCGTAATATAAGGGGAGGGCATAGGCAAGGGCGTGACTGACACTGCAGCATGCCCTCCTTGATGCCACGTGAATTTGAAGACAAGTCTGCATTGCTTGTATTGAGAAACTTTCTTTCAATGTCTTTTTTTAAATTTTTTTTATTTAACAGATCCATTTTTATGTATGGCATAAATTGGAGGGATGCCTGTAAAGGTACAGTCTTGCTATAAAAGAGAATATGCCTAGCCAGCCTGATTCGTTGTTACCTGTGATCATTTTAACCGTGCACTTTAACCATCTGAGCTCCTCAGCCACAAGCACTAGCAGTTTCCATCAGTTAATTTCTATCGCCTCAGCCCTTGTATCTATATAGTACTCCTCATGCCTGGGTGCACTTGGGATTCACCCGGGGAGCTTTTAGGACTAAGGATGCCTGAGACCAACCCTACAGATTATTCTTCTGTGTTAGGGTACAAAGTTCCTGGGCATCTGCATTTTCAAAGTGTCTCCTGTGATGGTGTTTGGGTTGAGAGTGACTGATTCGACAGTGAGCTTCATTTGTGGGAACTTTTTGAGGGCCCCTACGCATTCTGATGAATTAAACAAATGTCTCAGAGTACATACAGCTACTCTTTATATTTGAATATGTTCTTCCCCCATCCCCACCGCTACCCCGCCTCTGAAGAAAAGAAACAAACCTGGTATTATTTTTGGTTGCTGGCATTGCCTAAATTAGTTTGAACTGAACTACTTATAGTTGTGGGGTGAGGAATGGGGAAAATGATGTTAGATTTTTCAGATAGGGTTTGCCCCACCCTGATGAGTTTGTCATTTCTGCCCACCGAAGCAGTCAGCTTATCTTTCCCTTTTCTACCAGTTCTAACAGGAAATAGAATATGATCTGGCCAAGGGAGCATAATTCAGTGAGTGAAATGCACTTTGGCTTGTAGAGATCTTTTGAAAAGTGTGGGATGGTAAACAGAAGAAAAGTCGTGGAAACACAATGTGTCTGCTACAGGCAGGCTGTAGGGTGCTGTAGGGAGAGAGCATTTCAGGATTAGNATCTCTTACAACTGCTTCTTTTTTACAAACACTCCAGCAATTCATTTTTCTGTTTTTGTTTTTTTTTTAACTTGGGCTTTACTTTTTTTTTTTTTTTTTTTTACCTTTTAGGTTAACTGGCAATAAATTTTTTTTTTTGCGTACGGGTCACTGAATTTTAAACATGAACAGGTTTTGTGTACAGTTCAGTGTTAAAATTTAGAAACCTCCATCACGCCCCAAAATTCTAATGCGCTGTTTGTAGTCATGCCTGCCTCCCAACTCCTGGCAACCACTGTTTTTCTCTTCATTACTATAGTTTTGTCTTTTTGAGCATGTAATATAAATGTAATCGTATGCAGTGTAACCCTCTGAGACTGGCTCTGTTTATTTCCTGTAATGCCTGAGATTCAGCCAAGTTGTTGCTTATATCAATAGCCCATTCTTTTTTTTCTTCTGAGTGGTATATATACCGGGGGTGCCAAAAAAATGTATACACATTTTAGGAGATGTTATCTATGTATTACTTTTCGAAGTTGAATTGAATTATGGTAGCAATGTGTCATTGCTGAAATCAAATGTGACTTGTATTCATCTTTTGTTATTGGTATATATTGAGTATTACAGTTTTAATACAGTTTCTTCCTTTCTTAAAATGTGTATACATTTCTTTGGCATCATGTGTGTGTGTGTGTGTGTGTGTGTGTGTGTGTATAATATATAGATAATATAACATATATTATATACACACATTATAGTTATTTTTTTAGCCATTGAATTCTTTATAATTTATGGCAATTATGAATAAAGTCACTATAAACATTTGTATACAGATTTTTATGTGAGCATAAGTTTTGATTTCTCCCAAGTTAATACCTAGGAGTGGGACTGTATGGTTATATCGTAAGTGCATGTTTATATAAGAAATGTCTAAACTATTTTCCGGAGCAGCTGTACCACCTTTAAGTCCTTTCTATCTTTCTGTCCTTTTCAAGAGTGTTTGCCTTACTTGTTGGAATATTTTTATAAAGCTTCTTTAAAGTCTTTGTCAGATAATTCTAACATCTGCATCATTTCAGAGTTGGCACCTATTTCCTTTTTCTATGCAAGTTCAGATTTTTCCTATTTCTTTATATTCTGATTAATTTTGTGTTTTATCCTGGACATTTTGATTATCATGAGATTCTGGGTCTTTTTAAAATCCTATGGAAAATATTGACATTTCAGTTTCAGGAGGCAATTGAGTCAGCTAAGCTCAGGATCCAAGTTCCAACGAGCCCTCTGTGAATTGTGTTTCCTGTATCAGTTCAGTTTTCGGAGGCTTTTCAGTGTTATTTGGATTTGTCCCACTCATTTGCCACCCAGTGGCCAATCTAGGAATTGAGCGGTGCTCTTATCCAGTAGTTCAGTTCTCAGGGCCTGTGCATGATGTTTAGGATCAGATCCATGCATGTGTAGCTTGGGGTGAGACCAAGAGTTCTTTAGAACACCCCTGCTGTCTCCCACTTTCATTTTGGTTCCCTGATTGGTGAGCTGGGGCTTTAGTCATCATGCTTTTCTGTGCAGTTCCCATGGTGGTGCCCATGCCCGTGGATAAGTGGTGGGAGGATAGAGAGAAAATAAAAGCAAGGGGGGTTTGCCCCGCCCTCTGGAACCAGTGTTCCTCCAATCAGAAATGAAGGTTCCCCTCGCTCAGAGCTTTGCTCCTGTGGGCTCCTGTGTTTGCTCCCTTCCTCTGTAGCAGAAATCCTTGAGGCCCACCCAGCACATAAGAAAAAAACGGTACTTCAGAATTTGTTGTTGTTTCCCTATTTCTGTTGCTGAAATAGCTGTGACGTACATTCTGTCCAGGTTTTGATGGCTAGTGGGATAGACAAGGGGGAGTATATTTACTTCCACTCACCCAGACTGAAGCCCACTGATTAGTGTTGAAATAATTAATGGGGACAACAGAGGTAGAGCCTCGGTTTTGTGGAGCCTGGAGGTCATACAGTTTGGAGGCCCTCTTTAAGAAAAAGAATACAAGTTGTGAATGCGAAATTAGGCACGATTTCTTGGATGGGGCTGTGAAAGGAAAGGACCCTGAAGCGTAAGCTTCCCTGGCTTTCATAAAAACCTGTCTATGAGGAAAGATAAAACATAACTAAGTACTGATTATGGGTCAGGCACTGTGCAAGGTGTTTTAAATCCATGTTTTTATTTAATATTCATAAAAATGCAGTCTGTTTTATCCCATTTTACAGATGAGGAAAACAGATTGAGTATAGTTAAATCATGCAGATATAAGGGGCTTTATAACCCTAATACGCTAATTCTGAAGCACAGGATGTTTCACTACCCATGGTACTTTGTGGAATAAAAAAATCAGACATTAGGAAAGACAGGATAGGCCTGCCGGGGCTCTGCCATTGTTTGGGAAATTCTCCAAAACATTTAAAAAGTTTAAAACATACAAAAGGCAAGTCACATTTTTATT
>NW_017731504.1:971891-983167 GCF_001890085.2 Hipposideros armiger
AAAAAAAAACTGAAAAGGAAAAGCTAATAACTTAAGACAAGTTTTGAGGTTGTTTTTTAAAGACAGTGTCTTTTTTAATGGGGGTCTCTTGCATATAAATATTACCAGTGCACTCTTTCTTCTTGCTATTTGTGCATTATCCATAGCAACCTGGTGACATTTCAATCTCATGTTCATTTTCCTTAGCTACCAGACTCTTTACATTTTCTCTTGTCGCTACCTTTTTGACCTGTACCTAAGAAATGTAAAATTTACTTTTAACCACAGGAGACATCATTAATAATGTAAAATTTTAGATATTTAAAAACTTTTCAAGTTATTCCAAAGTGAATCGGAAATGGTTTTCAGAATAGTTAATCCAGTTGCCTTCTGTTAGTTAGCACCAGCAGTCAAGAGCTGGCTAACATTTTCCAATTCTAGATCCTAGTGGGAACCTTCCGTGGAGTCTTAAAAATGCTTGTTTCTACTTATCTAGTACTACTACTCAGTTTTTGCAAGTATCTAGGTGTATCTATCTGTATTTTATTTAAACTTCATTTTTACTGAGGAATTATGATTTGTAAAGTTAGAGCTCTGGGAGTTTGTTTTTTGCTTTTAGGTGAGACGTTTGGGATGACCTTTAGAGAGTGGTTCACACAAAAATGTGCGGTTACAAAAAGAGCTCACCTGCGGGTATCCAAGTTGTTATCTGTATGGTGGAATTTTAACTGAAAAGGAATGTCCTCTGGCAGGGGAACAGTGGTAAAATCCTACAGGAAGTCAATTATGGGGCATGTTAATCCTACCAAGATATTATTCTCATGATCATCAATTCCAGGGTGCATTTACCACCCTGCAAGTTCAGCTGAAAATATGCTGAAAGGCACATTTCATACGGTAATGAAATAAAAATGTGGACCTAAGTCCGTGAGATACAAATTAGAAAATAAAATCCCTAGTCAAATGTTCATATCTGACACATCCTTGGCTCTCTTACAATTTAGTAGCGTCGTCTTTGGGGATGTTCATAAAATAATGATTAAAAAAATGCACTTAGAGAAGTTTTGTGGTTGAATGATTTACCCCTCTGATAATTTTTATTCTAGAGATTTTATTCTTATTTGTGAGGTTGATGAACATAACTGAAGCTATTGGGGGCTCTGTCCTCTTAACATGTAAAATCGGGGGGGGGGAGCTTGTTATGTCACTGTAATAATTTTTTATAGATTTGAATGTCTATAAGGTGTTTTGGATTTCAAAGTACAGTTCTATGAAAATAGATAAACATGCTATTTGTTTTGAATTCTTGTGTTAATCCAGTTTCAGTTCAGTGTAACAATGTGAGCATAAGCGTGGTAGGTTTCTTTTGCTATGTTACTGCACTAGTACATTCTGCACTTGGACCAAGGGGATAAGGCCGTGACTGCTGGGCACCATGACCGCTGGGGATAATGGATTCCAAGCCTCATGGCTTCCAACTGTCATTTGCTTTGATGTCGCAAAGCTTAAAGAATCTTGAAATATTTGAATCTTAGACTCTAGGGCCTAGAGATCAGCCCTCAGTGCCCTGCATGCATCTCTATACAGTGACTCCTAAGGTTTTTGCTTGAACATCTCCATTGAGGGAGAAATATCCAAGTGACTCACTTCATTTTTGGACAGATTTCTGATGATTAGAAAGTGTTTCCTTGTATTGAGCACCCCAGACTGCCTCTTAGAAACATCTACTAATTGTTATCTACTAATAATTCCAGTTTTAAACTCTGAAATTATTTATAATAAGAAACATCTACTAATTATTATCTACTAATAATTCCAGTTTTAAACTCTGAAATCACCATGTACAAGTGCATCCGATGCCTCTTTCTCATAAGACCCCAAAAGGTTATGAAAACAGCACTTCTTTTTTTCCAGAGTAACATTTTCATTTCCTTCAACCACTCTGCCCCCAACGGGGTTGGTTAGCCCCTGCCTGTAATCTTTCAACTTTGAGTTTTTTCTGACTTCACCTGGTACAGACAGCACCAGGTAGAGTGGGCTCTCATCTCCTTTTACTGGGCAGCGTAGTTCTGCTAAGCCTGATTTCTTTCTGCATGCTTCACACTGCTGACTCATATTGCATTCTGTCATTTTACATGCTTTCAGTTAAGGCAGGCATCCCCTACTCTCTACTTTCAGACTTTTGTTCATCCCAGTTGATGCTACTAAGTTTAGACTATAGGTGTTACCTTTCAGTGATATGAACAGATAAAGTTGATGGTGCTTACTTAATAAAACTGTGGGTGTGCTTTCATGTTACCCACTCTTATTACTCCACAGTTGGAGATTTTTTTTTTTTTTTTACTTAGATATAATGCCTGTTAGCATGCAAATTTTATCCTCCAGTTGACATTGTAAACCTTCTCAGTCATTCACGTAAAAGCTGGTTTTAATGTGGAGGATGGTGGAGTGAAACCGGCTGGTAACTGTGGTGATGTGAAGCGTCTTTAGGGGAGTTGAGAAGATTTGTGAAAAAAGATTGAGGACACCAAACCTCAGCTTTAATTTTGCTTATGACTAATTCTGTAGTGCTTTTCTTCTCATTTTAAATCATGTCACACATGAGCAAACAGATCCGTGTTGTTTGTTGAGACTCTCTGCTCAGTAGTTCATGGGACAGAAACTATGCTGTTTCTTGGAACCTTATACAGTGAAATCTAGATGACTTGCGGCTGCTTTGTAGTCTCCAAAAGATATCACATGGTATGTTAGGTATTGTCAGGTTTACATTTGCATTATCAACTCATTCTCTCTTCCTATCATCTTTTTTTACCAAGAGTTAGGTGACCCAAGTTCAAGGTGGTGGTGAAGGTGCGGTGGGCAGGGAGTTGAATCCTCAACTCTGTTTTGTTCTGAGAACAAAAAGCATAGCTCAGAAAATAAATAGAAGAAAAGTATTATTTGAGTTCTCATACTGGAACTTCGAAAGAGGTTTCTCTCTTAATAGCATCTTTTCTCTCCTCTACCTGTTTATCTAATGTCCCATTCTCAGCTCTGTGTAAAATTAGCACACATTCAACATGCTCAGTAAACATATTAAAATGGCTGCTTTGGAGGGAGGAAAGGGAATGAACTAAAGGGAACCTAATTAGCGAATTAAAATGATCTTGTCAGCAGTGGTGTTAAATTGTGTTGCAGATTGTACTGTAAACAAATAGACTTGAATTTCAAGCCTTGGATTTCGAGTCTGTATCTTAGACTATATCTTGAAGATCCCCCGAAATTCATTCTATGAAACTTTTGGTGTTGACTATATTCATTGAAGACTAGGAACCACACACCAGAATTAGAATCCAAGATGTTACTGTTTAATGTTCACTCCCAAAGTAGAATAATTGAAGTTCAGTTTTAAGTGTGTTGTGGCAGCAGCCTTTGACATTTCTAGAACACTGTAAAAGCCTTGTTGACATGGCTATGTCATTGTTAACATAGCTATATCCCAGGTCTGAATTTAAATGATATTTTTCTTTGTTATCACCCTTACCTCCAAAGTAAGAAACAAGTACGTGTGTTTTTGCTTTTAAATTACAGCACGCACGCTCTGGAATCTGAGTAACCATAAAACTCAGCACTTTGGGGTTGGGTGTGTATGTTCATCACGTATATTCTGTTCAACTTTTATGAAAGAGGCCTGGGTCGAGTAAGCTGATATGAGAGATGTAGTGAAGAAAATCATTTCCAATATATTGTGTGATACTGATTCTTTGGTTTTATGACTATTACTATCTATGACAGCAACTCATGTTACAAAGAAGATTTCCTTTAAAAAATATATTCAGAGTAGTTTTGGTGTTACATTTTACTTTGTTTTAATTCTTCAAAAATTCATTATGTTTTTCTAGAAATATTTGTGTTAACTCTTACCAAAGCAAAAGACTGTATTTCCAACTGTTTCATTTTTTTTTTCTCCTTCCTCCTAAATCTAAGAAAAAAATATAATTTCAGGCATGGAGAATGAATTGTGTGCCACTCTCCACTTAAGTATAAGAGCATACATAACAAATTTAAAGACACTGGAAATGCCCTTAGAATTGGTTTTAGAAGTCGGATTAACATTAGTCAGTTTTTCAGTGTTTTTGTCGAAACCTGAAACTTCTCTTTACAGGAAATACAAATTGAAAGAGAAATTGGTGTTGTAGGAGTACAGATTGAAAAATTTATTAAAAGGCATGATGTGTCACCAATTTTGGATAAATTTGTTGAAATTAAGATTTGAAGTAAGGTAAAATAAATCAGTACTCCCTTTTATTCATTCTAGGAGACATGCATGTGGTCCAGTACTTTTATGTTCTTTTTCTCTTGACTACAACAAAACTGCAAACCATTCTAACTTTCTTTTCTGCTCTCACTTCCAGCATGAGTAATAATATAGTGTAACATAGCTAGCTGTTACTTGTTTTGTGTGCTGTGCCCCGATTCAGGTTTTATACCCGTTCCTCAACCACAGAGCTGGCTGAGGTTAGGTGACATTTCTATCCCTGAAGCTACAGTACATTTAGGTCAGCCCCCCTCAAGGTACGTGAACTGTGAGCAAGAACTATTTTCCCCCAAATCAGTGTTTTTACCAGAAAACGGGAGATACCTGTATACTGGGCAGGCAAAAATATCTGTCTCTCATTTTCTGTTTAAGAAAAGCCAGTAGAGATGTTCCTCAGTTTAAGACAGTGTTATGTCCCATAAACCATCATACATTGAAAATATCGTAAGCCGAAAATGCATTTAATACACCTTGCCTACTGAACACCATAGCTTAGCCCGGCCTTCCTTAAATGTTCTCAGAACACAATATCCAAAAAAGGCTGGCAACACAGCACACGAAAGTGTCAGTTGTGATCGATTGCATGGCTGCCTGGGAGCTGCTGCCCACTGCTTGCTGCCGCTGCCCAGTGTCAAGAGAGAGCTTCGTACTGCATAGCTCCTGCCCAGGAAAAGATCAGAATTCAAAATTTGACAGGAAACGATCAGAATTCAAAATTTGAAGAATGGTTGCTACTGAGTGCACATTGCTTTCACACCGTCATAAAGTTCGAAAATCATGAATTGAATTCATCTTTAAGTTGGGGACCATCTGTTGAGAAAAATAACTTTTGTGGCCGATTTTTCTCCCATTTCAATAAGGCTTCCGCAAGTGAGTTTCCTTTTGAACTTGAAAGGTGACGACATTTGATTTTGTTTGGAAAAATGTTGAAGTGTTAAAATACTGTTAGCAGTATTGAGAACCATGGTTCTTGCAGATGTCTCTAGGGCTGCTTCAGGATACGCCTGCTACCTTGTATTCCCTGTGAGTTGGTGGCCCCTGGGGTTGTATAATAGTGAGTTCTGAGGGTCACCATACTGGAATTAGTGACAAAAAATAAACCTTGTTTCTACCAGTGGGAATACTTGGAGAATATTTCCTTTGATTTTTTTTTTGATTGGCTTAATTTGATCCAAATATTTTACATTACTTTAAAAAATGGACTACCGTAGGAGCAGTAGCAACGAATGCAGAAGGCATTTATTGAGGATTAGACATCAGTGGAGCATTGATACTGGACTACAGAGGTGGTTGTAGGGCATGTGTTGAGTTTTAATGGGGGACATATAATAATTTTAATTGGTACTGGGGGTTTCTGGTGGGAGTGAGCATTTAAGGGAGAATTACTGTTTCTATATTCTCAACTGGCATTGGCTTGTCATTCTTCAGTCAGTATGTAATTTTAATATTGTTAGAAGGAAGTAAATTGATATTAGCTTTTTTAAAAAATGGATAAACTTTTAGGTTCACAGGAAAACAGAAGAGAAAGTGCAGAGTTCCCGTATACCTACCACCTTTCCCCGACACACGTACAACCAACATTAACTTTTTACCCCAAGCAATTTTGAGAATATTGAGAAACACAGAGAAATATTTTGCATGCTTACTTCTATAACTCGAAAATTATCTCTGCCTGAATTCAGACCAGAAAGGGGGAAGTGTTCTGGAGCCAAGAAGCATTCTCCGACTTAACCCTGAGAATGAAAAGTTACGCCCTTTTTTATGATCTCTTTCTAGCTGAACATTGCTGCTATGGAAGACCACAGGAAGAATAGGGCTACAATGTCACCGGGTCTGGAGCCCCCCGCTGGTCGGCAGATAGCAAACTGTAGCTCAAACTGATTGACAGTAGTTCGGAAGAGCAGTATGCTCTGCAGGCAAATGCTCTTTGCCATGGCGGCAGCCCTGGGTTCTGGCCTAGCTGCCTCTAGATTGCTGTGTGGTAGAAGGGGTTGACCTGGAGTGACCTCTAACTCTCACTTGCCTCCGACACTCTGTGATTCCATGATTTAATGGAATGTCTAGTAGGCCGTAACATCAGATTCTACAGGGGCAGCCGTGTGGAGTACTGGGAAAAGCTCGTGGGGTGTTGCCCCAGCTTGGGCTAACTAACTAACTGAATGCCCTTTGTCCAGCCAGTTAACCTTTTTGGGTCTGTCTTGGTTTCAGCTATGGAAATGTTTGATTGGACTTCCCTGTTTCCCTCTTAGGAAAGTTTCTTGGATCTTTGTGATTTAAATAGCTAATTACTGCATGGTATTATTTGTCCCAGGAATACCTGCTTCGTGAATAAATAGCTTCAAAAGGGAGCTTATTGATCCTTATTGTGGATCACTTTTGAGCAGATTCCTTTGTGCCTTTATATAGGAATATTCTTGCAGTTACCCTATCTGGAGCCAGGGTCTTTCTGCTGCTGTGCTATTTGCTAGTAATACTTTAGGCGCACTTGAAAGAGACAGCGACTCTTTCTGGATAGGACAGTTGTGTTTTGTTTTTTTATTAGCACAATATAAATTTTAATAGAAGTGTGCTTTTTCATAACATTGCTGAAAGTGAAATTATATTTGTGTTTATATTTAAATCGTATTTGTGCAGTTTAATTAAAGAGAAAGACTAGTGTCCTTTGCTTCTTAGAACAGAGTATTTTCCATTAAAAATTACATAAATTGCTAATGACTAACTTTTTTTATCAAATAACTTTGGACTAAGTTGTTTACGTAAGGGATTTTCTGTATATTTTGAATTATTGCTGATGTGAAAGCAGGAACAATGTCTTACCTCAAAGGACCAGGCAGCCCGAGGTTCTCCCGGTGGGTTTCATTTGCAGAACCCCTCCCTGACAGGACAGGCTAATTCCTAAAGTGTGTAGGCCAGAGTTTATGGGCTAACCCACATAACGCATAGGTGAGACATCCACAGGGCTGGATTATCTTAATCTTCTATTTTCCAGCTCAATGCTCAGTGGCTTGATGGAGCTAATGAATCTTCCTAAAGTACCTAGCGGTTTCTCGTCGACATTCCTGATGTAGCTGCTGGCAAGCATGTTTTCATACTCTTCCTGGATGTGAAACTCCTCCTGCCTTAAACATGCAATTTCCCTAACTGAGAAGGTCAAAGGCATGTTTATACAGTTAACAAGAATATAAAAGAGGCATTCAGTGCCTCCCTGCCAGGCCATCTGACTGGACTAATGCCTACTCATTTTCCACCTTTATGTATGGAAACTGCCGAAATTCATGGTTGCACCATGGCCCCCGAAACAACAACCGTATGGCAAATGAGCATTATAATAAAATATCCATATTATCAAGTTAGCTAATGCACCTTGAAATTGGTAGGAGTAAAATGTGGTTTCTCAGACTGTCAGAATTAAACACATGTTCAAACCACCCAAAGTAAAACAAAATCTACAGTGAAACGCCATTCGAAACTAGCAATTCACTTAGCATCTACATGCTGAGAATATGCCAGGCAAACTTCAGCATGTTCACAGTGTACCTTTATTAAATGCTTTTCTACCACTTCGTTTTAACTCTAGTGAAACTGCTAGCATTTATTGAGCACTTACTATATGCCAAGCCTTTTGTATTTGTAATACCCTCTAATCATTCAAGGCAACCTCTAGAGCTGTAGGGATTGTTATCCCTATTTTGCAGATGTAGAATGGCGGGTCAGGGAGTCTCAGGAATTGGCCCACAATTGTGAGGAGTAAATGGTGGGTGCAGGGTTTGGCACTAAGGTCAGTATGCTTTGCAGAACACCATGCTGTTAACTGTACTCTGCTATTTATGAAACTGTGGAGAGGAAAAATAAAGAGCAAACTGAGTTACTATCTCATTTCCCCACAGTTCGTGTTCTGTTTTCTGACATGAAACTCAGCCAGACACTCAGCCAGACCTGCCTCCTGCCCTTCTAGCATGCTTCCTGGCATTGAACTGTGGCTTGTCCTGCGCCTGTGCCTGTGCCTGTAATACCCTCCGCCATCCTCTCCCCACACCCCAAATGGCCACAGGTGCTTGAGGTTCCAGCTTTGTTAATTTCCTGCAGAAACATGCCCTTGTACATTCTAACCTTTTTTGAATGCTTTGATTACCATTTTGACATTATACATTCGTCTATTGTCAAGTACCATGTGTGTGCGTGCGTGATTGCCCGACCAGATAGATGATCAGCTTCCAGAGAACAGCAGCTCTTGTAATATACTGTTTTCAGTGTTAATACATAGTAGGTCATTAATAATTTCTCAAACCGTATATTGTTTGCAACTCTGTGCTGCTGGCACAGAGATAGATGGCAGCTAGTTTTTACAGTGTACTTCTGTAATTGGTAAATATTGAGTGATAAAGGGGAGAGGATTTCCAAATCTTTCATCTTGCTGTTATAAGAGGTCCAGTTCCAAACAATGAACACTCGAGTTTCCTGTCTCTGCCTGCTAGTGTCTTCTGACACCTTCCTGGAAAGTCCAAACAGATGGACAAATCTGGAATGACTTAGTAGTCACTTTGGCTTACTGTTGGATGTCTAGGGATATTCACTTCGGACTTGTTTTGCGTTTATTACTAAGTTTAAGCTTTCCTAACTGAAAGGCTCTGAGTCATGAGGGAATGCAAGGATTGGGGAGGAAAAGTGACAAAGAGTTACTCAGATTTGCATTTTCTTTTTAAAGAGATATTCATTCACGGTATAGCTGACACTGGTAATTTCTGTGAAAGGTTTGTGCCTGGCCAAAAATGTTTGTGAAATAGCGGTGGTTTAAGCTTTAACTATAAAGACTGGTAGGGTGGGTGATTTTAATAAAAGTGTCTTTATTCATACCTTCCATTGTCACTGTCTAATAAAGTATGAATAAAGATAACAGCTTTGTTGAAAAGCATATATATGCACATGTATATGATATGTATATGTTGGATGTGGATGTATATATGTGTATATGTGTGTGTGTGTGTGTGTATACATGCATATATGTCTCCCTACAGTTAACTTTGTTTATATGAAGATATTTTATTTCAGCAAATGATTTGACTGAAGACCAGACTATCAGCTTAGCATTTCTAGGAAAAACATCCTTTGGCCTGTGGTGGGACCACAGTGACCTGAAGCATGGAATTCATTGACCAAAGTTATATCATTACTAGGATGCCAGTATTGAGGAGATTAAAGGAATATGGGGTATAGTGGGGTGGGTGGGAGGACCTTATACACACACAGGACAGGGAAGGCTTTAGTTAAATCAATGAGAATTTTTTTTTTACTACAAATATGATACATTACATAGAAGTAAGAGTAAGTGTTTTTATAAGCAACATTTAAGTTTTATTTATAAACATATAGTATATAAAAGAGTGATTTGAGAAAAATATAAGAATTGTATTCGTGTAAAGAAGTAGTTTCAGATAAGAAACCTCTTAAGAAAACCTGCATTATAAAGTGGAGATTGGGATACCTATTGTTGGGAAAATGGAGGAAACCGGTAGAAGGAAGATTTAGGAAAAGAGTGGATAATAAGACTGTTATTTCTGACTTGGACTTGTTTTGGCTCTCTGAGGTCATGCTGACTCTTAGATTTAGAAATGAAGCCTCTTTCAAAGTATAAACCTAGTTGAAAATTATAATTTTAAAATTTGCTTTCTTGGGTGCTCCATTTTGTTTTCTTCAAGCATAAAAGCATGAGTATTCTATTTTCAGGAGGATGAGGGAAAAAATGTATTGCTCTTTCTAGCAGTTTGGCTATCTTTGTTGTTGTTTCCAGCCCCATAAATGAAGAGGCATCTGCACCATGCATTGTATCATGCCCAGCAATTTTTTTTTCATTTGAATCTAATTGTTCCTTAGCAAATAATTGCAGTCCAGAATGACTTTTATTGAGCTTGATTGAATTAGGGTTATGTATGAAAATGAGTTAGTTAAAGCTTAATCTATTACCCAGAGAAATGATGGAAACATCAGAAAAGCAGTCATTCGTGGGAATTAAATATTCTTCCATATAAGTGGGCAACATGGTTGCCTTGGAGTCCCTTCTGCACTGACTAGGTAGTTGTAACATCAGGGTGCAAAACACACAGTGTTGGCATAGAAGAGGATTTTGCCAGTGTGTGCCTCTGAATGTTATACAGGACATTAACGCTAATTGGGAGTCTGCCTCATTGTAAGAAGTGGCGTCTCACCTTTTTTAGTATAATAAGCTTTTCAAAACATAGCACCCTGAGGGGCAGTATGTAAACTGTGGCAGAAAGCCAGTTGCTTTGGGATATTTCATTGGTTGCTTAGGCCAGATATTTAAGATAGGTTTTTTTTTTTTTAGGTGCCAAGTCATATGCCCTATTTGTGGTAAGAAGCAAATAATAGATATTTAGTAGGTAGCTGTTCCACCTGCCATGATGAAGTTTCTCAGAGGGAGTCCTGAGCTATGCCAGATCAGTCCTGGCTAGGTGGGCATCCTGTGCGAGGCAGCGTTACGGGTGGGAAATAGAGGCCTTATAAAGGGAAAGGGAACAGGTTCCTAATGAGGCAGTGGGAGCTAGATCATGGGGAGTCAGGAGCCAAAGTCCTGTGTGTGAGAGAGGGAGGGTTGAGAGGAAGCTAAAGTGGGACTCAGAGAACACAGGCAGGCCCATGGGGCGGTTCCGATGAAAATCTGCCCCGGCTTTGGTCTAGGGCACATTCAGATCACCATTTTGCAGGGTTGTGTTCACACTTAAGGCATTTCCCTCCGCTTGCCCACCGGTCCTCAGACACCTCACATCGCCATCCATTTCCATCAAATCCGAACACCTTGTGAAGTACGGGTAATTTAAATGCAGAACAGCTTATGCTGAAACTGCCTTTCTGAAGCTACTCATGTAGGCATTTGTAACAGCCAGATAAAATCTGGAGTCTCTAAGTTTGGCTATCAAAGAGAGTCTGTCTCAGGCAGGGTCTTCAGCCTTGAAATTGATTCTGCTCCGTGGCTGATTCCCTGGCT
>NW_017731504.1:983687-988639 GCF_001890085.2 Hipposideros armiger
CCTAGTAAGTTAAATCCAACACTCGCTGTTATCCTAAGGTTTTTAAAACCCACATTGGCCACAGCACAGCCAACCTCCTTCCTTTTCCTCCCCACTCCTCACAGGTGAGAAATTATTAAACACTAATCAAAACAAGGTATAGTTATGGTCCATTTTGGGGATACATGTCTGATTGTAGAAAAAAATAAAAGGGTACCTGAAGATCATTGACAGTTCATTTTTGATCCTAAAAGAGGTTCTATAGATAGGACTTACTAGCATATTTAATTTCCCAGACAGCATGTGCTCATTTCTTAAACTAAAAAGTAAACAAATCAACCAAAATAAGAATTAAACCCATACTGTCAAAATTAGTAGTGGAAACTTGTCTCCCAATTTTGGCATATAAATTATATATATAGAATTTTTAGTTTATCCCAATTTACTTACCTGACACGTTTTTTTACATCACAATTTTTACTCATTTATTTTACAATACTTATTTTAATGGTTCTTCTCTATTATGGCTTTTATGGATTTATGTGAAGAAAAAAACACAAATAAATATATGATAGTTTGTGATTTTCTTACAACAGCATTTTAAATAATATTTAGTTGCTTATTTTATGCTATAATAATTAAGAATAGACTTTTACACCATTATTTAGTCAGTTGTTGAAATTGTACAATCCTTAGTAAAAACATAGTCATTTAATTTGGAAGTATTCATATGTATCCTTTGTAGTTTACTTCAAAGATCTGGATTTATTCTTTCATCCATACATTTGTTTTAAAAAATACGGATGAATGAGGAGTATCTTGTGTGAAGCTACATGAGACCATTTAATATTTTATTCATTCTTTCCAGCTATTGTTTTCTTCGCTAGCACTGGGTGATAACTGAATCATCTAAGTCTAGATAGGATTACTTAAATGAATCATTACATGTTTTTGATATTTAATGTGTAAGAGCCAGTTCTTCCATATCATATGACATAGCGATTAGGAAAAAAACTTCAAGCCGGAAAATGACTGATAGTATTCATAAAGCTGGAAGCTAGTAGTGATATCGAATTTCTAGAGTGTGTTATAGCCTACTGATCATAAAGAAATATATTGTCAATATATTGTCATAATCTGCGGGGGCAGGGGGGGGGAAGGGGGGAAGGGCCGGAAATCGTCCCTCTTAGTTGAATGAGAATTCAGATTTCCTATATTTGCATCTCCACCATACCCCATGATTTTTTTTAAACTATCTTGCTTCACTCATTATGTTTAAAACATTTAAAAGATAAATGATAAGATATTAATATTTGAACCATAGCTTGTCTGGTTGGGCCAGTTATTTAAAATAACTTGAATTTCGTCAGGATGCCAATTAAGTCATGTTTTTCCAAGGGAATTTGCCTGTAATTCTACACCTAGTTTTAGCCAAAAAGCTGAGAAGTGGTCACCTGTAATTCTTTGTCTCTGTAACTTTACTCTCCCAATTCCCATTGAATAATTTTAGTGACTTTTTGTTAATTTCGACATAAACACTTTAGGCCACTTTCTCTAAATAGTGTTAACATAGACATTTTTAATAATTTGCCTGATTTTGATGGTTTTATTTTTGGGGGGATTTTAACTACTTTGCTGTGGGTCTTTCACAGAATCCTGCCGCATCACAGAAGCTGGAAATTCTGATGTTCCATTGAAATCACAATGGATGGTCTTGACTTGACCGGTAAGAACAGCACTGCAGGTGCATCTTACTTACCTGGAAGCAGGGAAGCAGTCAAGGGCTTGGTGCCATCAGAGCTGCTCTCAACTTTTTCCCATCTGATGGCGTCACCTTCCATATTGATCAGGGAAGTGTGATCATTGTGTATTTTTTTTCTTGACAATTTTATTATATTTTTTAAAGCGACACTTTCATCTCCATCAAGTAAGTTAAATTTTCCTTTAAAATCATGATTTTATAAAAATTAACTATTCCAAAATCTCTCATTTGTTTCTCCACAGTAATATACTGTTGGTGAAAAGTCAGTTTATTCAAGTCCTGAATAACTATAACTAAATAAATATTAAATTGGTCATTCTCCCAATGCTATTTATTTTTTTACTGCCTTTGGCTTTCATTGAAAAATGAATCAGCATCAGAGCACTTTGGAGGGTAGTATTTTTTTACCTATTAAAAATAATAGAGGCGTGTATAGCATTATCATGAGACTTTTGAATATTAAAACCACACAATGAAGAAAAAGTTGAGATTGTAAAATATATACATATGACAAATTATATCAAACTCTAAAACTTGTAGATACTACATCTGTCCTCTTGTACATAAGTTATTTTCAAAGTTATTTCTTTAGGAAATTTTTTTTAATGGTTTAAAATATGCCAATAATATCTCAAGATTAATTTTAGTAACGGTTACTTAAATGCAATTGAGTTTTTTCAAATCTGAGAATAAAATGTGTTTACTCTCCTGATGCCTGAACACTTTATTGTGAATTGGTGATTTATAAGACTGAGCAATTTGATGTAAAATTAAATGAACAAATATAGAAAATATGGTTTGGTTGCAATTTTCAGGACATGAACTTATTTAATTTTTTTGATTAATTGAAAATTAATCTGAAATCTTTTCTGTTAGCGTGTTTGTTAGCTTATTAAATCTGTCTGGAATACCTGTATCTATCTTGTTTTAGTGAGTATATGACTGAATGTTGCTTTTATGATGTGAGCATAAATATAAACCCCTGAACCATTCTTCTGAATGTCATTGTCTAGGATTATACACATAGTAAAAATGTATCTAATTAGCTTGAATGTGTCTTTGCTAGGATTTTTAACACCCAACAAAGTCTTAATGCCAATGAGAACATTGGGATTTAGCTATAATTTTTGCTCCTTTCTGTGGTATTTTTTTAAGGCAAAAGTAAGTTAGAAAAACACATTCTAGATTTAAGAATATCAGTTAGCATGCAATTGATTATGGTTTTATTGGATTAGCTGAGTACACTATAGAATATTTAAATATTGATACTGAAGTTTCAAATATATTCTCCATTGCTAATCCGACAGGGAGTTGAGCATAGTGAGGTTTAAAGAAAGATAGATTTGTGGCAATATTCTGAATTTGCTAAATTCGAATACATATATAAAAAATAAAGCAGGACAGTATCTGACCTGCTCAGAAAACTAAATGTTAATCAGCATTAGTCTGACAGACAGTCTTGACTTTTAACTAGCCATCTGGTAGGATCTATGATTTCTGAATGTTAAGCAGATTATTTCAATAAAATGTTTTTTATTGACTACCAGAAGAAATTGACAGATAATGTTCATCTTAAATGCAGCATTAACTGAAAAATAGAAAAGATGCTATACAAAACCAGGAATAATTTAGGAAACAAATCCTGGAAAGTATTTTGTTGCAATAGGATGCCAGGGCCCAATAAATCTAGGAGACATGCTGTATCAGTCAGCTTAGGCACATTTATATTTCATTATCCAAAGAGTCCTCAAATCTTAGTGGTTTCTAGCAGTAACAGTTTCTCACTCATGTTCATGTTCCTGATCAGTCTGTTGCCACTGTGTTCCAGGTCCTCTTCATTGCTGGACCAAAGCTGAGGGAGCAACCTCTCTGGGATGTACAAGTCTTGGGGCAGAAGGAGAAAGGAATGGTGGTGGAATGGTGGCTCTTTAAAACCACTGCTTGGAAGTGGCACATGTCACTACCTCTCTATTTCCTTGACCAAAGCATGTCACATGACCAACTCTCATATTGGGGTAGGAATGGCCTTGTAAAAGAGGTGGGGTAGGGAAAGGCTGATAGGAAGGCACAGTGTGTATTTTCACTAAATATCTGCATAATCCCACTTATAGCTCTTCCAGAGTACAGGTAGTATATTAAGCTTCCAAGAAGCCCTGTAGTAAATGTATCTGTTTAACATGTAAAATTATTTGACCATGAGTCCTTTTGTGGATCACGGTGAGCTATGATACCCTATCTGTGACAAGTTTTAAGGAATGAGGAATTGATACAATTTAAGAGTTTCTTTTTGTATTATCATTTTTTTCAATTACAATTGGCATTCAATATTGTATTAATTTCAGATGGACAGCATAGTCGTTAGACATTGTTTTAACTTGAAGTGATACCCCCACAAGTCACGTACCCACCTGACACCATACATAGTTTATTATAACATTACTGACCATATTCCCTATGCTGTTCTTTACATCTTAATGACTGTTTTGTAGCTGCCAGTTTGTACTTCTTAATCCCTTCACCCTTTTTACCCTGCTCCCAACCTCACTTGCATCTGGCAGCCATCAGTTTGTTCTCTAAGTCTGTTTCTGTTTTCTTTGCTCATTTATTTTGTTTTTTAGATTCCACGTACAAATGAAATCATATGGTATTTGTCTTTCTCTGTCTTATTTCACTTAGCATAATACCACAAATGGTAAGATTTCATTCTTTTTTATGGCTGAGGAATATTCCATTGCAAATATGTACCACATCTTATTTATCCAACTGCCTGTTGATCGACACTTCAGTTGCTTCCATGTCTTGGCTATTATAAATAATGCTGCAGTGAACATAGGGATACATATATCTTCTTGAGTTATGTTTTGGATTTCTTCAGATAGATACCTAGAAGTGGAATTGCTGGGTTATAAAGTAGTTCTATTTTTACTTTTTTGAGGAACCTCCATACTGTTTTCCATAGTGGCTGCACGGATTTGAAATCCCACCAACAGTGCACAAGGGTTCCTTTTTCTCCACAGCCTCGCAACACTTAATGTTTGGTAATTTATTGATGCTAGCCATTCTGACAGGTGTGAGGTGATATCTCATTGTGGTTTTGATTTGCATTTCTGTGATTAGTGATGTTGAACATATCTTTTCATGTGTCTATTGGCCATCTGTATGTCCTCTTTGGAGAAATGTCTAATCAGGACCTCTGCGCATTTTTAAATTG
>NW_017731504.1:990024-993480 GCF_001890085.2 Hipposideros armiger
GCTTCTTGCCCCTGAGAATGTAGAGGTCCTGAGGACAGAGTGACTGCCAAATGTGGATATATGGCCTTCACTCTGAATATTAATAAGGTCAGCATCAAAGAAATAAAATTTTATAAATCATCTTGAGGCAAGGTACAAAGATAGGAGATAGTGCCGCTGAAATTTCTTCTCCATACACAGCATTTGGTTTCAAAAGAATCAGCATTTCTCTTTCAAGATTTTTTTGGTAATATTTTCCAGTGAGGGTTAAATTATTTAGACTCCTTAGAGGACTTTTCTATAGACATTGTCCCCTCGTGCTGTTAGAATCAGTCTCTTACGGCTCACAGCTTTATGCTTTTTCTAAAATGACAATTTCACTTGTTTAGTTTAGAATCACACATATATAAAAAATGATATTTTGGGTGAATTATTTTTTAAGTTGGTCCAATCTCTTCTCTTTTATAAATGGATCATCTTCGTAACTATTAGCTGTTCATTTAGCTGGATTATTGGTCGAGTTTTACTCCTCAAAAACTACCTCAAAAATGTAAGCTCTTCATTTTTAGAGATTATATAGTCTGTTTGGGCTGCCCTAAGAGAATACCACAGACTGAGTGGCCTAAACATCACAGTTCTGGAGGCTACAAGTCCATGATCAAGGTGTGGGCAAATGCTGTTTTTGGGGAGTGTTCTCACATGGCCTTTTGTCTGTGGTGAGAGAGCATGCTGTAGTGTCTCTTCCTCTTCTAATAAGGACACCCGTTCTATCAGCGAATGGCCCCACCCTAATGACCTTACTTAACCTTTACCTCCTTATAAGGTCTATCTCCAAATATGTTCACATTGGGGTTTGGGGTTTTGACACATGAATTGGAGGGCAACCAGTTCAGTCCATAACAGAGGTTTTACTGTACCGAAGAGTGAACTGAAGATTAAAATACGCTCTATAATTATTTAGTCTATAAACAAGAAAACCTGGTTTATTATAGTCACGTAAGATTCTGAAAATATCTTTGGATCTTTGAGGTGGGTGATTTGAAATTGCTGAATTCATATTTCTTCCACTTTGAAGTCACTGTACATGAAAATGAGTTTCTTAGATGGGAATGAACAAGTCTAAAAATTTGAAAATCAGAGTATTCTGTGTAATGGAAGGATCACGTCATTGTAAAAATTAATTTCCATGTATATTCACTTTTATCTAGGAACAGAATGTATTTGAAAAGTAGGTTGAGGAATAAGAATTTCTCTTGAGTTATAGCTATTTCTGCTCACTATCGTTAAGCCAGTTCACATTTTTCAAGGCAGTATTCCTTTGTGAGTCAATTGTGGGTTCAAACAAAATGGTATATACTTTATATTTTGGTAAACAGAAAGAAAAGGTTGTGTATTTGAAATAACGCCCGCAAAATTGGAGTCCTAAATCTGTTGTATCTACCTGTTTATTGACCTGCCTTCCTTCCTTCCTTTTTTTTAATTCCTTTTCCCCTTCTCCGTTCCCTTCTTTCTTCTGATAGCGGCTCTTAAGTCAGGTAATGGTTGTTTGGATTTCTCAGTAGTCTAAATGTAATCCATTGAATGTGTACAACTTCTTTCTTTCTACTCTACAGAAGTATGCTTTTTCTATTAGGTAAATCANACACTTCAGTTGCTTCCATGTCTTGGCTATTATAAATAATGCTGCAGTGAACATAGGGATACATATATCTTCTTGAGTTATGTTTTGGATTTCTTCAGATAGATACCTAGAAGTGGAATTGCTGGGTTATAAAGTAGTTCTATTTTTACTTTTTTGAGGAACCTCCATACTGTTTTCCATAGTGGCTGCACGGATTTGAAATCCCACCAACAGTGCACAAGGGTTCCTTTTTCTCCACAGCCTCGCAACACTTAATGTTTGGTAATTTATTGATGCTAGCCATTCTGACAGGTGTGAGGTGATATCTCATTGTGGTTTTGATTTGCGTTTCTGTGATTAGTGATGTTGAACATATCTTTTCATGTGTCTATTGGCCATCTGTATGTCCTCTTTGGAGAAATGTCTAATCAGGACCTCTGCGCATTTTTAAATTGGATTGTTTGTGGGGTTTTTTTATGTTAAATTGTACAAGTTTTTTAATATATTTTGGATATTAACCCCTCATTGGATGTCTCATTGGCGAATATCTTCTCCCATTCAGTAGGTTGTCTTTTCGTTTTGTTGATGGGTTTCCTTTTCTGTGCAAAAACTTTCTAATTTTATGTAGTCCTATTTGTTTATTTTTTATTTCCCTTGCCTGAGGAGATATATTCAAAAAAATATTTCTAAGAGCAATGTCAGAGAGTTTACTGCCTGTATAAAAGTTTCTTAATGTTTTGAACATTAGCACTTTTCCCACCATGCAGTGAGGGTTTCTAGTATATATGATAGACTTACATTATTGTTTTTGTAAGTAGTTTTAAAATGAATGAAACTTACTGCAGACAGGACCCTCTGCAGTTTGCATCCAGAATTAGAGAAGGGAAATAATAATACTTATAATAATTCCTTACCTATGTTTCATAGGTTACAGAACTTTGACAAATATTATCTAATTTGATAAAGGGAGAGAATGAGAAAATGGGTTGCTTTCTCCCATAGTGATATAAACTATTACCAGATAATAGTAGCCAAATACCTCCACCTAAGATCAATTTCAAGAATCATTTTGGAGAGAGAGATTGCAGAAACTGTAGAAAGGTTAACAATTGTATACCAGAAAGTTTCTAAGGTATTCCACCCGAAGTCATATTCACTAATACAGTGACATTGCTTTATGGCCTCCTCAGCCTTCTAGAAAATTACTAGGCATATAGAACTCCTTAGCTGATACTGATTTGAGTAATTCCACAGGTATTATAAAACATTACTACCAGACGTTTGTGGATTAAGATGATTTAAAAATCTAGGAGTATATAAACAATGCTTTTCTTTGATAGTTGTTTATAATTCTTTAAGACTGGGGGAAGGCACATTTTTAGACATCTGTAGATTCAGAGAAACTTAGGAATAAATTCTAGTTCTGGAAAGTTTTAATTGAAAGAATTTGGGCAATTATTTAAAATTTTGTTTTAAATAATTTTGAAATTTTTCTCTGAAATTTTGTTTTCTCCTCAATATGGGATACTATTCTCTACCTTGTGGGATTGTGATAATTAAATGAGGTAATTATGTCAAGTGTCTGATACAGTGCCTGGCACATGGGACACACTCAAGAAGTGGTAATTAAAAAAAGAAACATGTGATCAAAATTCAAGAATCTTGAATGTACTATAAAATACCTTTAAAACACCTGACAGTGTATGTATGTTTAAAATGTGTTTGCATATTTATAAACACACACACACACACACACACACAAACACACACATACCCTTCCAAGAGTTTTAAAAAATTGCCCTGAATACATAAGAAACTATACATTATTCTACAGTTCTACTGGAAATTGAAACTAG
>NW_017731504.1:995495-1000859 GCF_001890085.2 Hipposideros armiger
ATTTTAGCAGTCTATTTCTGCTCAACGGTAGGCTCAATCTACTGATGGTGAAAATTTTACTAGTTAAGGACAGTATAAATAAATTCAGGAAATGACTTTCCTCTGTGCTTTATTAATTGTTAAAGGTGGTGGATAAATTAAGTATGTTTACATTGAAGTCTGTATCTCCTCAGATCTCTGTGTTATAGAGAAGTGTGTTTCCCCAGGAAAGTAAATGAATCTAATGGGGCAAAATTTCTCATAACAGTTCTCTCAGAATTTCCGTGCATTTTAGTGTAACATATATACTGCATTTACTGGACATCCTGTCTATACACACGTGAGTGTTGTATGTATGAGTACATGCATGTAGTTTTTTCATATAACCTCTTCAAGAAGCTAAGGGACTTAAGTTTACCCTAGAAAATATGTTCTTCATGGCTGTAGCTCCAAAATCTAGAATCAGTATTTGGCACGTGGAAGTTGCTCAGTAAACATTTGGTAAATTAATATTATGGGAGTTCACACTTCCTTAATCCTGCAGTCCGTTGAATTTGGTGTTAATAAGCATATTCTGGTCTACCTGAACAACCAGGTAACAAAACAAACAAACAAAAAATTGTTTTTCCCAGTCTGAGTTCAGGGAGAGGAGTGTTCTTCAAAAATAAAAGTATCTCTGTGCCTTTGAGTTTGCAGTGAAGTCCTATAATCAATAAATGTTAACAGGTTTAAGAACTTAAAATGAGCAGCAAAAAGATTCCTCGGTACCTGTTGGCTCTTTTGTAGTGTCCACTGAGTCAGGAAGGGTTTGTTAAGACAGAGACGCCTTCTGCCAAGTGCTTCTCTAACAGCCCGTGAGTGGGCCTGCGAGTGGAGCACATGCGAAGAGTGTGAGGTTGAAGGCAGGCAAATTGGTTCAGGCTGGGCTTTTCAGAGATGCGGCCATGTACCTGGATCCAGGCCATGTGTACCAGAAAAGGCTGACTAAGGTATACTTTTAGGTGTTTTATTCTGGCGGGGTGGGGCATTTTTAGGATATTTCTGTATTCAAATTGATCTACAAAGATGATAGAGAAGAATATTGTGTTTTGGTTTTATATTGATTTTATAACTTGGCTTGCAATTGTTCTTGCTTTTGCCATGGCTATATTACTTTTGTTAAAAAGCAGATTGTGTAAATAATTATTTCAGCATTCCTTAGTAATTACTATAAGACCATGTATTACCACGTGTCTCTTTGTGGCAGAAGTATTGCACTTGAGGTAATGTTTTTAGGTATGAAAACCATCACCATAGGCACTGACAGTGCACAGGCTTCTTGAGAGAGCCAGCCAGATGGGGAGGAACTGGCTTCTAAACAAGGCTTAAATACTAAAAAGCTACCACTGATGTGATGAACCCTATACTGAGCATTTTCAGTAATGACACAACTAACTACAATGAAGAATCGTCAGATTAGAGAGGTGGTGAGACCTACAAAATGTGAGGTGTATCCCTGTGCAGAGTCAGGGTACCACCCCGTCCAGGCACCACTCCAGTGAAAATGTACAGGAAACTCTGAACCACGCTTTCAGTATAGTTTTTGAATCCCTGCTATGTTTTCAGCATTATTAGAATTATCAAGTCATCAGATAGGTGTATTACATTATAAAAGTTTGAAATGAGCAGCCACTGTCAATCCCCTTTTTAAATGCCAAACCTCTCTCTATAGTACTCATTTTGTCCTGTTGTTTGATGTAGCACACAGCTCATCTTTCAGTTCATTAGGTGAAGTGAACACTTAAAGGAGTGATAAAGGTTTGAAAGTGTAGTTTTTCCTGTTAAAATGATGGGTGTTGCCTGTATTATTCACTGAGACTTTCGCTTTTTAGAGAACATAGATATATCTTTCTAATGAGGCTATTATAGTATATCTTATTGAGGGTAAAGGTTGCCCCACTTATGTCTCTTTTTATGAGTTTTTACTTAATCATCAATCATAGAATTTTTTACCGGTTATTTCTATTGTAATGAAGTGTTTCATACATTAGAGTTTATAATGGGCCTGTAGAAAAAGATTTTAGAACTTTTACTTTGAAATGCTTATAAACTCTTTTACTCTTGCCTTGAGATTGTCAACTGCTTAATGCTCATTGTTGCTTCCTTGAGATTAATATGGGTAGGCAGAAACTTAAACGTTCTTTGTAGAAGACAGATTCAAGAGGCTTACTTTTTTTTTTTTTTAAGCTGTCCCTTGATCAGAAGCTTAGGCCATGGGGTCAGATGATGGACTCAAGACAAGACAAAATCTAACTTGGCTGTTTACTGTGGTTGGGACACGGGAAAGTTACTTAGCTTCGTTGTGTAATAGGATGAATTCCAACCATGTAAGATTGTTCTGAGGATTAAAAGTGCCGGAGGTGCAATGCTAACCCAGCACGTAGCAGGGCTGTTTAAGAAATGTGTTTATTCTCAAAATGGACAGTAGGTCAAAAGTGGCATTTGACATTTCTGCTACTTACCCGTCCCTTGAAATTGAATTTGAAGCATGTTATTGCCTGCATTCACAACAAGGGAAACATCTGGCTTCAAGTTACACATCTTTATTACATTGAAAGTTGAATTGAATTGAATTGAATTCAGGATGGACTTGCTTTAAATCATTATTAGCACATAATAACATTTACTTTTTATATTGTTAGATATCTTAAAAATGTTTTCGACACAGCATAAGTGATAGAAGTTTGATTTTAATTATACTTTCCCTAGTTAATTTTGCAAGTTTATTGAAGCCCAGTCAAAGCTCAGATATATGAAAATATTAAGAAATAAGCCATCTATCATTCATTCAGTGGATTATAGTTATTTTAGGAATGTTCTTGCTTTATACTATTGGTAGTAACAAGATTATTACCCCAAACAAGTACATTATTTAAACATAACAGTAAATTCTTATAATCTACATAATTTTCTTTGAAGACTGTGATTATTTTAGCAAAACAGGGAGCAGTATTATGAATCCTTAATGAATTTTAAACTTTGAAATCTGTTTTCATAAAAAATTTTAAAAATTCAACAGCTAACCTCGTTATGACCTTGCTCTGCAAGTTTATTCATAAACTAGAAAAGAAAAGCAAGATTTTCCTTCACTTTAGATCAATTGTTTAGCATTTCACAATTAATTGATGCAAGAAAAGGAAGTATTTTTCTACATCTGCAGAAAATGCTACCTCAGTGCAAGTATTTCCTTTCTAATAGTTTTCATGCACTACAACTGGTCATTTGTCTCTAGCATCAATAATTTTTAATTGTTAATTTTGAGTATCTCTCTATAATACAGTAATACCTTGGTTTGCGAGCGTAATTCGTTCCGGAAACAAACTACTCGTATTGTAAGATATTGCTCGTTTGCCAAGTTAAAATGTATTAGAAATGTTTGCTCATCTTGCGGAACACTCGCAAACCACGTTACTCGCAATCCAAAGTTTTACTGTATAGCTAAACTTCCTTTGAAGATAATTTAGTACCATCTATGAGAATATCTTGTTTCCTTGTAAAAGCTGCTCTGCAAGTTAGCATGTATGAGTTTGGTGTTTGTGGTTTTATAACAATTTTGTCTTTCCCTAGTTGAATATGTGAACTTTCTAACCATAACAAGCATGGATTATATAGACTTTAGTTACATACTTTTTCAATTATTAGTGTATATTGACATTCTAAACCATTTTTGCCCGCCTGTAAGAGTGTTCACACTTTTTCTTCAGCTCTGTTGTGTTCCTTTTTAGAACCTGAACTTCCTACAGTAATCTCACTGGAGAAAATGTCTTGTTTAAAGATAAAGTAATCTACGTTCTGTTCCTCTATTTGTTCATCTAATAAATACTTATTATTGGGTCATCGGAACAGTCATGACATATTTTTTTCTATGTTTTTTGTTGCAAAAATGCGTCATGACTTTTCCCATAACCCAATGTGCAATGTATGTGCAATGTATTAGACACTATCAGGGTCATGCTATGATAATAGAAGGCAAAATCTAATTAGGCAGAGAAAGGAGAGACAGACAAATGTCAATTCAAATGTCATTAAGAGTCCTGAGGAAGATCTTAAATCCCAGGTAGGAATATCAAGCAACTCTACAGAGAGGGGGAAGTACAGGAGAAGTATGGAGAAGGTGAATTTTTTGCCATGTGGATGGGATATACTCGTATGTATGGGTAAAATGGGAAATTGGTAGAAAGCCAGATTTCAGAGGGCCTTGAATGTCAGGGTGAGTTTACAGTTGTTTTTCCCCTGAAGGCAGGTGAACCACTTAAAATTTTTGAGCAGATGACACAAATGCGATTGATTGGAAGGGAAAAGAGGTTGGCATTGGAAAGATTGATTTTGGAAGCATTAGCTATCCTAGGTGAGAAGAAATTTGTTCCTCTAATAGAGCTTGAGAGTTGTAAATGGGACCACTATAAGAGACATTATGAAGGCTATACTCTGTTTGGATGTATCTCAAGGTATTTGAGGTAGCCAACTCACAAAATCAAGTAAGCCTTCCCAACTCTCAGGGCAAAATTATTAGATACTCAGTTTTAATAATTCCTTCATTGAAGATTTTCTCAAACACTTGCTGCTTACTACTGTTTAGCTTGTGTGTGTCTGTCGGTATTTAGTTATTGTAAATCAAGCTTTCACTGTTTCCCGAAAAATACAAACCCTGTCCTGTCACGTGAACCAAATTACTAATCTATAGAACGTGGCAATAGACTGAACTTGTGTTGGGCGGGTGGAGGAGTTCATAAGAGGGAAGAAAGCAGTGCGGGGTGTTGGAAAGGAAGTCAAAGATCAGTTGCATTTAAATGTATGTGTTGAGATGACAGCTGCATCCGAAGTGGAGAGAGAGTAATAGAAATTGATTTGTGGGAGGGCGAGGTGAAGTTTGGGGTGGATTGGATTTGAAATGCAGAGAGGCTATCCATGTGATCACGTATACGATGTAGTAAGAAACATGAGATGAGTTTGCAAAAGATTCAGGCAGAAGATAGGTGTAACATGAAAAGCAGAGCTGAAACTTTGAAAATGGTGAAAGTAGAAAATGGGGCTAAGACAGAACTTTTGAAAACACCTACCTATTTTTTGTTAAGAGAAGTATAAAGGAAAGAAAAACAATCAGATCTGTGGTGGAAAATCAATAGAATATAGGACAGAGGAAGATGGGGAAGAGTTTTCAACAAAAATGGTGAAAAATATAGAGATATCTAACTGCCTTAAAAAGGTGTTTGGGTTAGGTGATCCTAGGGGTCCTTTGAAGAAAGCAGTTTTTGTACAGTGGTCAAGGCAGAAGCCATGTTGTGTAATGTTCCCAATATTCCCACTTTCATTGTCAAATTTTTGATTCTCTTTTTAGCTAAAACT
>NW_017731504.1:1002291-1003963 GCF_001890085.2 Hipposideros armiger
ACAGAGCTGGAGTTCAACCCCTGGCAGGGTGGCTTCAGTGTTTGTGCTCCTAACCACACCACCCCACTGCTTATGGATAGTTCTCACGTATTCTATTCACGAATCCTTTTACATTCATGTGTACAAATGTAATGTTTATTTTTAACACAAGTGTGTAGACACAGAATTAATACAGATGGGATTAGTGAGAGTAGAGGTGCTGTTCTAGGAATGCATTGCTTCCTTGCAAGAGGTTTATGGCAAGAGAAACTACGAGAGAAGGAAGTTCCCTTTATTGAAATACTAGGGTGAATCTCTGTATAAGAACTCTGTCTTAACTGGCTTCCTTGATTAATGTTTCCACATATAAAGTGACAGTTTCCTAATGACGACACAGATTCGGGGAAGTTCTAAATTGCCACTTACACAATTAAGGGTTAATGATGTTCATTATAATTTTTTTTAAAGCATATCTTGCTCTATTATAATTAGTAGAAAATTGTTCATCTGTGTGTGGTATATATAGTACGACTCAGTCTTCAAAATAATAGAATTGGGGGTTTATACTTAGGGAATTTGTAAAGTCTTTAACAAAGAAACTGAATGGAATTATTTGGCATAAAAATATGAGTAAGGATTAGAATAGATTATACTACATTTTATTCCTGGTTTGCAATACTTAAGTGGAACTTCCCTATGGAAAGAAATTGTGTCTCTTTCCTGCATTGTGTTCATACCACAAGCCGTATCTTAAAAGATGACCAGTATTTTCTGTTCACTACTCAAATGATAAAAGCAGCCATCAGACACACACACACACATATATATATATGTATATATATATATACATATATATATACATATGTATATACATATATATATGTATATATACACACACATACATATATATAAATATAATACATATATATACATATATATGTATAATATATATGTATTTTTTTTAAACCTAAGTTTTGCTCAAAAAGCAATTAAAAAATAAGAGCATTTAGTTAGCACATCCTAGCCAATCACTAGAGGGCAGAGCAGTACTATAATTTAGGCCTTATTTGAAAATTTCTGGTTTGAAAATTGCTGAACATGGGAAAATATATGGATGCACACTTGAATAGAAATTTCTTTGTACTCGTATTATCTTGTCTTGCTGTGAAATCCAATAACATGCTTACACTTGTATCAAAGGAGCTTTTCTGGCAATTACATTGTTTGCTTCCAAAAGGGCATGATGATTTAGAAGAGTGTAGGTATTCCTCAAGAGAAAATACTAATGCTTACAAAGCGTGATGCATTAAATCATTTCTACTATACATACTACCCTGAAATTGAATTGCAGTATAGACTTCAGGTGAGACATTATGAGAGAGCAACTTTGAGAAAATTTACACGTATTTAGATGTAAGAATTTATTGAAATGTGGAACATTTTTTATCTCAGCTGAAATCTGTTGAATCACTAAGACTTTGAAATTATAAAGTTGTAAAAGCAATGAACTCTAGCTCCTTTTTAAAATGTTAAAATTCTGTCAAGTGGATGTTCACTTAATTTCATTTCTGTTTAAAAAGTTCTATAATTCTGATATATTTCTGTTTTATTCTTTTTTCTGATAGATTATTTAAATAAATGAGGTAAAGTATCCTAGTGAATAACCTGAGTAGTTCAGTGTCCGAAAAGACAG
>NW_017731504.1:1004248-1005466 GCF_001890085.2 Hipposideros armiger
CATAAAAGTCACCTTCTTGTATAGTTTTAATATTATTTTCTTTAAATATGTTACCTTGACTGTTTCAAATCAAAACTCATCCAGGTGCTAATATCATTTCTCTCAAATGCACTGAAGTGACTTTCTCTAAAATATGATCAGCAAACATATTTTCTAAATGTCTCACCTGTAGGATTTATATTTATTATAATTGGCATTATAGAGGGATGGTGAATGAATACCTTGTTATTGCCAGCTCTTCTTTTTCACTAAGTATAGTCAATTTTTAAATAAGGCCTATTGTCTTAATAAAGATTCTTCAGTAGCTCATTGGAGTAGTAGGGCCACTTGCATATGAAATTTCTAGGTTAGAATCAGATACGTAGTCACTTCTGTTTCCATGTACAGAGTGTAACAGTGTACAAGACCCACCCTAGGTAGTAGTAACGGTTATTATAACTGCAATTGTTATTTGCATTTTATGTGCTAATATTTCTGTGTCTGTGTTTGTATTTTTTTTTCCTGATCTTCACAATGATCCTTAGATGTGTGTATCATCATTCCCATTTTATACATGAAAGAACTGAGGCTCAGAACATTCTGAACTTTCTCAGCTTCATGGCTAATTAAAAACAGAGCCAGGATTCAAATCAGCTCTTTCTAATTTTCAAAGACCATGTCCTTGACAAGGTCCATGCAGTTTTATGATGTACTTGAAATTTGAGCTTCAGCACCCTCGGTGGCAACTGCTCACTCCAGTTTGGAAGCTCAGTGCCTCATTCCTTTCTTATCCTTTTTCTCCAACTAGGGAAGAATAGGTGACTTTCATTTCCTTAAACTGATTACCATTCGTCATTGTTGACTGTCAGACACTTTTCGGTATATTCAATACTTAATTCAATATTTAATCTTCATATCAACTCTATGAAAGGTAGATGTATTTACCTAACATTTTATAATGAAACTTTCAAACATACAGCATTTCACATTCATACATTCACCACCTAGATTCAGCCACTAACATTTTGCTATACTTATTTTATTACATATCTATAATCCATCCTCATTTCATTTTTCGATTCATTTGAAAGTAAATTATAGACATCACTACACTTGCGCTGCATACTTTCGCATGTATATTATTGACTAGAATTCAATATTTATGTACATCAAAAGTTTTTTCTTTTGATGTAAAATTTACATTTAGTGTAATACACAATCTCAAATGTATATTCTCTG
>NW_017731504.1:1008715-1009497 GCF_001890085.2 Hipposideros armiger
TAACCATAATTGGTATCTGTTGCCAGTTTTAGAATTCATAGAGTTTAAGGGTAAATTATGATTATGGTGTACTAAAGAGGTGTACTAGGAAGTAAAATTAATACAGACTATTACAATATCATCTATGGGTGCATTTACATGCTAAGACGAATTCAAGTAGTAAACTGTACTATAACAAGTCAGTTTTGTTTTGCGTTGGAAATTTATTTTCGTTGTTGTATTTTAGGCAGTCCCTGCAGTTGTATCATGTTTTTCAGAGTGGAATATGGTTTGAATCCCACCTCTGCTAGCTGTGTAAGATTGGGCTATTTACATAACAACACCGAGTCTCATTTTCCTCATATTGTAAACTAAGGATGAAAATATTTATCTTAGAGTTGTTGTATGAAGTAGAGAGATACTTTATGAAGTCATCAGTGCATGCTAGGTTCTTGTTACTTGCAGACACTTAAAAAATACCTTTAAAATAGTTTGTTAAATACAACGTTATTTCTGAGAGTTCTTTTGAAAATAGAAGCAAGCCCCATAGTATTTGGGAAATGCTATCCATATACAGGGCATGTTTATAACATGTGAATAAGATACAAAGAATAACATTAACATGAGTAACTGAGTACCAGTCACTAGCTTAGGAAATAAAACTGTGCTTGGCCCAGATCCCATCGCCTCTCCACCATAATCCCCCACCATAATCCCGAAGGTTGACTTAATTACTTCCTTGTTTTTCCTTATATTTTTTTCACATATTTCTGTATCCCCTACATTAAGTTTTGCATGTTTTT
>NW_017731504.1:1010166-1035240 GCF_001890085.2 Hipposideros armiger
GGATTGTTTGGTTTTTTTTGATGTTGAGCTGTATGAGTTCTTTATATTTTTTGGATATCAACCCATTATTTGATATATCATTTGCAAATAATATTCTCCCATTCAGTAGGTTGCCCTTTCATCCTGTTGATGGTTTCCTTTGCTGTGCAAAAGCTGTTTTAGTTTGATGTAGTCCTAGTTTTTTATTTTTGCTTTTTGTTGTCTTTGCTGAGGAAATATATTAAAAAAATATATTGCTAAGAGTGAGATCAAAGAGTTTACTGCTTATGTTTTATTCTAGGAGTTCTATGGTTTCAGGTCTTACACTTAAGTCTTTAATCCATTTGAGTTTATTTTTGTATATAGTGTAAGAAGGTGGTATACTTTAAATTTTTTTGGCATGTTGTCTGTCCAGTTTTCCCAACACATTTACTGAAGAGGAGACTATCTTTTCCCATTGTATATTTTGCTTCTTTTATCACAGATTAATTTACCATGTAAGAATGGGTTTATTTCTAGATATAAATGAAATCTCTTTCATTGTTCTATGTGTCTGTTTCTGTGCCATACGGTTTTGATTACTTACAGCTTTGTAGTATATTTTGAAACTAGGGGCCATGATACCATCAACTTTCGTCTTTTTCAAAATTGCTTTGGCTATCCATGGTCTTTCATGGTTCCACATAAATTTTAAGATTATTTTTTTCTAGTTCTGTGAAAATACCATTGCTATTTTGATAGGGATTGCATTGAATCTGGAGATTTACTTTGGGTAGTATGGACATTTTAATATTAATTCTTTCAGTCTATGAGCATGGTATGTCCTTCCATTTATTTGTGTCTTGTTCAGTTCCTTTCATCAACGTCTTAGTTTTCAGAGTACAGGCTTTTTACCTCCTTGGTTAAATGTATTCCTAGATATTTTTTTTGATGCAGTTGTAAATAGGATGGTATTCTTAATTTCTTTTTCTGATAGTTCATTAGTGTATAGAAATGCAATAAATTTCTGAATGTTAATTTTGCATCCCAGAACTTTACTGAATTCATATATTCTAACATTTTTTGGTGCAATCTTTTGTTTTTCTCTATATACCGTCGTGTCATCTGCAAATAGTTATAATTTTACTACTTCCTTTCTAATTTGGATACCTTTCATTTCTTTTTCTTGTCTGATTAGTGTGGCTAGGACTTAACAATACTGTGTTGAATGAAAGTGGTGAGAATGGGCATCCTTGTCCATGATCTTCTAGGAAAAGCTTTTAGCTTTTCACCATTGAGTATGATGTAAGCTGTGGGTTTATCATATGGCCTTTATTACGTTGAGGTATGTTTCTTCTGTACCCACTTTGTTGAGAGTTTTTATCATAAGTGGATGTTGAATTTTGTTTAAATGCTTTTTCTGTATCTATTGAGATTATCATATGATTTTCATGCTTCATTTTGCTTATGTGGTGTATCACATTGATTTGCAGATATTGAACCATCCTTGCATCCCTGGAATAAATCCCACTTGATCATGAGAAACTTTTATTTTTTTTCAATTCTGAATGATAACCTTGTTGGGTAGAGTATTACTGGCAGTAGGTTTTCCCTTTCATCACTTTTGAAATATTGTGCTAGTCCCTTTTGGCCTGCAAATTTTCTGCTGAAAAATCAGCTGATAGTATTATGGGGCATCTGTTGTATGTAACTAGCTGCTTTTTTCTTGTTGCTTTTAAGATTCTGTCCTTACCTTTAACTTTGTCATTTTAATTATGATGTGTTTTGATGTGGGTCTCTTTGGGTTCATCTTGTTTGGGACTGTCTGTGCTTCCTGGACTTGGATGTCTGTTTTCTTCATCAGCTTAGGGAATTTTTCAGCCATTTGTTTTTTGAATAGGTTTTCTCTCCCTTTCTCTCTCTTCTTCTGGGAACCCTGTGTTTCAAACATTGATAGGCTTGATTTTGTCCTAGAGGTCCCTTAAAACCTATACTTGTTTGTTTGTTTGTTTTTTTCTTTTTTATTCTTAATTCTTTTTGCTATTCTGATTGGTGATTTCCATTATATTGTGTTCTAGCTCTGACTTGTTCTTATACATCATTTAATCTGCTGTTGATTTACTCTAGTGTACTTTTCATTTTAGTTATTATGTTACTCAGTTCTGATTAATTTTTTTTTAAATTTTCTATCTTTGTGAAGTTCTCACTGTGTTCATCTGTTCTTCTCCAGACTTTGTTGAGCATCTTAATAACCGTTGTTTTGAATTCTTTACTTGGTAGATTGTTTATCTCTGTTTTATTTAGTTCTTTTTTCTGCGGTTTGGTTTTTGTTTTTGTTTTTTGGGTTTTTTCCCCCCCTCTTCTTTCATCTGGAATATGCTTCTCTCTTCTCATTTTGACTGTCGCTGTGTTTGTTTCTATGAATTAGGTGAAATAAGCCAATCCCTGTCTTGAAGGAGTGGCCTTGTGTAAAGACTTCCTTTTTGTAGAGTGCGTGTGCAGAGTGTCTTTGTTAGGTGAGCTGGAGCTGGAGCGAGCTTGAGCTGCAGAAATTCCTGGAGGCAAGCTGCACTTGGGGCCACCTTGGCAGGCAGGTTGGAGAAGGAGATGGAGCAGGTGCGAGCTGTGGGGAGTCTTGGGTGGGCAAGCCTTGCCAGGGACACCTTGGTGGGACTGCAGTTGGGGCTGGCTCATGCTGCGGTAGTCGCCGGGCGAAGCTGGCCAGGGGCTGCTGCGGCAGGCTTACGGGGGCCATAGAGTGGGCTTGGGCCATGGGGAGTCTTGAAGGCATGCCACACAAAGCCCCGATCTTATAGCTGGAGTGTGCGTGGGCTGCGGGAAGTTACGGGGCACACGGCACCAGTCCACCTTGGCTGGCTGGTTGAAACCATAGTTGGAGCGGGGTCGGGACACAGGGAGTCCCAAGGACAAGCGGCGCTGGAGCCCGGAGCTATGGCTGAAGTGGGCGTGGTCTGTGGGAAGTCTCAGGGACAAGCCGCACGGGGGGAGACAGCTGTAGTTGGAGTGGTTTAGGGCTATCGGGATTCTGGGGGACAAGCTGCCCCAAACCTGGAGCTATGTCTGGAAAGGGCACAAGCCGCGCGGACTCCCATTGGCAAACTGCGGACCTGGTATGAGCCTGGGGACTGAGGTGCACTGGGGCGCGCCCTTGGCGGGTTGGCTAGAGTGTCCGGATCATGCGATCAAGGTGGAGGGTGAGCGTGAGCAGGGCAAATGGCGCTCTCCTGCGCCTCCAACACCATAGCGAAGTGCCTGCGCAATTCTGCCGTTTGGCAGATGCTCTAGGGTTTGTAAATGGATTCTCTTACGTCTGTTCTAGATGACCTTTAAACCACTTTTTTCGCTGTGTGGTAGGGCGGGGGAATCCGTGCATGGGGCCCTTCAGCGATCCCTCCCTGCTGCGTTGGGGGTGGGGTTCCAAAGCTAAGTGCCTTCGACTCTCATACCCTCCTGCCCATTTCTTTGTGGTCTCTGGCTTGTGCAGAAGCTGTTCAGTCCTCATTTCTTCAGAGGAATTGCTTTGTTTGTAGGTGTAGCTTCGATGTGTTCCAGGGCGGAGGTAAGTTCTTTCTGCTTCACCATCTTGGACCTAGAAAACGAAACATTGTTTGAGAGTCATCCTTGCTTCTACTTGTAATTCAGTTACGATCACAGTTGTATTTCACTGTATAAAAATACCACACATTATTTATCCACTTTCTTTTAATAGCTTTTTAGGTTGTTTCTCCTTTGCGTGTTATTAGAAATAAAGCTGCAGAGGAAAAATTCGTGAGATTCCTGTACATGCCTCTTTATGTATGTTATTTCTCTAAGATAAATGTTCAGGAGTAGAACTGTTGGGTCAAAGGATATGTCCAACTTCAGACGCTCCACGGTAATGGCAAATGGAAATTTCATAAAACTTGTTGCATTTTATATACCCCATTTATATATCCTTTAGTTCTTTTAAATTACTAGATTTTTTTTAAAGAATTTTGTGAGCTGCCTATGACACCATCTTAACGATAATCCTGATGACCTTTTTTTTTTTAATTAGTTTTATTCTTTGCAGCAGCTGCTTTTATTTTTCTTGGTTTTACAGTTGTCACTTGCACCTTTTCTCAAACCCAGTTAAATCCACATATCTTAGAATAGCTGGATATGTTTGCTAGCTAGGTTTTTTCTCCCAAGAAAACCACATTATAATGTTCTCATGTTAAATGAAAACTGTCAACTGTTTCTGACTTCTAAAGACAGTTCGGGCAGGGAAATATACATCGTTGACTGATTTCTTTTTTTCCTTAATTCATATCGAGGAAGAGTGACCCACAGAAGCCTATTTGCAAACTGCAGTGACTTACTCAGCCTTTGTTTGGTTCTGCATTGCAGAAGTCCCAGGAGCTTGAGTAAATGACTCAGCTTGTTTTTTTGCCACTTTTTTCCCTTTTTCTGTTCTTCACCCACTTCTGTTTTTCTCAGAAAAAAATGGTTCTTTGAGTATCCGATTATACTTGGACATGCCATTCCAATTTTCATATCCCAGCTGTTTCTAACCTTATAACCTGTACTTGGTGGTCCACAATTTTAGTTGATTGATCTCAATATTTTGCCTATTGTCAAACTTGTTACCATTATTTGCCACATTTATTTTCTGAGGTTTTCCAGGAAAGTATACCAGGATCTAGCCTAGCATGTAGCACTTACTAGTCAGTAGATGTTTATTGAATGAAGAAAGGAAAGATGTAAATGCAGTAAGCACTAAAATGCCTTTTGCCTGCTCAGCAGTAATTTCCTTAAAAGCAAGGGGCAAAAATCTTGAGTACCATCAACAGCTGTACCGGTGAGTAGCTTTGTAAATCATAAGCAAGTCATTTCTTCTTGAATTTCACACTGATTTTTTGAAAATGAGAGTGGTAAACCAGCGATCTGTAAGATTCCTCTTGACTCCAATAGTTGGTATTCTACCTTCAATTGAATTGACATAGTTTTTCACTGGATGCCCGGGCACCACTACCAAAGCTTCAGGCTGTCTACCTTATTGGACTTTCGGCCCATAACTGTGTCACAGTGACCAGTTATTTTTCTCTCAGAATCCCAGCAAGTGGGGCATACTTGGAACGTCCCTTTCCCTTTGTTATTTAGGGTTGATTTGTTCTACAGAAAGAATATATTTATCTTTCTTTGAGAAAGTATAATGGATGCCTTTGGTTTCCTAATATTCACTGGGCAACAGGCATTCAATGGAAAACCTTGAGTTCTGCGCTCTGCTGCGCCACTTGTTCCTTCAGCCCCACAGCTGTGACCAGGGCAGTTTGTCCTACCCTTTGGTCATTGCTGTGCAACTTAATTAACCCCGTCTTTTCTCAGATTTCAGTTACCATCTTTGAGTTAGTGTTGGTTTTCACTCTTGGGTCTTTCCTTGGATTCAACGGGTCTGTCTTCATCTGGTGCTCAAGGCAAGTTGCCTGTTCCTTTCTCCTGTGGTTTTTCTGCTAAGACCTTCTCAACTATAGGTAAACGGTGAGTGAGGGCCTGAGTTCCTTCCCTTGTTGCTTTCACTCAGCCTTTCCAGAGGATTCCGTCTGTAGAGGATTAATGCTACACCCACTTTCAAGGAGTATTCTGACTCTTTGGGTTTTCCCATGACTGAGAGTTCCTCAGTGTGTTTTTTGTTCAGAATTCATTTTGTGAGTACCTCTGAACTCTGTGGATCAAAGGCAATAGACACCAGAGAACAGGCCACAAAGCAAGGGACACAAACTGTATCTTAATATTTTGTAAATTGTGGTGAACACTGCCCGTCACTCCTGAGGGTCCTGGCCAGAGAGCTGTGTATTTGACCATGAACCAAGATTAAGTAGGTTCTTTCTGATTTTCATTGAGGGACACAAAATAATTGATTTCATCATGATCTTACCGACCTGCTTTTTGAAAATTTGATGTTAAGTCTGGCAAATTTTAGGCAAAGAAGAGAATAAGGCAAGAGAATAATTTTGTAACCAAAAACATGAAAAGGGATGGAAACTTGAATGAAGGATTTATTTAATTCTAAATCAAATTTGGAATTTTAAAAATCTTTGCAGGTTTATTTATTTATTTATGTATTTTAATGTTCAATTACTTTTTACTGAGAGGCCAGTTGTTACCCTTCCACCTCTAGCCTTAAAACACACAAAAGACCTGAGATTTACTGGCTTGTGCGGCCTTGAAGAACAAGAAGCCAGACTATCTTTGATGATTCACCCCTCCTAACTGCTTACTTGATAAAATGCCACAGAACTATATTATGTCAAATGTTCTATTCCCAAAAGAAGCAGTTAATACCATCCTATTTCTAGAACAACAGATAACTTTTTGTTCCTCAGGAATGAGGGAGAGAAATATCCTTTTAGACTTATAAGGGAAAAAATGGGAGCAATTACCTGACATGAAAACTTTACTGATAGGAGAATGCTCACTCTAACCAGTCTTACGTTGTGTCTTTGATTAATGTAAAAGGCTTAAACTGTTAAGTATTCACATTAATATTTTAAATTATCAGTTATAAAAGTCTCCTTTGTAGTACTAATTCACTTAGTATTTTATTAATTCAGACAGGCTTGAAAGCCCTTCAAAAAACCTAGTGTTCTTATTTTAGTTTAATGTCTTCTGAGAGAAACCCGTGTATTCACTAATGATTACACTGCAGCAAATATTAAAAATAAACTATTGTGTTCATAAGTTGGATCATCCATAAATATAGTAGAAAATTTATAATGTATGTAAATATAATGTATATAAAGTATATTAACATGTGATATAATTTTTTTTCTTTAGAGGGAGCCAGGAAATGCATTTATTACAGACTCTGTGTTGAATGGGCTTAAGTTGGTAGACAAGTTTTTAAATACTAACTTAACAATAAATTTTTAACTACACATTTAACTTTTACTCATGTTTTACATCTGTTGTACATCAAAGTTAGTAATACAGAGGGTGCCAAAAAACTGTATACACATTTTAAGAAAGGAAAAAACTATTAAAATTGTAATACTCAATATATACTGATAACAAAAGATGAATACAAATCACGTTTGACTTCTGCAATTATAAGAGGTGCTCAAAGTGGTTACCATCAGAGTCCAGACACTTCTGATTATGGTGAACTACTGCTTGAGCAATGTTGACCAAAGTGTTCACTTGTATACATTTTTTTGGCACCCCTGTATATATAAAAGTAAGCTCAAAGTGGAGCTTTATGTAATTAGTCACATAATTATACAAAATACAGACATATCTAGATTTTTAAAAACCATCTTACTCGAGTAGCTCTGAATGCCTTAATTTAAACTTAGGTACTGCTGGAGTAGCAATATTCATTTTGTCTGGGAGTTTATATCTGGATAAGAAAACAGTGAAATGTTCAAATGGGTCTGCAATTTTAAGGAAAAAGCAGTAAGCAATGAATCTGTTTTCCTAAAGTTAATTTCCTAGTATATTACAATTCATTATTTAGCTGCAAAAGCCATATTTCTAAAAGGCTGACCAGGTTTTATTAAATCTAAAAAAATAAATCACTGAATCTTTTTAATAAAAACACTAGAACAGAAAGTTTAGCAGCTGTGCTTTAATATTGATAGTTGTTCTGAGGAATTGGGACTCCGAAGAAGCTCACCTGGACATCTAATGTTATTAAAGATCACTAAATAGGGTTTTCTTCTATACTCATGCCAAACTGTTTTCTCCCACCTTACTCAGAATCTGTACGTCTCTTTTGTGCTTAGCCCATGGACACTACGCCCTTTCCCTATGCTAGCAAAACATTGTGTTTCATTTGCATGATGGCATAATTGCCCTTAGGTGAAGGTCTGTTTGTTTTGAGCTTAGAGGAATCTTGGCTGCAGCTTTCATCCATTTATAGTTATTTGCTGTTGCTTAACCCTTACACTGGGTAGATGGCAACGTTTCTTTCTGTGAATCTCAAGCTGCCCTGGACACACACAGGGTTTGTGTGTTCGTCAATGAGTAACCTGCCAACTACTAAGAACCATTGTGGGCCAAGGGAAGCTGGCGCTCTAGAACACTTGAGTAGAGAACTCTAGGCCTGTGCCAGGGCAAGAGTGGGTCTGGTTTTCATGAATGGAGTCAGTCGTTCAATCAGCTGTGGTCTCTCTTGGCATTAAAGCTCATTGAGACAGCCTTTCTTCTGCTCTTACTGGAGCTTACTTGAGGATTGATTTGAGTACATTTCTTTTTCCCTTCAAATTAAAAAAAAAAAAGTGCCAAAGATTTTTGTTGATTTGTTTGAAATTCGTTGCATTTCAGTGATTTCAAAGACAGTTTTCATGGAGAGGTTCTGGCTCTTCTACGAACTCTCTAGTTAGTAATGATGGTAAACTAGTGGTGGGATTGCGTTCTCCTATTTGTTCTTTACATTTTTCTGAGGACTTCGAAGACCAATAATGGATACCAGCCCTTCCTCACCTCCCGCCTCCATTTCGAGTTTGCACTTATGGGGATTTTGAACCATGGGCAAGTTTGACTTAAAGGATTTAAATCTATGATTTTCAGTGGGGGACTTGATGTTTAAGACTCACTGTCTTTAAGAGGCTATTGATGATGATGCGAATGTGTCTAGAGTAGAGGTAAAAACAATAAGAGGCTGAGAGTCACCGATTTAAAATAATCATTCGAGATAATAATAGAAGAGGGTCCCAGGGAAGTGTATGGCTCATGCTGTAGGAAGTTAGGAAGTTTGGAGGAAAGAGATATTATTTTATCCAGGGTCATATTTGACCTACGTGGAGAGGAATAGAGAAAGGATATTTTAAATAAGGGATCCCTGGGCAAACAATAAGAGGCAAGAAAGTACCCAAGTGTAGGGAGCTGGGTCTTGAATACCGGGGAAATCAAGAAAGACAAAGGAAGTTTGGGGCTAGATTTTGTGTGTTTTGGGGGCTGGGGGTAAGGCAGGAAAGGGCACAAAAAATGTGTGGAATGCCAATCTAAGGAATTAAATTTTGAGACTAGACTGTGAAGTGCCATTGACAAGTTTGGATTCAGAGGTGAAGGGCTCAAAGCATGATTCTGAATAAATCTACTGATAGAGATTAGTTTGGAAATGGAGATTACCACTTAGAAGCTACTGTAATCATTTCTTGGGGTTGAGGTGGTACCAAAGGGCTTGAAGAAAGAAGACAATGATACATTAATTCATGCATTTTTTTTTCTTTAAGTAAATAAGGTAGCATATGTGAGGTGCTCTTAGGGGGGTTTTCCATATCATCTGTTTCCATTCTTACCATCCTATGAAGTAGGTACTAGCCTACTTTTATAGATGAGTGAACAGAGGCCCTTAAATTAGACCACTAGTGGTCAAAATCCATAGCCAGACCTAACTAACCACAAGGTCCAATCCTTTTTATTCCGATACTCTGACTCATGGAGCATGAAAATGGAGCACAGATAAACTTTTTATTTTTTATTTGATTTGTCATATACTTCCTTCTTGGGAATTATTAAATGGATCCAAATTAGGATTATATTTATACATATTATTATATACATAATTTCTTGTATACCAGTACACCTAAATCTGAGTTTAATACAGATGTTATATATTAGACTTTGCTATTTCTCAATCATAACATTTGAGAAAATGCTCTTTTCTGATAATTTAGGGGGAAATGTCAGTCAACAAAGTTTGGGACATTAATATATTTTATACCAATTTAGAATAAACAGGAACAATATCAATCTTACCACATAGTAATTTTAGTATATAAGAAATGAAATTAATGTCCGAATTTTCTAGAATAAAGATTCTAGAGGAAACTGGAATGTTTAGAAAAGAAGAATTTTGGTTAATTTAATTTTCTTATTCACTGAAAGCTAGGTAGAAAACTTAATTTTAATATTTGTAAATCAATGCAGAAATGTTAGTACAAAACTGAATTTTTTATTAATAGTAGAGCGAAGCCTGTTATTTAGTGGGGATGATCTTGGTCATCACTGTAAAGTTAAGAATTATTTTACAGTTTTAAAAATATATGCTACATAGAAGAGGTTGGAGATTTGAAGAAGTAGGTACTGACATTCAGTGAATTTTGCCCACTACAAACGGCCTTTCCACCTCCTGCCTACAACATTTGGGGAGCTGTTTGTTTGTTTTTAATTGATGCTAGCTTTTGTTATAATTGGTCACTCTTTCCTAAAAGCAGTTTCCCTCATAATTAAGAAATGTCTATTAGTTGTGTTCTGGTTAAATGAGATTTACATATATATTTTGGATTGCTGTTTTACCCGAAGACGGTGCTAAGTGGAGGTCTTTCTTGTGGACAACATTTTTTTTTTTAAATTCAGATTTTTTTATTTCTCTTTGTATAACCTGTGTTTCCTTCAGCAAAAATAGTTGTAGGTTCATCAAGAAGAAGCAGCTGTCCAAAATATGTTTATTGACTCAGGTTGGTGTCTGCAGTTGCCCAACAAAAGTTTCTTGATGTGGATAGTGTAAAGAAATAAAAATAAGCATTCAGATTAGATTTTGGCCGATGTGATAAGAACTTCTGTCTGTAACTTGAAGTCTTGAAATCCACATGTAGTGTAATCCTACATTGAAATTTGGAGAGATTTGAGCCTGAACATCATTGAGACGTTAATAAGAGAGTTTAAGTAATAGTGTGTTTAATATTCCTTCTGAGTTATTTCCTTGATCCTCACAGGAAAGCACTGAATCTTCATCTCAAGATTGACCCTACAAGGCATACATCTCAATGTTATTCACAGGATGAAAAAATATTGTAATTATATGTGTGTGTATTATTTGGTGATTAGCGATGAATACTTTAGTTCACCGAAGAAAATCAGTCCAAAGAATGAGATGGGCAGAGCTAGAAACATTGAGAACGATGTCCCAAAAGTCTTTTAGGAATTGTAAAATTGAGTGCAGGGATGTAATACTATTCACCCATTTTTTTAGATCCATACTGGACTGCAAACTGATTGTCTCCTTGAGAGGCTCTTGCTGTGAATAGGGAGAAAAAGAGTGTTGTTAAGTCTCTGGCATAACTAAATAGTCACAGTGGAAGAGTATTAAAAGAATAAATTGTATTGTACTTAGAAATCAAGGTTAATTTTATGATTCTGTTTTCTGAGATCCTTTTCTTGCAAATCATATATCTTCAAAGTTTCTACTTGTGACTCTTCTTCCCTGATAGGTACAGGAAGAGATTAATATGGTTGGGAAAAGTCCTAAACACCAAATTGTGACCGTTGATAAAACTCATTAAAACTCTGCAAATTGGAAATGCCTACCTCCTATTTGACGGCTGTCATTTGAAATGTAATCTTATATCTGGAATGCTGAATTGAGAATTAGATTAGATGTCTTCAAGTCACTTGTGTGAGACATTAAGGGTCTCTTCACCTTAGCTCTCCAAATAGAAAACAAGTGTATGCTTTCACTTATTCTTATATAACTCTTAGCACAGGTTATTTGAGAAAGATTGTTCTTATTCTGAAATCACAATTTTTTTTAAACCTCAGCATTTTTGCTTTGGTACCTACCTGCCCCCTCTACCCCTCCAAACCACAAGAATCATGTTATTCTTTTCCTCTTTAACTTGTATAGTTTTCTCACAAAATCAAAACCACAGCCAAAGTTTAAAAATTAATCAGGCTGCTGGAGAATGAGAATAATACTGATAAAGATCAAAGTTTGTCTCCTTTAGAATAGATACTCCTTTTTAAAAAATTGCTTTTGATAAGAGAACAGATTATTAGTAAGACTTATTTAATTTTTTTCTTAGACATATCTCTTATTGAGAATAACGTTTGTCTACTATAAACTCAAAAATTAGCATAATATTTACATATAGAATTATTAAAAAATTAAGAAGCCTATTTGTTAGAAATATATTTTCTAATATTTAAACATGTACTTTTTATTTGGTAGCTCCCTTTTATCTAAAAGACTCATAGGGCAATGTATGAAAGAGGAGCTGTCTTCACTGACAGTCTTCAACTATTTCATTTTTGTCGAAGGACAGAAATGAGCTGCTTTTTACAGAGTGGTATGACTACAAACTGTAAAGTTAATTATTCTCCCTTTCAAAAAAATGCATTGAAATTTACACATGATATAATGTGACCAAAAACATTAATAACATTCGTGATGTTACATTTTTTTTCAAGGGAAAAGAGCCTGTAAGTAAATCATCTGTTGTAATGCCTTAAAAGTTGGAAATAAGTGTTAGAGGAGTCTGAAAATGAGGCATTCACATGTAAATATCTTTGAAAATTCTCAGACTGTGTAAGTACTATTTAAAACAGTGCCTATTGATAGTACTTGATTCTTTTCATAAGTGCCAATAATGCCTTCGATCCAGAAAGGTGTATGTGCCTTTTCTTTCAAACACACATATTGTGTAACCCCAAGTCATTGTTTCACTCCCCTTTTTAGTTTTTCACAAATTATTCTAAGTTTATAATAATAACATAAAACGATCTTCTTTGTAATGATTTTAAAGTTATAGCATTTTTTCAAGTTTCAGACTGGAAACTTGTGCACTAGTAATAACTTGAGGACTCTTGACATTTAGCTGGATGACTGATCCCAGTAGACATAGCTGCCAAGGAAAGGGAAGACATTGAGGCGTGCGATGCATAGAATGGCTTTGACTCACTCCCGTCCCCTGGCAGCCGCTGCAGCCTGGCGGCAGCAATACCAAACCTCTACACTTACAAGTTTGAAAGCTGCTTTTCTTAGACTCCCACAGCAGTTTGCATAGAGGAGGAGCCAAAGTAAGATGTCTACAGAGACTTTCTCAAAAGCAATTCACTTATAACCCACAAAGAGCCCCTGTTAGATTTGGTCCCGTCACTGCACTCCTCAGACTTCTGTTAAAGGCATTTGCTGAAGAAGTAGTGTTAAAGACAGGCCTGATGAGTTTTGTTGTGTTGAGGTCTGTCGTAGTGTGTTTTCAAGAAAAATAGCCTTAGAATGATTTAGAGCTGGAGGGGCCTCTCCAAGGCCAGATGGAGAGAACCAGAGATGCAGAGGTTAGGCGATTTAGCCAAGGCATGCTCCTGCTTCGAGTATTTGAATCCAGGTTTTCAGACTTTCACTTACGTGTGTATTTACTGTATCAGAAAATGGCCCTATGAGTGATAAGAAATAAATAGCAGAATAATAACAAAAGGGACATTTTTAACTGTTGCTTAAAAGTTACATAGACGTGTCAGTTGCCTCAAATCTGACAGGAAGACACAGATAAAAGTTTCAGACCTTGGAAATTGGAACTGATTCAGAGCTGAAAAAAAATGTGTAATTTGTGTATACTTGCTCTGCAAGATAATGAGAGATAAAAGATGGTAGTTTTGAGGGAAATAGAAGGTTTTGTTATAAAATGCTGAAAGTTAGCCTGTGAACATCTGTTTATCGGCCATCACTTTTTGAGTGCCTGTTGAGGAAATGGTGCCTCCTCAGCCAACAGAAGCTTAAAGACAACACATGCTTTTTGGTGGGAAGGAGAAATGGCTTCTGCCTTCTCAGTAAATAATAATGGTTCTCACTTTAGTAACCGCTGGGTGTGTTCCCTGTCTCTTGGTCTCCTTGTCGAATTCACTGATGTGAGTTGCTCCACAGAAGCTGCTTTGCCCCCATCCGCTATATTTAACTCACAGTTCAGACACCCTTATTTGCCTTCAGTGCACACCTGGACAGCAGTTACCACATGGACCTTTTATTTTAGATTAGAAATGCCACTGTAGTACCCTAAGAAGAGTTTAAGGGAAACATTCCATTTCTTTTTGGGGAAGAATAAAAAGGCAGTGTGATATAGTGGAAAGAGTTATAATTTTGCCTGGATCTTAACTCTTTGTTTGGTGAACTTGAACTAACCCTTGACCCTGTGGGTTTCTGTTTCCTCATCTATAATTTGGAGAACACCATGATCTCCAAGGATCAGATTTGCAATTGCTGTCAATTTTATAAAAGGAATATTTCACTTGTAGAAGAGTAGCTCCTTAAACAGAAAATATTCTGTAAATAAGACACCCAAGAACAACAGTACAACGTGCAAAATTTTCCCAACAAAGCCAATTACAACATGTTGCAGACAACTCTTTTCAAAGTCAAAACTTTTTATTCCATCAGCAAGTAGGATGCTCTTTAAATAAGTTGATCGTTCCTGTTTTACAATGTGGGAACCTGAAAATATCTAGATAATTAGAGCTTTTAAAAAACATTTGTAGACTGCTTCTGAAGGGCAAAATATTGAGTCTGTAACTAGGAAAATTTAGGTAGATGTGGATTTCATCTGATGAAGTCTGGCCCTAACTTTTATCTGAATTATTGACTAAAACTGTAAATATCAGCCTATTTCTTTGCCTTGATTATATATTTATTCTATGTTAATTCTTTTCATTAATTCCAACTTAATTGGCCATAACGTGTGTGACTGCCGCTCCTAATGGTAACAGGGCCTTTGCGGCTTGCATGTGCAGGGACATGGTATTACCTTAAATTTAAAGGCTTTGCTGGTACCCCTACTGATTTCTAAATACCAGATGTAGCTAATTTAGATGAAGTGAATTTGTTTTTGTACAGTGTAGAGCCATGGTAACAGTAATTACTGGCCTGATATAATGATGCTAATCTTTTATTATCAACTGAAGTGGATGATAAAAGCACGCTGGTTAAATTGGATCTTCTTTCTAACTCGTGCATACTACCATTATACGTCCTGGACCACTTAGGAGATAATTGGGCTCTTCCTTATTCTCTTTGTGGTGGTGGCAGAGTTTCAACTTCAGATTTAAAAATCAATATTATTAGAGATGTGTTTTCTAAAAATGATATGTTGCCCACTGGCTCAATTCGGTAGCTATTTCCTCATACAGAGCAACTATCAATTTATTTTTATTGAGATAAAATTGACATATTATCTTAGTTTCAGGTGTACAACATAATGATTTGATATATGTATATGTTGCAAAATGCTGACCATGATAAGTCCAGTTAACATCCATCACCACACAGAAATTTTTTTTTTTCTTATGATGAGAACTTTTAAAATCTACTCTCGTAGCAACTTTCAAATATACATTACGGTAGTATTAACAATAGTCACCATGCTATAAATTACATCCCAAGACTTACTTATTTTTAACTGAATGTTTGTACCCTTTGACTACCCAGAGTAGCTTTTCTGAAGATTGTTTCATAATAGTTAAGTGTAAGCAGAGAAACTTGGTAAAATCATCCACTAGGTGGCACTTTATAATTGTGTTTGGAATCAGCTCTGTAGCTTTCTTGACTAGAGGGTATAATTGAAACAGAAAATGTGTTTTTCTGAAGGTTAGTTGTTCATGAATATCTGGATTCATAGAAACTTTAAAATAATTTTAAAATGAGAAGTTTCTATGAGAAATTTGTTGCATTGCCCACTTATTGTAAGGAATGTTTGAATGTTTCTACATCTGATATTCTCAGACACATGACGTTGGTAACCTGTGTTAGTAACATTGGGAATTCTGCTTTTCTAGCCATTTTAAATTCTTAGTTTTATAAAACCATAGCAAGTATTAAAAAAACTGGTTCTCTATTAGAATACCCGTCAATTAGAAAATAATGTCTGCTTTCTGACAGGTGTAGGACCTTGTGCTTGTAACAGCTATATAATAGATTATATATTCAGTGTGGTTTCAAAGTTCTCTTTAAGGTAAGGTTCTTAAGAATCACTGTGCTTGTCCTGTGGAAGAGTTTTGGCATTTGATTTCCTTTTCCTAATAGTTAATTATTAACATACTAATAATCTTATTCTTAATGTATACAAGTTTATGAATGATTTGGTTAATCTCTGTTTAGCCAGTTAGCCTTTTAAAAAGCTTGTTGTTTATGAAAGCTTACCCCAGTGTTTTCTTATATTTTGATTTTTGAATCACTTGTATTTTAAGTTAAAGTTTCAAAATTAAGTTACCAAAAAGAAGGAAAACGCACTCATAATCCTATCATAGAGAGATAATGTGAACAATTTAATGTTCATTCTTTCAGGCTCTTTTTTTCTTGCCTATGCATATATGAGTACATATTTATCATGTGTTTGTATAAAAAAGAAATAATCTTTTTATATCTATGTAACCTTTTTTTTTAAACTTAACAGTTTATCTCAGACATGTATTCATGTCAATAAAAGCATTTTCATAGGATTGTTATCCCTATAAATTGTTTCTTTTTAACCAGTCTCCCGCTGTTTATATTTAGGCTTCCCCTACTTTTTTTTACCCATAGAATTTTGAAATTCAGAGGTATTCCTTTACTTACAATATTTACTAATGAGAGCGCTGGATTACAGCAGCATAGATCAAACTAGCACAGCGTCTGTTTGTATATAAAGTTCCCAATAATGTTGAATGAATTTGTTACTTTTTGGCTAGTTGAGGTAAATGATTAGTAGTTAATTGTAACTTATTTCAAGTTGATTTAAATATTTATATTCCGTGATTAATCATAACAATGATAATAGCAAACTAGCACATACACTTAGTCTGTGTAAGGTACATATATACTTATTTACGTACATAAGACAGTACTCTAAGCAGTTTATGTGTAGATAATCAAATTGGTTTAATTCTCACAATATGGCAGATGCTGTTATTATCCCCATTTTCATAGATAAAGATGCCAAATCATAGAGATGTTAGGTGACTGTGGGATTTCTTTCACAGCTGTATTTAAGGGCTTCATTAAAAAAAAAAAAAGACTGTAGATTTATATGGTTCCTTTAAAATGGTGTCAGTGCCATCAGATTTTCTTATTGAATGCAATACTGCAAGTTGTACAGTTCATAATATGGATTGCAGGTATGCTAGATTGCAAATGTCTTTGTGAAGATGACAACAGTAGATACATAAGTTTTAACTTGTGCAAAATTTATAGTCCATGGTAATAATTTAATGTCTATTACCCGAAATTCAGGCTCATGGAAGTTTCTGGGCTTCACTTCAAGGCAGGCTATGTCCAGGGCAGGCTCCTCGAAAAAGCAGAAGCTGCATGGCTCCCCAGCTGCAGCTACATTTACTTAATGAACATTTATTAAGTACCAAATGTGTGGCAAGTACAGTAATGGCCATACAAAGATAAATAAAGCACAGCCTCTTTAAGAAGTGCGTGATGTGCAGCCAGCAGCATTGAAAAGATCCCCAAAATAACAGACTTCTGTGACAGTGCGTGGTGACTCGCTTTAGGATTGTGTCTTCATAAAATGGAGAAGGTAAACAAAGCAAATTAATAAAGGAACAAAACTAAGGTGATGTTAATGCAGTCCAGGTTTTCTCTTTCCTCCGAACTTGTCCTGAACAGAGTGTGTAAAAGCCCTCTCACCTTGGTAGCACATGCCTAAAATCCCTTCATAAAGAGTCAGCCATTAAACATTACTCTTTGCCAAAATGATTTTTTTTAAATGAGTGTCAATTTATTGTGTTACTTGATGCCCCTTGTTTCATTGGAACAGCCCAGTCTGTGACGGCCTGGGAGGAATCAGAACCTGCATTTTAACGCAGCAAGTGTGTCTGGTAGCAGTGAACTCCAGTGGGAAAGTCCAGTCTGAGTCACAGGGATCAAGGGAGGCTGGGAGGAACAAATACTCAGCAGAACGTAATTCAGGATTTGAAATGCAGCCTGCAGAGCCCAGAAGTATTACTGTAGCCAGAAGGCGGTCAGACCCCGACAAGTGAGTCCTGTTTTTGGATGATGGAGGGCCTAAGAGGCCAAACCTTGCTCACTGGCCACATGGGGCTGTTTGGCTGTTAGGTCTGTAAATTGTTTGCAGAGCAGAGTTGAAGGTGGCATCAATGAACACATCTGGCTTCCCTGTTTTAACTAGAGCTACCCCTGGGCGGACTCGTTTACCACTTCAAGGTATATCTTCCCAAGGCACAGTTTGCTGAAACCCAAATGGGATTTCAGAAGCCCAAGATTTCTAAATGGAAGTGCAAATGACAGGAGACATGCAGAAAGCAAAGGGGAAAAGGTTTCCGAGTAAAAGGAGACCATTGAGTGGCTTGACCCTGGTGACTGGACCAAATTATGAAAGCATGAGAACTTGCCGTACCTGACAGAAAGAGGCTGGGTTTTCAGTCAGAAATCACTAAGACCATTATTTATGTAATATTTATAGGAGACCACTTGTGATTCTGTTAAATTCTGAGGTCTTGCTATACCAGGTATTAAAAGGCCTCTTCAGGTGTTGACAGGGCCTATAGGACTTGCTTGCACATGTAGAAAAGGGAAGTACTCTTGTTTCAACTTCACACGAAGTGCTTCTTCATTTCTTGGCATTAAAAAAGTGCAGATTTACAATTCCAGATAGCCTTTCATTAATGAAGTGAACAATTTGGATCTTGGTTGCTCTTCCTAAACTTTTAGAAGTGCACTTCATGTTTTAGAAATGCCTCATTCACTTCGCATTGCTTGGCTAACCACAAGTCCCTAAACTTGCAAAAATAATACTTCTGGTTGGGTTTTGGAGTGAGCATCTTAATGTGTGTTGCACTGTGGGAGCCTAGCACAGAAGGTGTAGCGATTCATTCCCTTACTGCGATGCTTTTTAAAATAACTGAATAGTGGAAACATGATAATGTGAATAAGTGATGCTGTAGAAACTTGTTTTAACAAGGTTAAAGTAATTTAGATATTAGATAGCTCCTATGTAATCAACACAAATAGATGTGGAAATACTAACGGTCATAGAAGTTTTATGACATCAGGATTATAAGTGATGTTCACAGAAAATATTCAAGCCGACCGAGGATAACTTAACAACACAGTGTAGGTGAGCCTGGCATGTTCCTGAAAATGCAGCGGGTGGAAGTGAGGTGATGGTGGTGGTAGGAAATGTAGTCATTGAGGGAAAAGCCCGATGAAGCTTGTTTTTTAAGGGGTTTTCATTAAATTCTTTAAAACGTGAATACTTATATGTTGGGTTTATGTAGAGCAGTGATTCCCAACTAGAGTTCATACCATTCCCCAGGGAGTGATTGGAAATTTGTGAGACGTTCTTTATCTCAGTGATTGGGGGATGCTACCACCTAGAATTGGGGGTGGGGCAAAAGGATACAGAAGGAGCTGAGATGTGTGTTGACTCAGCAGTGAGCGAAACAGTGTTGCCTAGTGAAGAATGGACCCACCCAAAGTGCCAAAAGCATCCTCACTAAGGACTGTTGATTTAGAATACAGGATATCCCCGTGAGGGAAGCTGAACCAGATAAGTAATTGGAAATTTCTGCTCTTTAGACTCTGAGGATGCACGCCGATACATAACGAATAAGGAAGTTGTCGGTACTGTAATCCTGTAGAAATTCCGGAGATTTCTGCACTTAATATTTTATTAAAGTGAAGCATCTTATGGATAGTTTTACTCAGTTGCTTAACTGAGGGTAAGTTTTATTTCCCAGTTCAGAGTTAAACTAGCAACAGGTGGGTTGCAGATATAAACTCCCAGAATCTAACACCTGCTGGCTGGACCATGGAGAAGGCTGTACCTACCGCTACCCTGAAGCATGTTCTCAGCAGCTACTGGTAATGTGATCAAAGACCGAATGGCACATTCCACATTCTTCATCACAGTGCAGTGTAATGGAGCCCAAAGGGTAATTGGTAGTTAGGAAAAATCAGGTTTTATAAATATACTATAGGTAAAACTAATTTTGTTCCTCTCTTTTTAAAGGCAGATGGTGAATAAACTCATGAAGATGTTAGGAACATGAGTACGAGTGAGTGGGGTTGAAGGGAAGGAAAAAAAGACTTTAGGTTATTGGAAGCCTTTCTTAAGGAACATTTACTAGTTTCCTTTCAGTGTTTTGTTACTGACATTATAGATGATTCTCTGTGATTTCTTGAGCCATCTCTGACATTTGTCCCCCAAGTTTAGTTATTTCGAGGACACTTCTTTCATTCATTCATCATTTATTGAATGCATCCTTTGTAATAATGCATGCTTCAGTCAAGTGTGAAAGCCAAACCTGCACTCATGAAAATTTCTATCCAAGGTAACAATTTCACTGTGGCTGTGTGAATTAAAATAGCATGGGGCCCAGGGAACACTCTAGTTAATCAGCTTTGGCCTTTGATCACAGTATGGAAATCACTGAAGAACCCTGGAAATGAGACAGAACAATGTTTCTACTCGCCCACTAGTCAGGGCATTGACTAATAAGCTAGGATGACTCTAGTATAAATAGACAACAGAATTTTTAAATTCACTTTTAATTAGCATATGATATGTTGAGAGTCTGCTTTATGTCTCTGTAGATAGTCAAGTCTATGCTTCACTTCTTAATACTCAAACTATAAAACATTCCACAGTAATTGAATTACAGACTAAAGGCTCATTTGCTGTAGTTGCAGTCATTATGTCGTGAAGCAGTTAATTTTGAGCAAGTGTGAAAAGATGTCACATGGTCACAGACCGGATCAGACAGAGAAAATGACTTTCCACTGCAGCATATTGATTGGTACCTCAGAAGCCTGCTACTTTGTTCTCTATTAAATTACATTTTAAATAATTTGATTTTAAAATAACTCACTGGCTTTCTTTTTTGCTTATAAAATAATAAATGTCAAAAACACTAAAAAGCATGAAGACAAAAATGGAAATCGCCCTCAGTGCATATTCCACCTCCATATCCATGGCGTACGTTTTGTGGTTTATCCTTCAGGTGTTTTTTCTAGCCATAGATACACTTTTACAGTTTTTCTTCTCAATCAGAATCATGGGGTATACATGTCACTATAAGTGTATTTAAGGAAAAATTTTTTTTCACTTATTGATTTTATAGTCTAATTCGTATGCCTCTTTCTTGGGGTTTTTTCATCGTATTTTAGTATTTTGTTTGTATTTCACAAAGATGGTAAGATTCAGGGTTTCATATGCTGGGGAGTAGAACTTTTTAGAAATCTATACTTTTTTATGTATCCCCTATATATCTGTAAAATCGCTGCCATTTGATAAGGATGGAGGGAAAATTGTCGTTTTCAAGGAAAAGAAAATAGCTATTTTGCTAGAGAGGAAAAACTTGAGGGTATTATAAGGATGTATTTGTGACAACATTTGCCTATGCTGAACAGATGCAGTGATGCTTTTGATGATCATTCTTTAATCGTGCTTCCCAGGACTTGCCTGCTGAGTTACTGTGTGTTCACATGCTTAGGTGGTTCATGCTCCTTTCTGAAGTTGAGTGGCAGGCTATCAGTCAGGATTGTAGTGGGTCCTGACTTTATGGATGAGTTTCAAAAGTTAAATTTGGCTTTTGGGGTCATGTTCAAACAAAACCGTATTTTATGAGAGCATGGAATGCTTAACCATCTAAGTGCATATAGCAGTTGTCTAATATTCATCAATCTATCAGCTCTACATTGATGGAGATGGGGGTGGGGGGACACTGTGCAAGCACACGCGTGTGTTAACTTTAAAAGCATAGTTCTTTTCCATGGAAGATGTTCTTTTCCTTATTGCACAGAAAGATTCTCTAGTACTGGGGGCTCTTAACCTAGGATTACAAATATTCCTTAGTATTCCGTTAGACACTACTGTTTCTCTCTACTCACTGAGCTTTAAGGACGGTTAGTTATCAGTGATAAAAGCTTACCCCATAATTCTACCAGGTTAATATCTTGTTTCCTTCTTGTATTAAAAGACCCACAAACAACAGCTGTTGAAGTTTCAGAAAATATTTTTGAATAAATGACAAAACGCTGTGGTATTTGTTTTCCCTAATTATTTAAAATGGACCATGGAGACACTGGGGATATTTTAATAGTTTTAAAATAACCTTATTTCATTATTGAAGCTACGTATTATCATTAGACTTTTTTTTTTTTCTGTATGTAATAGAAATGTGAAAGGTTGAGAATAGATTTTGTGTTTAAGTATGAAACTTAGACTCTGTTTAACGTTAAGGTGCTCAAAATTTTTCTCATAGCTTCGTCCTGCTGAGATAATCATCCCAGTCCAAGGAGGTGCTGGATGATTCCCCAGGACTGGCTGACATCACACAGAAGGAAATGAGAATTCTGTCAGGTGGTCAGATGGATGCTGTTACCAGGACAAGTTCTCAGACCATGATAGAGGGCAGAGGTATCCCAGGCAGCAGCAGTGGCAGCGCGTAAGCAGCTATTTCTAGGCTGACAACTAAAAGCTGATAACATACATGGTTGAATTTCAGGGAACATTTTTCTCATAGTTGGGAGTGGGTGCCTAACTGAACCATCAATGTCAGCTATAAACAGTGAGAAAAATGCTTTTCTAAGATCAAAGACAGATACTGTATTTAGAATTTGTTTAAGAGTACTAACTTTGCAATTATAAATATACTTTGAACTGCAGTATTTTGTTATCTATCTTCAGTGGAGGACTGCTCGTTGATAGGCCACTTCCTGCCTTTCATCTTTTATTCCGACTGTGGGTAAAGGGGGTACAAAGAGGCAGCGCTGTGGTAGTGGCAATGCTTTTGTCTGAGTTGTTTTACAACATGGGCAAATGAATTAGATATTTTAGAAGGGAAAGTTGGCTCTCGTAGAAATGCAGTTCTGATGTTGTGATGGCTTTCAGAGAACTTCCGGCCAGATCAGTAGCAGAGGGAAACGGTGTCACCTGTAGGGAAACTGGAGGATGGAAAATAAGAATTTATATGATTTAGGAGCCAGGACCTTCTACAGACCCAACAGGAGGCTGCCAGCACGGAGAAGCAAGTTGTAAGGAACAGGAAGCCCTTCTGCCAGGAGACAGCATCCGACAGAGGAGAGACACTGATTTGTCAGCTTGGTGGGGCCTTCCTTGTTCTTGGAATCCGCCTAACGCCACCTTGATCTGTTTCACCAGAGGGTATTTAATCAGGCGCTTGCTGAAAGGAATGTTGAGGGTGGTGATTTGGGGCCACAGAAGGCTAGTTGCAAAGTCAGAACTTGAACAGCCTAACCAAGATGATGTTTCTAAATGCAATTGAAGGAAGGCAAAGGGGGGAAAAAAACCAAGGATCGAAACTCATCAGTTTGCTGAAAGTTACATGTGAAAGATACACCATTCTCTTTCTGTCTCAGCCTTCATTTGTCTTCATCAGCTCTCTCCAGTGATGCATCTATACAGAGGGTAATGCAGGTTATCCTGCCATGAGTAACGGACACTGATTGCCACTTCTCTGATTGCTTAGTCTGCTGTAAGTGATGCCGTACTGAACTTTTCCCTGTGTCCTAGAGTTTTTGACTAATGTCGTGTTTGGGCAAAAGTCCTAATAACCACAAACTCCTTCATTCAACTTATCTGATTTTATCATTATTGATGTTCAGTTAAAACTCTCAATGTAGGTTTTCGCTCTCCTACATTTTTGTGGCCACAGAGGTATTTTTTTGTTGTTTGTTGGTATGTACTTTTTCTTTGAGATGGTATTCTTTCAAATACCAAGGAACCTTGAGAATTCTAAGTTGCCCTCAAAATAGATAATTTCTTGCCTACTACTCCATTCTGCAGTGACTTTTCTCATCAGGATAATAGAATAAAATTGCCATTGAGAAACTTTTCCTGTATTGATCTGGTTCATTTCAGAGGCTGAAAGTGGTGAAGAAAGAAACCAAGAGTTCTTTCTGTTATCGTATTGAAAATGTGGCAATTTTGAATTTTAAAAATCGTAGTTTACCCATTTGTCTTACTAATACTGCAATTTCAGAGCAATCTCAGGTTTGTAATTTAGTAAAACACACACACACACACACACACACCAGAAACTACTATTAACAACAACCATAACAACAATGACATTTGCTCAGAAGTAACCCAAACTTTATAAAAACTCAGAGGATAAGAACATTTAGTTTTAAACTTAACCTCCTGTGGACTTAAGTTTACAGATCTTTAAATTGATGCGGTTGAACTCTTGATTTCTAAGGCCCTTTTCAGTTCTAAGATTGTGCATTTTGTTACTGAACCAAAATTCATCTCTCCTAGATTCCCATATCTAGAAATAATCATGAGAAACTTTCTGGTTTGCTTCTCTCCATTTTAGCAGAGGTAGAGTCCAATTTTAATATACAAATAAGTGTTTATACTCCCCTGCTCCCTTTTTAATGTGTTCCGAAGAATTCCATCTTTTTTGGTATTAGGTATCTGGCCAGTAATTTCTGACTGCAGTGTGTTTAGAAAGCATTCCAATTAGGCCTTGGGGACTATAGTTACAGATTCCAAAAGCTAGTGGCTCAGATCCTATTATATTTATGAATGAAGAAGTTAGGGTTACACATAGCTGTTTGGTAGTAGTTACACCTTTTAGATAATCTCAGATAGTTTGAAAGTTGGTATAACACGGACTCCAGGGTTTTTGGGGAATACTAAATAAAGCAAATCTTAGTTGTGAAATCCTTAACTTATCAGCGAAAGAGTGGGGAAAAAATACCCAACAGATATTAATCTGGATTCTGTCTAATATTTACTTGTTATATAAAAATTATTAATTGAACTCAAGGATATTTTAATAATTCAACCCCTCTAAAACTACCAGGATAAGGCAAATGATTTAATTAGTTCTTCAGGCTTGTAATTCTAATTAAAGTGAAGTCATACTGTACTGAGTCATATCAGCACTACCTGGTACATGTCACCTGAAAAAGAAAATCACAGGTTGAAGCTGACAAAGGTAAGCATCATGTATTTTACCTTTGAGCCCTTTGGTCTTCAGAGGACTTAATAGGAAACTTTTTAGTTAATATCCCATTTTAAACCAAATATTGCAACATTTGCAGAATTAACTGTTTCCCCAAATGTCTCTAGGGCCACCAAATGTGAACAAGAAGCATTGAACAGCAGTACAGTATGGCAGCTGGACCACTGGAGTCTGAATCCTGGTGTCCAATGTACTTGTTTCCAAGCTGTGTTACCCTGGGCAGGTTCGCCTCTGTGCCTCAGTTGCCCTGTTTGTAAAATGTGAATAATGATGGTTCCTCCCTCAAAGAGTTGTTTTGAGGATCAAGTGAATTGATGATCTTAGTTACAGTCGTGCCCTGGGGTATGAGTAAGTGCAGAAAGAGAAAAGGCAAACTATTCTCTTCTCACTATTCTCTGTTTTCAGTTTCAAACTCCAAGCCTTCCC
>NW_017731504.1:1035725-1049993 GCF_001890085.2 Hipposideros armiger
TTTGCTCAAGATGAAGCTTATGTGGTTCTTTATGAACATAAAAATAGGGCTAAGGTGGTTTAATCCTAACGAACCTGTTAGTCATCTGAGTCCCCGGTCTCTAAAAGTGTAACATCCCCCTAATAAAACATACATGAAATTACTTGTAAAGTAAAAAATTACTAGAGGCCTCCATGGCCTTCATTTAAAGCTATTAGAAATTGACTTATTCTTTTCAGGAAAAAAAACGCTTTCCCATGCACTCTTTTAAGTGATGTTGGGGAGTCTTATTTAAATGTTGGGAAAGTTATGTTTCCTTAGTATAGAATTCTAAAAAAGCACATCGAACATTTTTAAAATGTTAGTAATTAGAAAACAACTTAGTGAAGATATACAGCATTCAAAATTGCATCCAATTTATAAATTTTAGACTCCAGTGTTAGTTAATAGTGGAAAGGGATTGGCATAAACTGAGAAAAACAGTGGGGAAAATACACAAGGCAGCTGTTAGAATTTTTTAGAGACCCACCTATGCAGGTAAGAAAGAACTTATTGCCAGTATAAAGGCTGTGTGAAGGGCTGTGAAAGCTGATTTATTGTATCTTTATCATCCTAGTAGGAGGTGAGAGAGAGAGAGAATGGCGATCTGTGTAGAGGAGATGGGGAGCTCTGCAGCACAGCCTGGTCCCATCTGGAGATAATGAGATGAAATCATAGCAGAGAATGATGATAATGGGCCTTCAAGGTCATCTAAGCCAACTTTCCGATGCTCGAAGACCTTCCACAGTTTTTCGACTTTATCAGTTGCTAATTTTGTCCTTGAACAGGCTCAGTATTGGATATTTCTCTTTTCCCGAGATAAAAACCTGGACTAGATGCTGGGCATCTGTACTCTCAGTCTGGTACTGTTATTGGTCTCATAGTTTCCTGCTTCTCTCTGTGCAAAAGCCCTACCAGCAAGGGGAACATTAGTACGAGAAGCACGGAAATGTTACTGGATTTTGCACCTGTCTTAGATTGCCTTTGACCAATTTCTATTTGATTGCCAACGAAATTCCAGCTCTGTTCTCCCTAAGCATTACTTTACCATGAAGTTCCAGCCAGTGTTCTTTGGTGAAACCTGAGATTTCAGGAATAGCAAGCACCCTGACGTTTTTCCAGGTACCTCATCCTGTGGAAAGTTGCCGATCCTACCCCAGTCTAAAGTAACAACACAGGAAGGATCTGAATGAATAATTCTTTTCAGGATCGAATCAGGGGCTGTTTTTGCAGATGCCCAGAGTAAGAAAAGCAGGTCAGAGTGGGTCAAGTTTGCAGTGATCACCAAGTTTGCAGTGACAGGAAGCTCCTGCAATCTGGATTTTACCCCTAGCTGTGTCTTCAGTGATCAGTTTAGCCATTTGTTAAAGGGCTAACAGTGGGACAAATTGGGGCCCTCAAAGTGAATCAAGAAAATTATCTGAATTCTCCAGTGGCTTTTGTTATTCAAGTATCTGGGTACCAGGAATGTCTTCTTATATACTAGCTATTCCCTAATGGTTGGGACCACATGTGTTGCACTCTATTACATGCTGTCTAGTTCCCCAGTTGTTTCACTGTTACATAGATCTTATTTGACCAACAGGTCCTTTATTGGTACAAACTCATCGTTTATATGTGTCATCTATCTTAATGCTAGTCGATTAATTGGTCTTCAGAAGGTTGATTTCAGATCAGGAGGTCTCCGTTAGAGGCGCTATATAAAAGCTGAAGGAGGAATCTGCCTGCCTCTCAAGTATAGATTTGGTAGTCATCAACTCGAGACAGCCGAGAGAACTCAGCAAGCTGAATTCTTTGACTCCATGATCCTTACCTTCCAGTTTGAGAAATGCCATAATGGGAAATAAATACTGTGTCTGACATTTGCTGTTCGATTGCAGTTTTTGATGTGCATCAGACAAGGACAGGTTTTACGTATTGTTTCTTAAAAATCAATCTGATCAAGCATACTTGATTCATTCCAGTTGGTTCGTTCTCAAATTCTCACCCAACCTTACTTTTACTCTCAAATAGTATGGTGTTACGTATTTTAAAATCCAGTAAACACTGTCGCATATGTGAGGATCTTTTTTTTTTTTTGAATTAAATATGTTCTGAATTTTTGCTTGTACTTAAAAATACTTGCAACAAGCATTGGAAATGGCACGCTGCTCTGGAGTTTCATGACAGATTTGTTAAGTGCTCTTCCGTCCCATGTTGTGTTGCTTAGGGAAGTGACAGGCTTTCGTGATAACTGTTAAATTGTAACCTGCCTAATTGTGTTCAATGCAGAATGCTGAGTTGAGTTGAGAAATCATGTTTGTTCCACACTGCCTCTTAGAATAATTAGATGGAGATGCGTGTTCTCTCCATCAGTAAAGCATATTTGTTTTGAAAGACACAGCACTTATGGGCTGTCAGTCACCACGACTTCTGAGAGCACTTTAGGAGATGCAACATCAACATTGACAAATGCCAAGTGAGGGAAAGTGCGCCGAGTCCCACGTACATATGCTTTCTTGTGTCCCGATTCTCTCCCTCCCCTAGTGTGGCTAAATGCATAGGAAGGACTAGATGAAATAAGAATGGGAAATTTGCAAGTCCTCTGGCTAAAGTAAATACGGAGAGACTAAATGCTAAAACGGCTTGTTAAATGGAATTACTTTCCCTTCCAAAATAAACGTATTGATTAAAAACTAAAGACAGTGATAGATGGAAGAAGGTACACCCGTATTTTGAGATTAATGCCCAGAGTCTTCAGGCTGTGTCCCTGGTTTGGCCCTTAATGGTATTGGAAAGATTCTGTAAGTGTCTCTGAGGCTCCTCGCAGTCAGCTGTAAAACGGACATAAGTTTACCCACTTCAAGGGTTGTGTAATATTAAATAAATTAATGTAGTCACTGAAGGCTTTGTAAGTTACAAAATGGTACCTGATTGAGAAGTAGCAATTAAGGTAGTCCAGGAGGTTTTAATAGCAGCACTGATTTTTCTTATTAGAAACTATGTTTAGAACTTACTGACGAAATGCACTCAAATTCCCCATAGGAAAGTGCTTTATTATAAAAAGTAAAACAATTTCTTATTCATCAAAATAACTTCCATCTTTGAAAAGGGAAGTGAAAGAAAAACTAGAGTGGGCATCTGGGTAACACTGTGGCCCCTGCTGTTGATTATTTATGTGGCCCACTAACACTGGTGGCTATGAGGAGTCACTATGTGTGTAAGTGAGAGCATCCCTCCCTCTCGCCTCCTCTATGTAGTGACATCGTGTAAGTGTGGAAAGACTCGGTTGTAGATACTCTTTCCGAAAGTCTGGAGATTCCAGATAGGGAGGAACTGAATTAATGAGAAACGGTCCTAATAAAGAATCTTGCTTAGGGGAAAAATGATACTAAATTTGAAAACTCATGGGTTTAACTCAATACACTGTACTTAAGATGATTGCTTCTCCCTAAAATCAATGAATGCCATGCCTGAATGATATAGAAGAGCTTTTTAAGTAAGTTTTCCAGGTTTATATAGTTTATAATTCTTTATAGAGGGGTGTTTGTTTTCGTTATACTATGAAGTATTACCTTTCCCTCTGTATTGAAATAGGATGTTAGAAGACAAAAATTCGGCCAGCAGAGGGAGCAGATGTATGTAAATTAGGCTGTAAGAAAAAGACTCCAAGATGCCTCAGTGAACCTGTGTCTTGTGGGTAATGCCCATTTTCATACTGTGTATTGAGAGAAAGACAAGAACGGAGTGAATTAGGGTCAAAATGAAAACATCTAGCCTATTTATAAGTCTCCCTTCGGTAGTTTTTAACAAGGAAAAAAAAAACAGCAAGGAAATAATGCACAAATAGGAACTTGTTTTTTTGGTTAATTCTATAAATTGAAGAACTTTTTAAAACAAATGCCATAAATTTAATACATTTATTAAATAAAAACAAGCTTTTAGCACTTGGCACTGTGGTTAGAGCACACTCAGCCCAAACACCTGAAAGGAATAAAACGTGTGAATGGAAAATGCTAGGAAGGTTTAAAGATCTGAAGGGTGCACTGTTCTGACGCTGGATCAGCAGATCAGCACTTTGGTATCGTGTATTAAATCAGAAAATGGAATATATTTAAGAAAAAATTTCAGCAAATGTGAAGCAAGTATAAAACATGATTTTCTGCTTAACTCTAGTTAAATAGAATATATAAATGTATCATAGCTCCCTATGCATTCTAATTAATTTCCTTGGTAGATGTTCAGTCTGATATAAAAATCATTGAATTCATGCATTTTCAAGCCCTATTTATTAAAATACATATTACAGTATTCTAAGCATTTGGGAATATTAAAATAAGCAACATCCTACCTTCATGTAATATGTAATTTAGTAGATGATGAGTTAACTCAATTCTAGTGTGCCAGAGTAAAGCAGTGGGCATTGCAGAAGCTAGGATAAGCTAGTAAAATAAGAAATAGTGATTCTTTGGGGAAAGTAAAGATTTTTGTTTGGCAACCATTAAGACTGAGATTTTGCTTTAAATGAACTAAGCTTAACTAACTTAAATTATTTCCCACCTTTTTAGATTTAAGAACAGTAGTTTAGAAAAAAAAGATTCCAATGGCAGATACCATAGATTGTTGATTCTTAACTAAACCATTGTGTCTAGCTTTTTAAAAAAAGTTATAATTAGATATTGGGATCATGGAAGACATCCAGACCCTTTTTTTATTTTTAGACTTAAACCTAAATCATATAAATGAAAAAATGATTCTTTTAAACTTTGACCATTTTAGATGAAGTTAAGTAGATTTACTGTTAAAACTGTGCATGGTCACTCTTAAAATTTAAAGGGCTGTATGTAAATTGGGATGCAGAAGATTAAATAAACAATAATCAGTGATGGGTACTGGAGGAAAAGGGAATGGATAGTTGTTTCTCATGTGATGTCACAATTATTCACTCAAGAGTTATTTTGACATCTGCTGCATAAAAACTATTTCCAAACAAGTAAAATTTCCAGGAGTTCAGGTTTCCTAGTTGAGTAAGCTGTTTGAGTGGGTGCTAGGATTTCTGAGATGGATGGAGGGTCCCAGAGCAGGGGAGAAAGGAAGAGCAAGAGGGTGGACTAGAAAAAAAGCAGTGGGGAATGAGGAGGAGTAACGGTACTAGGAGTGGACATTAGGGAACAGACCTGGAGCTCATTTACTGAACAAGTATTTGCCCACAGTGTACCTGGGTCTGTGTCATGCCCTGGAGATACCATCGTGAGCGTTCCATAGCCCTGTTCTCTGTTACAGTCAAGTGGGGTAAAAAGAAGCAAACAGGCCACTTCATTGTGGGCTGTGAAATGTAGCGTGCTCTGGGGACACAAAGGAAGCACTTCTGTCACACCAGAAAGGGCCGACAGAGGCTTGAGCCCTTGAGGTGCCCTGAGGTGAGGTCCAAGCTAAGCCCTGAAGCAGGGGTCGGAGTTCCACTGCAAGGAGACAGACCATAGTGCAGATGCTATGAGGTCAGAGTCCGTGGCAAGTTCCAGAGGATGACATGTCACTCAGTGTGGATAGAGCTTTAAGAGTGAGAACGGAGCAAAAAAAAACTAGGAGCCCTGAAAGTAAACAGAGACCAAGTCGGGATGAATCTGTGTGTGTTATATGAAGGAAGAAGTTCGGACTTTTTCCTGAGTACATTGAGAGACTATTAAAGAGCTTCATGCAGGAGGAGGGCATGAGCAGATAGCTGTAGTGTAGAGAACTGAATTGAACGCAGCTATAGGTAAGGAGACCAGACAGCCGACCCAGTACGGTGGGAACGGAGAGGAGTGGACCGTGTGTCGGAGGTAGAAGGGACAAGAGACAGAACTTGATGAGACAGTAAATAGCAGGGCTAGAAGCCAGTTGCAATGATGTGAATTTATAGTGAGAAAATAGAAGAGATGTGTATGCTTTCTGCATGTTTGTGTGAAGGGAATGTCACTGGTCTAACACCGTTCCTGTGCCCAGTGCTTCAAAACGTCAGAGTTTGGAGTAAGGAAAAGTTTATTGAGACAGTGCCAACTAAGAATTTGGGAGACCTAATCATCAAAGCAATCTTAAGAATGTACAGAGTTGAGGATTCTTTTATGTTCAGGCTTCAAGGGAAGGAAAAATGGGAGGGGCAAGAAGTGATTGACAACTGCAGACATCTGGGCGCCAGCAGCAGTCCAAGGCAGATTTTGCTAGTTGATGTGAGTCCTATCGCAAGGTTCCTGCAAATCTTTGATAAACAATACATACTTCCCTTATCTCCTCAGAAGAGGCACTTTCTGGTCAGGGGCTGTTTTTGCAACACTCGGGAGGCAAAGCAGAATTCCTCTAAGGATTGGCATGTGTATATGCAAGACTAAGCAGAAGCTATTAGCCTGGAGGCCCTGGGAACAGAGCAGGCTCGAACAAGAGCCTTTAGAGGCAAAGTATTTCACCCTGATATGGGAAGGAGTACACAACTTCCTGTGCACCTGGCCCTGGCATGCTCCCTAGGGATATGGTGGAGGCAGAGGCCAGATGCAGACAAGGTGTTTTCTCTGAGAGGCTAGAAACCAAAGATGTACGTGTGAATCATAGTAAGGTGGAGAAGCCAGAACATGTGGTGCGGTTGGAGTGAGTTATGAATGCTTTCTAGGAAATTAATCCTCGGGTTTAGAACCAAAAAGATGAGGAACCCAGGCAGATGCATGAGGTGGAGCCTGTGAACAGGGTTAGTACCAAGCAGGCCAGCTTGGCTGCTAGCTGCGTGGCTTGGAGTTAGGCAACCTCCTGGCTTGAGGGCTGGGGCCATTTTGTACCGATGAAAGAGATTGCCTGAAGGAGGAGAGGGATTCAGAGAGGGCTTTAGACCTGAGATTGTGTGTAGACTGAAGGAACAGGTATCAACTAGAGGCTGAGGGTTTATCAATAGTTCATCAAAGAAAGAAACTGAAGGACTAATGGCCCAGGGTAGCAAGAAGGGAGATGAAAAGCACAGATTGGGAGTGAGGGAAGTTGACCTTGATTTTCGGCCTGTGAGAGCAGATAGAAGAAGAAATAGTGTTGAAATTGGTGGGCAAAGTGGGACTTTCAGAGAGTCCACCTATGAAGAGCTTCTTGTTAACCAGGAAACAGAGGCATTTTCTCAGAATGACTGGGATTGTGGTGGGAAGGACAGTCTGGAGCAGTGATGCGAAGCTCGCGGTCAGGGGACAGAACAGCTAGGTTTGAATTCTGGCTCTTCCACATGTTAACAGAGTGGCCATTCTCAGCTGCTTCATGTATAAAATGTGACCATTGTAGTATCTTTCTCTAAGAATTGTATCAAAGATTAAAGAAATGAGTTCATGTAAAGGTGTTCAGCATATATCCATCGTTCAATGAAGTTTGTTATTAGGAGGCAATGATACATAATGGTCAGAACCAGACTCTGAAGCCAGACCTCCTGAGTTCAATACTGTCTCCACCAAGTATTTGCTAGCAGTGAGACCTTGGACAGTGTATAATTTATAAACACGATGCCGAGTCATCAGGTGATCAGTAAATATGTATTCACCGACATTGACAATAAACGAGGAGCCACCATGAGCTTGTCTCCTTGTGCCTCAGCTTCTTTCCAATGTGATAATTATGTCCAACCCATGTGACAATAATACAAACCTTTGTTAATTTATAAAAGCAGCAAATTATGTGTGTCATCTGTGCCTCAGTTTTCTCGTCTGTGAAAAGGAGATGATAATAGTACCTGCATCTTAGGCTTGTTGGCAATTGAGAGAATTAATAAATATATAGCTCTTAGCTCCTGGCACATAGGAAGGAATAAATACTATATATGTTTATCTGCATATGTATAGGAGTATTTTACATAAATGTATATACAGTCATGTACTATATAATTGTTTTAATAAAAAGTATGACTATCATCCTCACCCATCATTATCAGTAGGGGTTGAGGAGAGACTGATAATTCATAGTGGGCTCCGTGGAGCTGGGTGAGACTGAGTAAGACAAGTAAAAATGATTTCTGACGAGCACTGAAGGCCAGCCTGAAATTGACAACTTTCTGTAGTGGTGTCAGAGCACAGGAGCAGCCCGCAAGCTGGGGATAGACCTAGCAAAGAAGAATGATTGGATGAGTTCAGAGTTGGGGTTTATTAGCAGACCAATTATGAAAGGAAAAGAGAGCTAGTGAGCTGAATGTGGTGCTATGATATCCTATTTGAGAGAATAATGAGATCGTTGACAAATAACCAGAGAAGGGAATAAAGCTACCGGAACATGTTTTTAGACTAGTACTGACAGCTGTTGTTTGGAGGTGACTTAGATTTCATTATGTTTATTACACAGCCGTCAGTTTCTTTTCTCTCTCCCCTCCTTTCTTGAACAGCCCTTCCTAGATTCTTATTTTTCCTTCCCTGCATATTTTCTTTTTAAGCCTTATATCTCTTCTGGCTTCTAGCAAAAACAACATAAAGAAAAGCATAATAAGAAAGCAGAGAAATACTGTTTCTATATTCACTTCCTCTCATATTCTCTGCGCGTCTAGCACGGCAATATTTGCTCTTTGACAGATTCAGAAAAAAAGCATCTGGCATGTTCATTACCCTCAAGCATCTCTGTGGGAGGAATCCACATGAAATCATTATGCATATATTGTACAGAAAAATGATAATTGTTATACAATCAAGTGTCAAAAAATATGGCACAGCCATTAATTAAATGTGGGTGGTCAAAGAAGGTGCTTAGGAAGGAAAGAAACATGAGCTGGGGCAAATACAGAGCTTTTTTAGAAATGGGAGTGCAGAGAGGCTTGTATAGACAGGGAGAACTGGGGTTTGGGGTACGGTGTACAGGCCTGGGAGAGCAGTAGCCCAGGACAGGTGTAACAAACGACAGAAACCAGCCTTCGCAGGAGCGCCGACAGGCAGAGAGTTGAATGGGGGTTAAGGCTGGACGCTTAATTCCCACAGTGCATATCGCTCCCCAGGCAGTCAGTCAGTATGTGTTCCGCTGCACTGAGAGCAAATGAGGAAGAGACTCCCATGAGCGTGTATTCTTGGGCTTCAGATGCTTGTCAGTGTGATAATTATGTTCTGCCCGTGTAAGAAACGCATGGAAAAAACAAACAAACAAAAAACCTTTGTTAATTTAGAAACTAAAAGAGGCAAAATGTGTAATGCTGGGCCTGTTGAAGAATAGGAATTTGGTGACTTGCTGATTAAGAATGTAAACCCCACGATAAAATTATAGGAAAACAGAAAGTTGGCCTTTGGTGTGGGGGGAGGGGGGGGGCTGGGAGAGGGTATGGTAGGGAACATGTCCTAGCCTGTTACTAAATTCCCTGTGTAAATAGCTGTTCTTCTCTAAGCCACCCGTTTGGGTGCCTTATCTCTTGCAAGGTAGCTGTTGTCTCTCTCTAGCCTAAGGCAGCGTGCAGTTTGAGAGCCATGTTAAGCTCTCCCAAGGCTAAATGGCAGGGAGTATAAGAGATCATAAAATACATATTCCTTCATGAAGTAAGGGCACAGGGCCCGGAACTGCCAGTACAGCTAAGCCCTTCTTTGAATAGTGGGTGCCTTATTGGTATTCATGAAGAGCATAGAGATAACATCTTGACAGAGTTTTAGGTTTCAACTTGAAGAGCCACTCCTTTTCAATAAGGAGTGTATTTAAAGATACTTTGCATGAATAGGGTGACTGAATTGCTTCTAAAAATGAGAGCATTGCTTTATTGAATGAGATTTTTTTTCATTTACTCCGTCTACAGTTTACAATTGTCATTAGAATTACAATAAATAATAATGATTAGCATTTGTAGGGCTTTTATCTTAAAAAGAGTTTTAGAGTTAATCTAATTTAATTGTCTCGAGGTGCGTTGTTAGCGCAGTAGGTACTGCCTCAGTCTCATAATTTAATTGTCGCTGGAACTCATCAAGGATGTGCACTTGTTCTCCCGTGAACCCTTACAAGAGTTCACTTTTGAGCCCTTCAGTGCTCTCTGTAGGTGTTTCCCTGGCCCATAAGCTATCCGTTCCGTGGGAAACGCCCAGACAGTCGATGGAAGGCTTTCTATTACTTCCTTGTCCTAGGTAAGCATTTGGGCTCCAGAGTTAGGTTTCCTGCTTGTTTCGAGGCCTACCATGTGATCTATTCTGGAAAATGTCTGGCTCCTCAGCCAGCTCCTCATCCACTGTTGTGTGACCCTCGGCAACTCACCCCAGCGTCTTCATTCTACTACCTCCCTCAGAGGGCTTTTGTGAGGATTCAGTGAGTTAATGAATATTAAGTACATAGTCTTTAATAAATATTAGCAGCGCCTTAGCAGTGTTTAAAAAATTATTAGGAACACATCATTCCAGGAAGTCGTTATAGGTGATTAAGTGTTAGGTGAGGAAATTATCAGCCGGTAAATACCTTCTTCCGGGATTGCTATGTACCTGACTCAGCGCCCACTAAGCACTGGGACCGAAAAGGAAGAAACTGGGGCACCTCCTCTCTAGAACTTCGGTCTGTTTGGTTAGGGGGGCAATAGATAAAACTAACTGTAAAACACTGTGATAAGTGCTGGACCTAAGCAGGTCAAGGATGATCAGAGCTCAAGAGCGAAGAGTGCTAGCTGTTGACTTAAGGGTTTCATAGAACGCTTCAGAGAGGAGGAGATATGGTAGCTGGGCCTTGGGCCATGAGCAGAACTTTGACAGAAAACGGGAGCATTCCAGGGTGAGCAAGGCTTCAGCGTTGGGGTGTTTGCCAGCTTCTGTGTCAGCAGGACTCCCTGCAACATGGAAAGCAAGGAGTGTCTTGAAAGCAGCAGGTCTCTCTCAGAAGATTTTAAGTAGGTCAGTCTAATTTATGTGGAAGCTCTAGAGAAACCACTCCGTTGTCGTGTTTTTGGGCTGATGTTTCCTCTTTTCTGTAGACACATGGAAGCCGTGAAGCTTTGCAGTCTTAGTTGGACCCAGGAGAGGCCTTACTTGTTGTTAGAGTGTTTGGTTATCTAACAATGACATTTCATGGGCCTCCCTTACCTTCCTCTGTCTCATTTCGTTTGAATTTCCATTAATATGATTTGAAGGAGATTTTATTGGACATTTAGGAAAGCAGTTGAAGTTGTAAAATACCCCTGTGACACAGTTAAATTCACAGTGTTTTAAAGACGGCAGTGTACTGATTGCCTGAGTTGTAAGAAAATATGATAGACACAGGATCTGATTCAGCAAAACTCAGGACTGTGCCAGGGCACTGTTTCTGACTGTATATCACTCAAAGAAAAGGAAACTTTCCGTATTTCTTTTTCAGTTTCTGAGGCTAGAGCTTATATCACCTGGGCAATATACGGACCACTGTTAAATGAGACGTCTGTGCTCTCCTGAACAGACACATCTTGGGCTGAGGTTTAGCCAACAGATGCTGCCAGTCAAACCCATAGTCTCTCTACAAAGTTTGTGGGTAAAGGGAAGATTTCCTACCATTAACAGAGAATCTGCGTGCCAGCCGCTATGCTGGGTAGTATAGAAAAAGTGTTCTCTTGGTAGAGCTGTTACTGAATTTTAACATAAGAGGAAAGATCTTAGCAAGATTAGTAATTTTGCAACAAGTAGTTAGCGGTAGAGGCAGCATTCTAAATGAGGCCTGTCAGGCTACGGTGTCCTTTTTTTTTTTTTTTTCCCCTTTCTTTTGTTAAATGTGGTATTTGCTTTGTACTGATTCTTCTTTGATATTTCTTCTTTACATTTCTCATCAAGTTTGAGCTCGGTGTCAAGGTCTTTGTGAATGGGCTTGCCGCTTTTGAAGAATACAGTTAAATAAAGTTGTTTTTAATATATCACCAACTTGATTTACATTGAATTCAGTACAGTGAGTATCTAGTTGCTCATCCTGGCATAGAAAAGAGCACACATGAGTTGGTTTGTTTTTACAAGATAAATGGATATTCCAGATTTTGGATAGGTCCCTTCAGCCTCCATAGCTTGGCGATTTCAGCAGCATAAATTGATATTGAGTCTCTCAAGTCCAGTCCACTGACAGTGAAAATAACCTGACTTCAGTTATCCTAGAGTTGTAGTGCAGAATGGAAGAATGACGCCTTTTGAATAAAGTCTACCAGTTGCTTCATTTATTACGTATGGATTATTTGCTTAATATGCTCTTGCTCAAGAACAAGAAGCCACACTTTACAATGTGTGGGGGTTTTAGTGGCAAAATAATTATGAGTAGTCCTCTGTTACTATCAAAGGTAACAGTTTTTCCTCTTCCGCACTGTCAAAATAAGATAGGTGATAAGGTTAAGTCTCAAAATCCTGTCCTCTTTGCCCTTGTCTTCCACACATTCATTCTTCTGTCTTGCTTTCTCATTTACTTCTGAATGATAATCAGCAGAATCATTTTTTCCACTCTTTCGCCTTCTTTCAACATTTTGCAAATAGATCCATAGGGAATTAAAAGGTTATAAGATAACTATCAATTATTAAAGCTTGCATTTAATAGTTTGAGGTATTTCATAGTCATTAGGTCAGTCATACTTTTCTTGACTTGTTTTGTCTGAGGTATACTATTCAATTTATTTATTTATTTATCTTTGATTCAGACTAAAAATATTTATGCCTACTGTGTTCTAGGCACTGTGCTCAGGTTGTCAACCTTATTTCTCCCAAAGCCTAGGTGGTTCTCACACACCACATGCCACCTTGGTCTGCATATCAGTTATACACAATTTTCAGCTCCCACCCCCTTTTTTCCACTCAGGGAAGAATACCTGAATTGAAGAGGGTAAGACAGATGGGGGTTAATTTTCAAGCCATTCCAATGTATAAAAAGAGTGAACTGTCGCCATAATTCAGCACAGGGGTTCAGTGACTGCTTGTGAACAACCCTCACACTTAACCAATTTTGATGTTTTTGTGAGCCAGGACACTTCAAGTCTTGGGTCATCCAGAAAAAGAACTAGTGATGGAAGTAGGATGTACCCAAATAATGGTTACTTATGGTTAAATTAAGTGTCATTAGCAATACAAAGTATTTCTAGTATATTTCTAGGGAAAGAGAGATTAATTTGGGGAGTATCAGAAGAGACATACAGTATCTGTAGTGGTATGTCAACTGCAGGGAAAGAATTTTGTGATTAATGTGATTATTAGGAGCCCCAAAGCCACACATACCATCCATTGATTTGATTCCTGATATTCTGTTTTCGGTCTGAATGTTGAAATTATACATATATACACAAAGGTACATGTGCTTAAACACACTCACACATAAATGAAAAAGCATAATCAAAATCCTTGAGGCTAAAGGATGTATTTTTCTCTAGGCACTGGCAATCACTTTGACCTCTCCATTTGATAGCAGCTGTCTGACTTACAGTTTCCCGTTGATTCTGTTACTCCTTAAAAAATGTTATCTTATAAAATATTGGGCCTCCAGTATGGGTTTAATTACCACTCAAGCAGCTCATCCTGAAGTGATTAATAAGCCACGAAAATAACCATTTCCTCTTCTCTCTATATAGCATTGGTATTTTTGGAAATTGGGTTGCCTGCGCCAAGTATTATTTGTAGATAGAATGGGAATTGTTAAATGGTCTATCATCAGCTTACAAGAAATCTTTGTCCCTTTATTAAGAGCACACCAGCTGACTAATTCCATTTAGAGTTTTCAATAACTTCTTGTACTCTTGTGGCAGCCACACAAATCATGTAATTGCTTCAGATATTCAGCAGACGTTGACTTGCTCAGAAAAACCACAGGAGCATGGTTTACTTTGCTCTTCCTCCCCCACACCCTTTTTTTGACTAGACATGGCTTTTAATAAATTAGGATTTTCATCATAATTAATATTTGACAAATATTTTATTGAAATGGGGATTATTTTTATTGCAGCACAAGAAATAATCTGAATGTCCATTCATAGTGGAATGATTGAATAAATTGATACATTCTTATTTTTGAATATTACATAGTTGTTACCAAATGAGAATGACCAAGGTGTATTGACTTAGAAAATCATGGTATATTCAACTTAAAAATATTAATGGCTACTATTATTTGATACATTTGTATATTAAAAAGGTACAAAATGATATAGTCCTTAAAGATGTTAAAATAGGGTAGGATAGGTAGACAGGTAGAGGGGTGATGTTAATAATACAGAAGAGAATTCAGAAGTAGATTCACACGTGGTAATTTAGGAATAGAGGTAATTTCAAAAGAATAGAGGAAACCTGGATTATTTAATAAATGGTGTTGGGACAGTTGGCTAGGCATTTTGAAAAAAAAGAAAAAGCT
>NW_017731504.1:1050517-1126679 GCF_001890085.2 Hipposideros armiger
ACAAATTGTCATCAAATATACATATATATATATATATATATATATATATATATATGAAATTGACACGTGTAATTTATTTCTGGGCTGTGGGACTGAGCATGATGAAGCATAAACCTCATTTTATGCTATTTTCACCTTTATAGTATGTGTTGTTTTCATCATTGAGAAAAACTTTCCTTTTTTAAGTCATTTAGAGTAACTTAGAATTTTGGGCTTCTTAGCCTGGCTATCGCTTAGCTATTTCAGCCAATTACCTGTTGGGGGTGGGGAGACACTAAGGAGTAAAACTTTGTCACTGGCTTGTGGTGCGTATGTAATGGAGAGACACTTTTGGGTGTCACAGATGGGTACTGAAGCTGCTCACCCCACTAAGTATGACCTAGTGTTCATGCACTGTATCCTTGGAGGCTGCACAAAGCTAGTTTCTGGAAAATGTGTGTCATCTTATGAAATAGTTTTATTTTAAATCCTGAACACTTGAGTCTTACAAAGTATTCATTTTATTTAATATTGGGTTGTCGGAAAAGTCATGATGCATTTTTGCAACAAAAAACAGAAAAAATGCGTCATGACTTTTATGACAACCCAATAATGCGCCAAGCTCAGATGATGATAGTGTATTATTAGTTGTCGGAAAAGTCATGACGTATTTTTTCTATGTTTTTTGTTGCAAAAATGCATCATGACTTTTCCGACAACCCCATAGAATACAAAAGTCATTTAAATTACTGTAATAAAGAAAATAAGAACCATCGGAGAAAGAACGGAGCGCCCCCTTTGTGAGCATCCCTGCTCCCCTGGGAAGTATCTTCCACCTTTGTCTGATGGAAAACTTTGAGAAACAACTACCTGGATAAATATGAACAGGTGATGGGAACTTGTAATCATCCCTAACAGTTTATTTGAGCTTTGAGTTCTGAAGTTACGGAGTGGAAGGAGGTAGATTTCATAAAAGACAAATTTTATTAGCTCACTTTAGCCCACTAAAATGAATGTTTGATTATGTGCTTAGAATTCTTACTGAATCTAGTCAGTGCCTGAGCTAGTAGATACTTGAGTCATTAAAACTATAATCCAATTAAAGCTAAGGAAGCTAAATAAACTAATTTTAGTCAAATTTACTTTGATTTCTCTGTTTCTCTCTTTTTTTCCGTTCCACAGGACACAGTAATGAAAGGCAGTAATAGAAATAAAGATCATTCAGCAGAAGGAGAAGGGGCTGGAAAACGACCAAAACGGAAGTGTCTTCAGTGGCATCCATTGCTAGCAAAGAAACTTCTTGACTTTTCTGAAGAGGAGGAAGACGAAGACGAAGAAGAGGATACTGATAAGGTAATTCCTTCAGTTATTATAGAAGTTTTCAGTTTATTTGAGCATTCATTCTAGAAACTTCAGCGAGCGCGTAGGGTTTGAAAGATGCATTTCTAAAAGCCTGTACCTTGAACCTTATTTAATTACGTAATCTGCATTTTATGACAAGTATTGATGATTCTTAATGTATCTGTATTTAATAATAGTGGAGACTGAAACAGATCCTTCTTAAATAGTATTTCTGTCCACTAATGATTTGAAGGTAATGTTCTGATGCAGTGGAGATGGGGTGTTCGTAAACTTGGATGTGCTCACCTGGCGCCCACCCTGTTGCTCCTCTGGCCTCTCTGCATCCAGCCTAGCCCGTCACCCTCGGCAGTCTCAGAGCAGTCCAGGTCCTCCATCATCTCTGTGGTATCTCTGTGCTCTCACCCCCCAAGCCTCCGTGGTCACTCAGTCCTCCCAGTCCTTTTCTGTGGTCTTTTACTTGAACAGGTGGCTCTTGTTTAGAAAGTCACTTAACCACGCATGTGACTTTAGAAAACCACCTATTTCTCCAGGTCTTGGATAACTGGCTCCTTCTCATCTTCAGGTCTAAGCACAAGGACTGCTTCCCCACAGATGGGACCTCATCATCTCAGGTGTCATTCCCGCCCAACTCATTCCAGGTCAAAGGGTTTCCTTCATGGCACTTCTTACTGTTTGCCCTGTGTTTAACTGTGTTCTTGGTGATGTGGATCTTTCTAGACTGGACTATAAGCTCAGCAAGAGCAGGGGTCTTGCCCCTTTTGTCCTCTTCTCTTTCCTTAGAACCTAGAATGGTGCCTGGCACATAGTAGGTATTGAATAGATAAATGGAAGAATAAATGAGTATGTATTTTGTATCACTGCAAATTTTATAAATGTGGTTTTAATATTCTTCAGGCCTTGGACATCCATTCAGTCTTTGGTTCTTGGCTTGTGTCAGCTCCCTCTTCCACCATCTCAGCAGGAATTGTAAACAGTTTTTCTTGTTTCTCAGCTAGCTCTGGATACCCTTTATGGTCTCGCTCACTGTTGACCATTTTTCCTCTTTCATGGAGAAAATACAGGCCACTAGAAATGACTCTTTCAGTTGCCTCTACTATGCTGTGTACTTTTCTCGCTCCTGACCCAACTTTTCCTCCTTTCCTTGTTCAGAAAAATAGGTGTTTCTCCTTCTATTCAAGGAAATTGCCAAGTTTATACCTAATTTGATTTTTCTGACATATTTGCACCTGCTGATCACCTGGTCTTTGAAGCTGTCTCCTAGTCCCATGACAGCACTCAGCTATACCTTCCTAGGCTTTTTCAGGTGATGCCCCGCCGTTATTCTACCCTGAAATGTTGATGTCTTTCGGGCCTCTTATTTTGATTTCTATCTTTGTCCTGGACCTTTTCTAAACTCTGTATTTCTGAACTCAGATGTATTTCTGACTATTTACCCAACTATTTATTTGATATAACTTAGATATCAAATCAGAATCTCAATTTGAATGTGTTCAAAATGAAGCTTTCGCTTTGCTCCTCCAAACTGCATCCTCCTGCCTCTTCCCTTTCTCAGTACATGGCAGCTCCGACTTTCAAGTTGGTCTGACCTGAAACCTTGTCTCTTGTCTTTTGCTCAGGTCTCATTCACATTCATCCGTCCATCAGCAAATTCTCATTTATGCCTTCAAAATACGTTCTCATATTCATGAGAACATAGCAACTTCATAGCAACTTCACTACTACCATCTTAATCCAAGCCACTGCCATTTCTAGCGCAGATTATTTATCCTGCTTCTCTCCCTCTATGGTCTGTTACCAACAAAGCAGCCAGAGGGACCCTTTCAAAGTGGGAGGCTGGTGTGCTACTTTTCTGCTTCCTAAAGGCATCACCTAGAACAGCGTGTGGTCCATATCACGTGCCCGGTAAACAGTTACTGAGTGAAAGAAGGAAGCCATTGAACCCTCGTGTCTTTTCAGTCCACACCCTTAGTCTTACTACCTGTATATTGGTACCTCACTTCGTCATCCCAGCTGAGACTTCTGAGATCCACTTCAAAGTTCAGCCTGCTCAATACTGATCTTCTCCCCACCAGGTCTACTTTCTCTCATTGCGAAAAGGTACTCTCTTTTGTGTATGAGGGAGTCTTGCCACCAAAGCTAGAAACATTTCTTTTTTCAACCTTTAAATCCAACTAGATACCAATCACGCTTGGTTCTGTCTCATAAATAAATACCGCCCCTTTTCATACTTAACCGTTCTCATTGTTACTACCTTGATTCAGCCCTATTCCTTCCTGTCCTGGGACAGCTGGAATCAACTTGGAACTGGTTTCTCTAGTTTGGGTTGCTTTTTGTTTTGCTGTTTACAGCTTATGCTCCACACTGCTGATAATAGGAGTTATCTTAAAATACAAGTCTAACAATGTCTTTCCCCTGCTGAAAACCACTCATGGTCTCCATTGCATCCAGCTGTGGTTTCCGTAGCCTGGCCGGGTACTAGTGTTGATTTTACAAAGCATTACTCAGCCCCTTTGAAAGAAAAATAAGTCCAGGTAGAGTTTTTCATTTTTCTTCAGTTTATGTATTTACAGATTGATTTCTTTATTCATTTTTCGGTTGGTTAATATACTAAAATAATTGAAACATTAAAGAGTAGTTGAAAACTTAATTTTGATGTCTGTACTTAGCAAATAAAAAGTTGACTATATGTGTTGGTCCCCCCAAGGTTATTTTGTTGGTTTGTACAATCTGAAACCATTCATTTACAAGGTTAAATGTATGGTTTTCTACATGACAGCACATTCTTCGTGAATTGTGGCCCCTGCCTTCTTCTGTGACCTCATGTCCTAGATCCCTGTTGTAATCTTTTATATACCAGTGCTGTTGATGGTTTAAATAAACCATCGAGCCATAATACCTGTTAGTTCCCCATATCTCTCTATTGACTAGCTGACACATTCTAATTCATCTTTCAAACTTTAGCTCCGACAGCACCTCTCCCAGGGAGACTTCTGTCCACTAGTGCTTCATTATCTCACCGGTTCCTTGTTCGCAGCCAGCATACTGCTTTTTAATTTATTTGCTTATATATCTTTTTCCCTTCCCAAAGCGGTGAGCTCCTTGGGCCAGGATCTTTTGTTATTTATTTCTTTTTCCAGCTCTTGGCTTGAGTTTTATAATTTAGTAACTGCATCAAAAGTTATTCTTTTCTGAAGGGAAATGTAATTACTTTCTCAACCTACATAACACATTTTTTTTATGCCTGCTTTTTCCATAGCTTCTTAGTCAGTTTCAGAATGCTAAATGAATATTCCTTGAAATTCAAATCATTGTTAATGATTGTATACATAATGAGAAAAATAAATCTGGAGGCTTCACCCCAATAATAATCCCTAATGTAGTTCCAAATCAGCTAATGACTTTAAGTTTTTCTGTACTATTTGTGTTTGAAGATAATTGATGGTTAATCAAATGCATTTGCAATACTTAATGTAAAACTTAAAAGACTTTTTAAAAAATACCAAATTGGATTAAGCTCATGATTTGTCCGAGAGTACCGTGTCTATAGCAGTTACCCAATAAATATGATATAAAAGAACATGGTTAACTTATAAGAGCGATTCTCCAAGTGTGATCCTCAGACCAGCAGCCTCAGCATCACCTGGGAACTTGTTAGGAATACAAATTCTCAAGACCCACTCCAGACCTCCAGAATCGGAAACTGGGAATGGAACCTAGCGATCTGTATTTTAACAAGAGCCCGAGGGATTTGAGTGCCCACCCAAGTTTAAGAGCTACTGCCCTATTATAAAATGTAGACTTAACAGCTTTGATCCTTCTTGATTTTAACTATAAAACAAAACATTAAGGAAATGGTTTTAGTAAGCATTCTGGACTTCTGTTCACAGTTGCACTGTTTCCACAAAATACAGAATCATATTTTAGCATTAGAAGATATCTAACGATCCTAGTATATTCTGAGATTCTGTGATCAGAGAGCTACTTGAAAAAATGTAATCTTCAGCTGTGTGCAGGAAGTATTGTAAGAAATGAAAAGCAGGAAGTCTAGGCCGGCCCTAAGACAGAGTGGTACAAGGGGAGCAACAATGAGAATTACATGGGTGGATTGGACAAGATCAAAGCTTTGCAGAAGTCCTCGAAGACCTTGAATGGATGGAGTGCTTAGGGAAAGGGAGGATTCAGAAGGTTTAAGCCTAGATGAGGTTATTCTTCACCTCAGCATTTCACTAGACAAGAAAGCTTGAAAGTTTACTATGTAGTTCTTGTTCAAATAATGTAAAATGTCTCTTGATTTTCACAGTAGTAGGCTATACTTGTGATGTGCACAAAATCATTGTCGTGCATGTTAAATTTTTATTATCCACTCTCATGTTATACATTTTCCTATTATTTATTAGCCATAGAAAATCATTTTACAAAGAGGACAACTCTGAATGTTTGTATATTTTATGTGAATATTGTTAATCTTGAGACTCATATAGCACATTCGTTTAACAGTTAGTTAAGGACTAATGTTACACCAGACATTGAGCTAGGTGGTGTGATTGTAAAGGTAAGTAAGAGAGCTTTTGTCCTCATAGAGCTCACTGTTGAGTGAGAGAAAAAAATGTAATCAATTATAACACAATGTAATATATGCTGTAATGGAGACATGTACAGGTTGCTATAGAAACTAAGCAGAAGAATACATCACAAATTGGTTACCAACCACTAACAGTACTTGATGATTTTTAAAAAATCGTTTTTTTCCATTTGTAAGTTGTTTAAATGAAGCTAAGAAAAAAAATAAAATTTGAAATTGAAGACTAATTGTTAAAGCAAAATTGTCCCGGATGTGTGAAACTTCTGGCTTTTGTTTTGGTTGGTAATAGGTTCAAGTTCTTGGGGCTGATGGCCTAGAGCAAGATGTTGGTGAGACTGAAGATGATGAATCACCAGAACAACGAGCCCGGAGACCAATGAATGCATTTCTCTTATTCTGCAAACGTCATCGCTCCCTTGTACGTCAGAAACATCCCAAGCTTGATAACCGAGGTGCTACAAAGATACTGGCTGATTGGTGGGCTGTTCTCGATCCAAAGGAAAAGCAGAAATATACAGACATGGCCAAGGAGGTAGGTTCCAGTGACGAGGTTTTCTATAGTGGTTGTGAGCAACTGATCTTGTACCCAGCGGTCAGCAAGTAGGGAATCCTGGCTGAAGGCCTAGCAGCAGGAAGGTGAATCCTGAATCAGGTGCTAAGTCAAAACATAAGAGCTTTGTTCCTACTTCTCAGTTCCAAGGTCACCTTGCAAACGCTGGTGGAGTGCCAAGAGCAATCTGTTACCAAGAAACTTTTTCTCATGGCACATACTCCATTGTTTAATATTGGGGGTTGCTATGAATGGTGATTTATGTAGTATGAATGGTGGTTTGGAGGTTTTTTTAGTAGTTTTTCTAGGAACCCAGTTTCTGCTGTCTAGTTGTGTCATTGGAAAGAGTCTTGATCTAGTTCTGATGCTAAATAGCTTTATTATTATATATCATTCAATCTCTGGGTCTCAGCTTCCTTTTTTTTTTTGAAAGGTTATTAGAATGAGGAAGTTAGACAAACATGTGTGTCCCTTCCAGTTCTCACATTTTTTGATTGTGTAATAAGCATAATTTATCGAGAGATGTGCTTTGACTTGTTTTGGTTTTGTAGGTAGTACAGCGCAAACACTGAAAAGCAGTACGTGAGTGAATGGCAGTGCATACATGAGCAGGATGTACTGTGATGTGTGTATGTGTGTGAATACTGTGTAGGCAGGAGTTGGTGAGAAACATTTCCATGCAGGAAAACTCTTTAGAGACGTGCGACATGAATCAATCCCAAAATGATCGCAGTGACTAAATTTCTTCAGAAAAGGCATACCGGTCTGTTTCTCAATGAATCTGAAATATGAGATCCTTGTACATTTAACATATATTGTATAATAGATTTATCAAGTAAGGGAAAAGCAAAGCAATATTGCGGTTAAACCTGAAAGAACTAAGCCTAATATTACTTCTTCAGTGTTGCAGCTTGCAAACAATCTTGATTCATGAAAACGCCTGCCATCCAAACATTTGGTTTAAGTTCTGTGAAAAGATGAACCATCAGGGCATGAAATATAGCGTTCCAAGTGACACATGTTATTAGACATCTCAGCGTGTGGGAAAATAATTATTTTAATTGCTGTGATTTTATTGAGTTGTTTAACAAGCTAACATGGAACATAAAAATGTCTTATTCGCTGTTCAGGGAAATTTGAACCCAGAGTAAATGATTAGCCTAGTTGCTATGTAATTAATGCTCACATAAGTCTTCAGGAATTAACTGCTATTAAAGACAGGATTTTAACTATGTAGAGCATCTGGAAAATTTAAAATTGATTCCAATAACCTACATGATTTTAAATGTTTAAATGGATTTCCACGAGCATAACAATAATTAACAGTAAAACTTTCCGATTAAATAGCCTTACATCTTTTCGTAGTCATGCTTATATGGTAAAATAAACAATTACCTGAAACCTCATAGGGAACTGCATTAGCTTCCTATAATTAAACACTTGAGTTTGTTTTTGAATTGCTGTTTTTGGATAACATGCAGCCTGTCCCAAGTATATTGTTTGCCTTTTCTTAAATACTGCTAATTTACAAACCCAATAGGTGGCCACTTTTAAGAGGAGGAAATATTATTTTCATACAGGAAACCCCTTACCAGTTACTTAATTAGGTTCACAATGTTTGCCATTGTGCTGTAATGCAATCTGTTAAGGTGGCCCCCTGCCATCTACTATAAGGGGAGACCATAACTGGATCTTCCCTTGTAACTTGTCTTATTTATAGTTGTTCTAAAATGCTGTTTTGTTTCTAGTGCAAAGTGTGGAATATTCAGCTCTTTTCACAATCATTATACAATTGGTTTCTAGTTACAAGTGATGCTTGTTTCAACTTATTAACTAAATGGTTTTGAAATTACATGACAGTGCAGGTAATTGTGCTGATGTTTTTTTGTGTTAATATTGCAGCCTTAATTGGAATGTCAGTGAATAAACAAAATCTTATTGATGGCTTCAGTGTACCAGGTATTGTGGTGGTTGCCTGTGATAAATATGTCCTCAATTCCTCAAGGCCCCCCTCAGGCAATCATTTTTAAAAGTGTTTTATATGTGTAACCTTTACATTTAAAACCCCCAATTTGAAATGCATTCTATTAGGAACAAGACATATTCTTGCAGTGTAGTTTGAGTGTGAATGTGAATGCTTACATGGTACTCATCAGTATCTATTCGTTATTATCAGTTGAGTTGAGAAGTACTTAATTTTTTCCTTCCTGTTTTTGTTTTTAAAAGAAACATATTCTAAAGCAGCAGCGAGTGATAATTAATACCACTTTAGAAAGGTTTTTTGTTGTTTGTGGTTTTTTTTAACCTGCTAAAATTTTCTCTGACCCTTTTCCTTGCTTCTGATTGTCTTAGTGCATCTGATGAGAGGAGGCACCTGTTTGGGGGTTTGTTTTCAGTTTCTTGAATTATTGCCCAGTACTAATTTGCATTGTTGAAAAAAAAATGATGGAATGAGGGTTTCATGTTCTCTGATGAATCTCATTAGAGTAATCATTGGTTATAAGTAATTTAAAAATACTGTCCTAAGGATATAATCTGGGCTGCTTTCTTAAATTCAGCAGTGTGTGATGGTGCAGTGTTGTGGCCGTTCACAGGTTCTAATTTCTGACTGTGACTGCTAGTTAGGGGACTTAATTAGGGGCCCCACCACTTTGGGGGGATTTGATAGTAAAACCAAATATTTGGACTGCATGTTTCACAACATTCCTTGTTCTGAGTCCTTTCCCATTCCTGTGTTTTAGACATCAGGGCTTTTGCTGTATTTTAAAAAAATATTTAAGTGTTTATCTTTGAAGCGATAACAATCAGTTGTTGAATATTGCTCTATCTTGTCCAGGGTCCTTGTATAAACATTTAACTTACTTAATCCTCAAATTAACCCCATGAGGTAGATATTATTTTGCAAAGACTAAAGATAAGGACACGGAGGCCCAGAAAAGTTGAGACTTATCCAAGGAAGCAAGTTAGCAGTAGTAGAGCTGGGGTTCTCATACTTGACCTTTCTGAGTTTCCATAGTTAGAAAATGGCAGTACAGATACCTGTCCTCCAGGGGTTGAAGTGAGATGCAAGAAGGTGATGTATGTGCACGCATTCTTTCAAGTTTAAAATGCTATACAAATATTAGTTTTATCATTATTTCTGACACGCGAACGATGTTTGTTGGTAACTGATACTTCTCTACCTAGTTATTATTTACTATTTTTATTAGGAACTGGGAACACAGTGGAGGGCTACTAATGGGTTGTCGGAAAAGTCATGACGTATTTTTTCTGTTTTTTGTTGCAAAACTGCGTCATGACTTTTCTGACAACCCAATAAAATGCACACTTAGTCTTTAAAACACAAGAATCAACAGAACTAAATGTATCATTTACCCAATTGGGCAGATACTGTCCAATAGCATTACTAGCCCCCAACAAGATAGATGTTCAATTAAGTGAACTAACTACTTGATTTCAGAAATATCGGTCCATTTGCTAATTATTAGCAAACACTAGCATTTAAATATTAAAATAAAATTATAAGGACTTACATGAACATATGAATTTATCTATTAATACACTTTCAGAAATGTAGGTGTTTATGCACCCAGATCCCTGTTTACTTTCTAAAAAGTAACAAAATTACATTTTAAAAGAAATTCTGAAACTTTGATTTTTTTTTATTACTACAAACTGATTAAACTGACTTTTCTCCTAATTACCCAAATTAGGAAGTAAAATTGGCCTTTAAAAAAAATTTTATGTATGAATACGAGCCACTGTTGCCACACTAATTCTTACAGCTAATTTAGGTAACGATATCTATAGCTGACTCCCTTGCATTCAGTTTTTCCTTTATGCCTTTTCCACAATACAACAACCAAGCAATTCCCTGGTCACTTACTCTAGTAACTTTTTGAAGGGTGTAATTTTTATTGGAGTGGCTTTATCATCAAAGTTTTGCAGGTTAATGTATAACTTAAAATATTTTTCTTCTGTCAAAACCATAAATTTAATTCAATGTTCTGTCACATAAAACAGTCTAATATTCTTTGTATGATATTAAAAACACCTAGCAGCAATAATTCAGATCAGATAGTGCTATTGAGATACTGCATTTATTATCTAAATGGCGTGTGTGTGTGTGTGTGTGTGTGTGTGTGTGTTTAATTTTTGTGAGGGAAAGGCCTAGAGCTAAGGAAATACAAATTAGTGTCACTTTTTAAATATCTTGCTTCCCTCCTTCACCCTTGTATAATGTGCTTTCTGCCTGCTGCTGAGATTATTATGTCAGGTGCTTCCTTAACTCCCAGCAGAGTTATAAAATTTAAAAATGTGTGATGTCTCTTCTTAAAATATCAGATAATTTCCTGTGTAATCTCTCCTCCAAAATTCTGGTAGATTTTATTTTATGGTAATATTTCACATATTTGCACCAGAATTAGCTGTCTTTATTTGTATAGACATTCCCAGGTTTCCTTGTTACTAAACCTCACCAGGGTTACCCTTCTCTTTCACTCTGTTGAGAAGATATAGACAATAATATTAGCTCGAAATACTCTGGACTTGTAGATAGCACACCCCCTTTCCCGCCCCCAATTAAAACAAACAATTGGACAGTGGGGTTGTTAAGTGTATCTTTCATTAACATTAAGGTGCTTTTTTTAAGATCAAATTTCCATTCTTATAAATGACCTAGAAGAAAGTAATGTTGAGACCCAGTTTTTAAAAGATTAACTTAATAAGGTACTGTCTATTGGTATATAATCATGCCATTGTCATGTATGAAGCAGGCAAAGTACTGTGGCAAAGGGTATGTATTTAATACCTTACTAAGTAACAATGATTGATTATTATTGCTAGTGAAATGTGGTGGTTGGGGTGGAGAAGAGGGAGCCAGTATTTACTGAGAACTTGTATAAGTCAGTAACTGTCTGTAAAGTAGATTCACTTAGGTTGTCTAAGTGGTTACAAATCTGGAGGAAAAAATTGGAAGCCGTGAGGTGAATTTTTATTTCAATGGGAGATTTTAGCAACAGGTTAGTTACAAGATAGGACTAGTGGACTGTGATTGATGTTCCCAGGGGATAATGCAGCTTCCTCTCCCACCTCCACCTTGAACAGTCCTGCCCTGAGGATCTGATGGGTGGGACCTGTCTCTGGCCTTTTCAGTCCTGTGATAATGGATTTTTGCCCACACAGTTTCCACTCATATTTGCTTGAGACTGTGTACGATCTTTCCTCATTTCTCCCATACTCAGCCCTCTCTGTAATCCCTTTCCTTAATAACCTCATCACGACTAATAATTAAGCCTTTCTGTTGTCTCTCACTGCTGAATCAGAGCAAGTAATTGATGAGGGGCCCATTTCCAAGGGCAGATAGACACCCTCACACCTCGAGGCCCTTCCTGCCTCTGCCTCACTTGGTGTTCAGTCATACATTGCTTGCGTTGTCCTGTGTGTCTTTAAATGAATTGATAGCACCTCCATCTAAGTTCTAAACTCCTTTAAGACAAAGGCTGTGTGTTACTCTTTTCTCTGTCTCCCACATTCTTAACTCTTTTGCTCAACATATACCTGATGGAGCTAATGAATATTGTCTTGGAATTGATCATTTACATCGAGTTTAAGAATTTGCAAAATGAATATTGTGATAACTGTGACAGCATATTGACCCTTATAGTGATTTCTCAGTTACCGTTTTCCATAAAACTGCACGTCCTCCAGGCCTTTTTCTTGCCCTATGATCTTCAACCCATTGGTAAGCTTCCCTTTTTACAGACTCTTTGCAAAACCATTTTTCATGCCTGAGTCAGGGGAAGGCTTATGGACCATTATGTTAAAAGAAGTAATATATTTGTATGGCTAATTGTGGATTGTGATGAATTTGAAGGCAGAAATTCCAGTGTATACTCCTCATCCCCATTGTCTAAGCAGCGTCTGTCATCTAATCCACACTCACAAAGTATTGAGATGGAGGTGAGTAGGTGGAATATATACAAGAGAAAGGAATGATTATATCAGGGATTGTCACTGCTTTACGGTTTTCAGCACAGCTCCACATTATAAGTTAGTTTAGACCTTCATTAGTATTATCAGTACTTTAAAAATAGTTGATGCTGGTAATAATTCATTCATAAGTCTGACAGTACTTTCATTTTCACTACATGTATTGATTTTCACCATTCAAATTACTAAATGATTCTTAGCAAAGGATGCGTTAGCTTCCTGGGAAAGAGCTTATCTAGCAGATCAGCATTGGAAGGGAGGAAGGAGACGCCTTAGAAGCAGAAGAAAGCTGAGTGCTAGTGACATCTGTCAATATCTTTCACAACTGGAACTTCTTAAAAAACTAGACCACTTTTTTTTTCTCATGACAAATATGTTAATTAAGTTGTTTGGAATCTTTTGTCACTTTATAGAGGGGTGACCTTTGTCCAAATGACTGTTCATCTGACAAACCCAGCCCGCGTGCCTTTTTCTGGAACACAGTAATGATGCATGTGTCTGCTGCTTCCATTCTCACCTCACCCTACCATTTGTCACTTTCCACTTCCAGACAGTGGGCAAGGCTATTTGTCTGCCTCAGCTCAATATGTAAATCCCCCCCGTGCACATGTAGGGTAAGGTGTCTCCTCTGTCACATTTGATACCTGCAGATATATTCTGCTGTTTGATTCTAGTTTGGCTCTGGCCTTGTGTCCCGTTTTAACTTTTTTTAAAGAAAAGTACAACTGTGTCTTACAGTTTTTTAATGCTTACCTTCCTCTACATGTACCTATGTATCAATATGCAGATGTACAACTTTTAGTTTAAAAAAAAAAAAGGATTAGTCAGAAAGTTTGAATTAAGGTAACTGTGGGATAATTCTAAACCACTGACTATTAATATTATATTACCTACAGTACAATTTTCATTTATATGATTTAAAATGAAGTACTGGGAAAGGTTTGTTATTTGGATTACATATACTTTCCTAACACCAAGGGTAAAGAAACCTTTTTTCCCACGGGGGTAAGTAAAAATCTATTTGGCGCTTATACTTAATTAGTTAACTTTAAACAAACACAAAGTGACTGTTTTAAAAAGCAAGCTTATGGGGTAGAAAGAATTGTATTAATAGAGTATCCAGCAGTAATAACATATAATAGTTGAAGAATGCGTGGAAAATACAATTTATCATACAACATAACTTTTGGTATACATGAAATATTTTTCATTTAATTTTTTTTTGTCAGGGAAGGGGGAAGACGTGGCAGAGTTGGGAGAAAGGGCAATAGGACAAGGCCACAGAAAGACACAGGAGAAGGGAAACTATTGCACTGAAGGCTGAGACCTCCAAATACAGACATAAAGTCTCTGATGGATTAATTGCAAATCACACATTGCAGCTCTCAACACACATATTCACGTTGGTGATTTCATGTGCTCATTACAAAACCCCGGGATGTTGTCAGGTGCAGTTCGATTTTATAGATGGAGGAATTGAGGCTGAGAAAAGTTGAACAACTTGCTCAATGTCTACAGCCGGCTAATAGCCTAGATGGGTTTTGAACCCAGGTCACCAGATTCTGCACCGAGTACTCGTTCTTCTGCATGGCCTTGCATCTTCAGATAACTGGAAAGCTGTGCGTCACCCTGCCTCTTGCTCCCCTTCTCTTCTCCATCTTGGTTCATTTATCCCACAGCTGATTACTTTGTGAAGTTTCCCTGCATTTGCCTTCCTAGTACATCAAAGCACAGATTTAATTTTTACTGTACTTACCAAATTAAGCAGTGAGCAGAGCCTGATTACTGGCCTTGGTATTAGCTCACACTTTGTTTTGTGTACCTAACACTTACTTTGAAATAGGTGCTGCTGTGTACCACTGTTGACAGGAACTCCAGGCATTTGCGTATTGTTCTCACTCTCTGAAGGTGAAGGCTGAAGGCCGAGGCCCAGACTCGTGCATTCTCCATTCTTGGTCTCCATCTTTGGTCACTGTAGCCCCAAGTGAAAGTGCTAGGGTTTGAGCTCCTGTTTTCCTGTCTTCAAAGCCCTTGCCTCTATCTGTGACAAATAACTCCTTCTCTCCACCAAGGTCAGACAGCTTTTTGGATACCAAAAACAATTGAGGGTTAAAAGATAAAAAGTTTGCTGCCTCTGTCCCCTCATCCCATAAAGGAACTTTTAGTAGATAAATTCACGGCCTGTCTCTGAAGCCCTGTGCTGACATTGTCATTGTTCTACAAGGAAAGCCACTGAAGTTACTGCAAGGGTGTTTTTCATTCATTGACTAAATGGTTGGGATGACGTGAAGGCTATTAGAACTTTTTCAATCTGTGTGTTAATTAAAATCTGTTATCTATTCTTTATTTATAGTATAAAGATGCATTTATGAAAGCAAATCCTGGCTACAAATGGTGTCCTACCACAAACAAGCCTGTGAAATCCCCAACACCCTCTGTCAATCCACGAAAGAAACTGTGGGCCTTCCCATCTGACTCTTCAAGAGACTTGCCAAGCCCCAAGAAAGCAAAGACTGAAGAAATGCCTCAGCTTAACTTTGGAATGGCCGGTGAGTTGAGACACTATTGCTACCTGTTCTTTAAGGACAGGGCAATACATTTCAGCAGCACATTTATCCAATAATATAGAACGAGAGAGAGAGAAGCAAAATAGATGGCCAAAAGGAAATAATGGCGAATATATAGCATATCTTAAAGCTTTGCAGCGTGGCGCACGTAGAATGAGTACATATAATTAAAGAAAGGCGGGGTAGACCAATTCCTGACATTGACATTGTGGAAAAAGCAGGCAGCAATATGGAGAATGTCAGGAGCTCAGGGAATTTGATAATGTAACAAAATAGCTTACATATACATACACACTATTAAGCTATCCCAGGAGGCACCTTAGTTATCATGCATAATTAAAAAAAGAATACAGTTATGTAGATTACCTGAGTATCTGAAACATCAAGGGCAAAAATATGAAGAAATCCATCCCCAAACTGAGATGAATCTGACATCTCTTTCTTAGAGGAAAGTCCCATCCTAACCCTTCTGCTGCCCCCATTCTATATGGGCCAAGCACATATCAAATTCCAGGTGGTCCCATTTGTTATGGGACCTTGGATACTCTTTGGGTAGTAAGGAATGCTAAAACATTTATAACCATGAAATAAAGTATTTGTATTCACCCCGTAAGTGGTTCTGTCTTCCCTGACTATTGCAGTACAGTAATCAAGAGAGGAATTTTTCAGGATGAAATTGAGAGATGGGGCAGAGGGGAAGCGGGAAGTTGATGTGGAGCTGTAGGGTTCCTATTTCATTATTACAAGCAAATTTTCTTCAAAACGAGAGCACCGAATCATTTGTAATATGGAAAGCTTGGGAAAGGAGGTTGAACAATATTGTGATGACACTTCATTTTTTTAATGACACTTCATTTTTTTTAATGGCCAGTAGTCCTAATGAGATTTAATAGTTCAGTGTGTGATTCATAGTATAAAAAAGTATGTGGTGGTGTCATAGGTAAACCTAAGAAATAGTCTAATATAATGGTGGTATTCTGGGAGCACAAAGTCTTCCATTGTTACGTAGGTGTCTGTAGTATAGTATTGTATAATTCTAGGTGAGCTTCCAAAGTGATGCTTCTGCATATTCCAGAAGAATCAAAACAGAGATCTGTCCTTATTTTAGCTGTTACTTTGTACAATTTTAGCTTCACACCCCTTGCTAGGAGTCTTGGTGAGCTCCCTGGACTTCCCAGATTATATTAGTTGGAGTTTTCATAATATTTTATGAAGTGTTTTGTAAAACATTTCATTATCAAGACCAAAAAAGAGTATATATGAACGATTGGCTTTGATTATCATTTATCTTCCATTGCTTTTTCTCCCAATTCTAAATCTAGGTCAGCCTGTGTATGTTTTTTTTTGCGTAGAATTGGCTCTTCACAAACCAAAAGTAATTACAGATTAACTACAGAAAGCTATGAAAGATGTCTGTTTGTCTCACTGTTTCTGACAGTTTATTAATCTGCTTTTTATATTTACAAATTGAAAATGGGACCTAGACTTCAACTAAGATATTTACAGGTCAGCTTCTAAAAGCTGTGCTCTTTAAAGCCAAATACAGGGAAAAACAAAACACTTCCTTGCATTTATCTCATTATATAAAGGCCTGCTGTGGATGTTGGAAATCCGTGATCGGAGCCCTTGTTAAACTAGTGTGTAAGTGTATAACATTGGTCTGGTATTTCTAGCTATGTCCCTTTTCAATACAATGAAAGCATATTAATTTGCCTTTAATTAAAACATGATGCCTAGCTGTTTGAATCTAGGGGATACCGTAGGGCTTTTAAAGGCCCAGCTAAGATTTTTCTCAACCTGGAATCTCATTTTTTGTTTTGTTTTTCCAATAGTCCTTGTCACATGACCTTCTGCTATTTCGAATAACCTCAAAGCACTCAAATGTATAATTTCCAAGAAAGAAAAGCTGTGTAGAATTTAATTTAGCCTAAGTTCTGTTGGTAAAGGGAAAGCATGCTCTTTATATATCTCCTTATATATTTTTGATATTTCTAAGTAACATTGTATAAATATAAATTAATATAAAGGATGATGGTAATTTCTTGGTCTGTGTTTTAGTATTCATACAGCAAATTTCTTGCAAAGTCCCACTGGTATATAACTTAAATAAAATTATTATATAAGCGTGTTCCTATTTTACTTTATAATTTGAACTAACACGTTTTTATCTTTATTGAAAAGCAATCATCCAATCCTCCTGATCTCTAAAATGACAGCTGCAGAAGTGTTTAGCTGCTCAAAGAGCCAAGTTAAAGTTTTACTTTCTGCTAAATTTGTTTTCCCCTCCTGATTTTTATTTTTAAATAGTTTTAAGTGTCAATTTTAACAACCACAATAGTTGTTAACTTTAACGTTTAATTAAGGATGGAATCTTAAAACAAAACAAAGAGTCTTTTTTCATCAAATCAGTCTTCCTGTGTGTTCTGTATGTGTGTCTTCTATGTGACTACCTTTTAACATTGAGCTGTTTCTTGGCCACCTGATCATTTGGTGGCATATTTTCCTTTTTCATAACCTCTTCCTTTTTTTTTTTTTAACTACCTCAGATTTTCTTTTTCTATTTTTTATAAATTTGACTGTATAAGCTGTGGTCATAGTTGCTTCAGAGTTCTCGAGATAGATTGTATACAGAGATATACTTAAGGGCATACCTTTAAACAAAAATGAAAAAAGAAAAGGAAAACAAACTCCTAAATGTCTTTAAGCAACAGTACGCCTGATCCTCATTTATAATTGTACAGAGATCCCTAAAATTAAAAATGCATTTATTGAAGACCTATATGCACTAGGATAGGCTCTGAATTAGGCATTTTCACATTATTGCATTTGCAGTTCTGAAATTTAATTCATTTAAGACAATCTTAAAGGATATAGGTTCCTTATTGTCTGTCATACTTTCTTCGTTTAGATATAATCCTGGGTCATAGATCTTCCAATGTGCTGTTTTTATTTTGTCTTTCTGTTTCTGTTGATTATTGAAGGAATGAAAGCAAAGACCTTCAGTAATATAAAAAGGATTTGTTTTAAATCTTAAGGGTATTTCAAGGAAGGGCCTGACTTTACTCCTAAGATTTATTATGTCCAAAAGACATCATTGTTTAATTTCAATTTGTTTTTGAAAGTTTTAAAAAAAGATTATTTAAACAAAGCCCACTAGATTTTGGAGGCCCATTTGTAATATTTCTCTCTGTTTTCTAGTTCCTCTGGTAGCCTGGTTCTTTTTATCAGCCCACATTTCACGTGGGAGAAATAACAATTTGAGAATAACAATCTCAGACTTCTTAGAAGACAAGCATAAGCACTCTTTTGTTTAAAAAATTAATCCATCCAGAATCTCCATGCAGTAAGGAAAGCAGCATCACAGTAGGAGATAATTCATGCTATAAGCAGCTATGGTATTGAAGAACAGAATACATTGTCATGGTGGAACAGTAGTGGTATTTAAAAGTCTGACAAACGTATGATATTAAGTGCACATACTCCAGGTTATTATTACATAAAGAGTTTTGAAATATTTTCTATAAAAAGTTATATGTGGTTCTGTTGGACTTCTAATTGCCACTCTTTGTGAGTATTGTTTTTTTGGTCTCTGTGTGGATTATACATACTTCATGGTTGTAAATTGATGATTTATTTGTTTTTAACTTATTTAGATCCTACTCAAATGGGAGGCCTGAGCATGCTGCTTTTAGCTGGAGAACATGCTCTTGGCACATCAGAGGTAAGCCAGTTCCTCATCCCCCTTCATTCCCCTCATGCTGGGGGTTGAGAACACAGACATTTGTATTCCATTCACACTGTTAGTTCTGCAATTTCACTGTTTACAGCTCATGAACAAACTTGACTTTTATTGTTTTCTTTAAGATCTATACTTGCATTATATTGTGCCTTGAGGGTAACAGAAGTGGTATAAATAAGCCCAAGAGGACACAAACACGAGTTAAGTGCAGATGTTGAGGTTCCATGAACCTAGGAGTAAGAAATGCAATGTACAGACAATTAGCATTTGCCATGACTGTAATATCCTATGATTCATCTTGATGCATAACATTCCCTACTTTTGTGATGTTCTCATTTAGACTTGCTAGTGAAAAGATGAGCGTTAAAAAGTAGGAAACTCTCGGTTTCTTTGGTACCTGATTAAATCCAAACTCCTGTTTTAGAAAATCAGGAGACATGGCATTCCAAGATTGTTTTATTCTTTAAAATGTAAAATGAAAAAGACACAGACCCTCATGACCTTGGTTTCATGGTTTTTTTATTCCTTGTGTAGTTATCGGTCTGCTTTTGCGAAACGTTTTTAGGTATGGTTTTGATGGGCAGGTACTAGCAGTTAACCGTGCATAGTTTGCATTTGTGGAATTCTTCTATTTTCCAGACCCATTTAACAGAGACCAGATGAATTAACCTGCAGGTCATGTTATTTTACCACACTCAGGTACTTGAAATGGAAAATTTTCCATCTCCAACCAGAGTCACTATTTAGGGCAAAATAGCAGTCAGCTCAATTTTATTGCAGATTTTATATATACATATATATGAGATTTTTTCTTTATTTGATTTAAATCTTGAGTGTGCCATACAGAGTACAATTGAAGCCTGTTTAAATAGTGTTTTTAGAAGATACTGTGTAAAATATTTAGACCACAAAAGGCCTTTACTGTATATAGTTTACATTTGAGATCCTATAGTATTATAGTTTACCAGATGTTTACTTTAACTTAATTATTTTGATTCCATTTAGTTCAGTGGAGCAAAACGTGTGTAAGTTGGTGGACTGGACTGGTAGTTATTTACATTGTACTAATCTTTAGCTGAAAAAAAGTAAACATGTCACTGTGTGCCTTTGCATACTCATTATTCACCATGTTTGTATTTCCTAACATGATTGTATTCTCAGGCATCATGTCACTTTCTAACACATAGCAGCTACCTAATGACAATCAGACTAACTCTCACTTGGGTGTAGAGTATCCCAAGCATGTTCTGAAAGGTGAATGTTGGAATAATAATGCACACTTGACCTTTCAACACAGTCTGACTCATGATGTCCAACAATGCACTGCACTTGTATTGTGAAAGTCAGCATTATCTGTACTAACAGATAGATTATAATGATGTTTTTCTTCCCAACATCTATGAGCATTCTTTTTAACTTTCAGGAACAAACATAAACCAATAAACATCTAAAGAATTTAACAGACAGATGAAAATCCTAGTCAAACAAAAGAATGCTTTTTTTTTTTTTTTCTTAAAGTTCAACTCGGGCCCTTTTCAATGAGAAGTTTTCCTCCCCACTTTTAAAGAACAGCCAAGTTCTGATGAAAGGGAACCATTTTGAGAATCCTCAAGCTAAAGAAACAAAGAAAGCTAATTGACTTAAAGAAGGGAACCATATAGGAGAAGGGAATCTGATTAAGGAAGAAGTTACCAGCAGTTAGGTCTTCAAGAACTACTTGTAAAGAATACAACTTTTTTATACATACTTGAACTTACAAATGATTTATTTCTTGTTACTTTAGAAAAGGAAATATTTAAGTGACAAGATAACATACATTCAGTACGATCATATGATAGGGAGGTGAGGAATAGAAATACAATATAAACAGAAGTTGTTAGTAAGAAAGATCCTTGGGAAAGTACCTAGATAGATGTTCTAATATTCAGCATAAATAGAAAAAAATATCGTTTTGTACAACTGCTGCTTTTATTAGGAAAAATTCAATAGCCATTTATGATCACTTTATTTCTTACCATTTTGGGTAGGACGTTTGAGATGTTCATCATAATGAAGTTAGCTTTTGACAATGTAAATTAAAACCAGACTTATTTAAGAAAAAGAATACAACATTTTGTTTATAATCCCTACTTCTCATATTAAAGATATTTAGGTCATTATAGAAAATAATCTTAAGATACTAAAACAATAAAGCAGTGATAGTTGTATAAAATAATGCTGTCTCTAAATATAGAGAGTTCATCTTACAGGTATCAATAGACTTAGCTTAGCACCTTGTTTTCTGTTCAAAGTCTTATTCCCAATATGTAGACATGGTCATAGAATGGGGCTTATATACACAGGCAGATGATGAACCTAAGACAAATATGGTAAATATATACTTCAATTTTTCTAAGAAAAACTAGCAGAATAATTAGATAAACAGAGAGGTACAAAACTTTTATACTTCTGACATTTGGAACAGTTATAGTAAAGTCTGTTTATACTGTTAGGTAGGACCCATCAAAGTGACGTTTTACAAAAATTCTGCCACAGAAATGGTCTAATCATAATGGATTTTTAAATGCCATGGCATAATTCTGATTCTGAAATATTTTCAAAGAGAGGAGAGTTTGCTTTGTTCTTTTTTAAAGATTTTTATTGAGGAACTGGGAGAAGGGGAACAGACAAGTTGCTGTCGTTTTGTTCTTCAGTCTAGTTGTGGAGGACATTGCTTCACTGACCCAAGTTGGCACCATCATTGCGCTCTTCCTGGGCGAGGCAGATCAGTCTCCGGCTTCTGGACGGCCTCTCACGCTGGCTGCTGGCTACACACGGTAGCCCATGGCAACCCACTGCCATAGGGGCTGCAGCCTACACCGTCGCCGGCGACTCACGGCAGCCCAGCTCCAGGTTGAGCTGTTGTTCAGCATCTTAGCTGTGGAGGGCAGTGTCACTGGCCCTCATATGTGGGATCCGAACCAGGGCCCTCTGGCCTCCCAAGCCAGTTCTTAACCAATGTGCCACTTGCTGGCCCCTCCTTTGTTCTTTAATCTCAAGCCTAACTACATAAAAAAAGTCCTCAAAATTCATATTTTTTAAAATATGGAAATTTTAATATAGGTAATAGACTTTTTAAAAAATAATTCTAAAAGGTAGAGTCTTGCTGTAACTGAAATAATAAACTTCCAGATTAAAAGTTTCTTAGGCCTGTGCTATTTCCTAGATCTACCTGAAGTGCTCTTAAGTTTTTAGAGAGAAATTATAGGTTCTTGAGGTTATCAGTGGACAAATAATAACAAACAAAATGTTTGCATTTTCTCTTTTTCCTCAGTCTTCTGATTAACTCTGAATCTACCATAATAGATTTCTGACACTTTTAGGTCAGCATTTTTATATGCTTCTGTTATTGAGCCATACTTGGTTCTGTAGTTTCAGTTATGGTAACTTTGTGTTTCTGATGAATAAAAGGGATGGAATTTGCATTTACAGTTGATTTTGATTCTCTTAGTTTTCACATAAATGATCAGCCCTCTATTTCCTTTTTACCCAAGTACATTGAAATGCATTCAATCTTTGGGATAAATTTTAAAACCAGTGTTTGTCATTAAAGAATATATGGATTGAGAAAGCAAAATAGATGGCCTGAGCAAGACAGGCATGAAGGAGTGATCCCTGGCTCGGAATAACCAGCGAAGCTTGTGTCTACCGAGACCAGGTGAAATGCAGTGTCAGCATAGAAGTCCCATTAGGAAAGAACCCGATAATAGTGAAGGAAATGGAAAAGAGCGTTCCCAATGGAGATGAGATTTTAGCAAACCTATTTAATTCAGAAATCAAACGGAAGTTGTCCAGTCAATGAAATAAAATAGAAGTGCCAGCCGAAAATAGACTAACAGTGGGCTGCAGAGAGCCATTATTCGATCTAGAATTTCTAGCAGTAATCTCCAGGGCTAAAAATCTCCTATACTGTTATATTTGTTACTTTAATAAAAATGTAAAGCTAAATTAAAATTTAAAAATAAAGGCAAGGAGTGATATAATTCAGAGTTTGTGGAAGGGAAGATTATTCAACACATAATATATAGAGCAGCTTGGATTAATTTTGGAAAGGACAACATTCAATATTGGACCTAAGAAGGGGTGATTTGGGGAATGGTGGAAAATAAGAAACGTTAGGCAGGGCAATCATAGCTAATGAAAAGTTTTGAAGGCATCAGTATCTATTTAGTTAAATTTACTAAAGGCAAATTTTCAAATGTATGGGAAATGCATTAGACCTTGTGTCTGTGATTTTAGGATGTCTTATTTGTTTGTGGGCACCAAGAGATACGACAGTAAAGTTATGATCAGGCCACTTTTTTTCTTTTCTTTCCTTTCTGTAAAATGGAGCTAATAATTATGCTCACTTGCCTTTAACTCCCAAGATATCTGTGAAGATTAATTAAATAAAACCTGTAAGGTATTTTTAACTATCCTCAAAAGCATTCTTGTAGGTACTTAGTATTATTACCATAAGTTATTCTAGGCATTTAAACTTACTTTGAAAGCTTCAATTACATCAGGCTTACTCCTACAGGCTACAGTGTGCTTTACCAGCTGTGCGTGTACACACACACGTACACACACACACACACACACACACAGTTTATATCCATTGAAAACTTGCAGGAAATTATAGTTGTAATTTACTCTTTTTTCACTAGGTGCTCAAGAAGGAGACAGCTTTTTAATACATGTGCGAAACCTGTATAGGAAGTATGACTTTAGTAGAGGTAGCATCACAGTAGAGAAGGTGCTAGCAGAGGATGGCACAACTCCATTAAAGGACTTTGAAGGCCATGTGTAAGAATTGAACAGTGTAGGAAGCGTGCCATCTTTTTACACATTCGTTCACATGGCAAGTATTTATTGAATACTTCCCATCTCCATAGCAGGCAACAAACCAGAAACAAATCTCTGCCCTCATGGAGCTGATGGTGTCTTAAGGTTAAGGTTTTTAGAGATAGATAGCAACTCCCCACATGATACTTCCGGCTTTACAGGGAATCCCGTTGGTTTTTCATTTGTTAATCACCGTTTGCCTATTTAAAAATAAAATAGTTCATGGATCCACATTTCCATATGACTGAAATTTTAAAATAATGTATTTGATTTTATGTTTATAATATCAATCTCTACCTCCTTTAGGAGGCCCTTACTGATTTCTCAAGCCAAATTTGATTTCTCCTCTTTCTAATCTCACATAGCTCTTACCGTCAGGTTATACATTACAGAAGTCGATTATATTTACATAGTTGTGGTCTTTATTATAAACTCTCTAACGAAAGTATTTCTACATTTTTCCTCATTGTGTAAGTCCTGACTCATACAGAAGACTTGAAGCAACTTGAGGTTCGGCATAAGGACAGGATTGAAACTGCAGGGCTCCCCGCTTGCTTGCAGTATGGTTACAGCAACTAACATTTACTGAGCACCTCCTCCATTCCGGGCACTGTTCTCAAGTGCTTTACATAAGAGTAGCCCTTGATCCTCATAACAACCCTATGAGTTAAGTCTTATTTCCCTTCTAAGCAAATATTAAACCATAAGGTGAGGAAACAGAGTTAGAGAACGGTTAAATAACATGCTCGAGATTGGGCAGCCATGAACTGACAGGACTGGGATTTGAACCCCGGAGGAGGAAGACTAGCATCAGTCTCCTCATAGCCTACAGGGACCTTTGTAATTCATCCCCCACACACCTGGCCCTCAACTCAAGCCACTTCTCCCATGGAGTCCTGTACTACACCCTTCCAGGGCCATTTCGCGAGTGCTTTCTGGGGACCAGGCACTGTGCTAAGCACTTACATTGATGATCCCATTTTGTCCTCCTGTGAACCCTATGAGGTTGGTTTATTACTATTATCACCATTTTCATAAATGATAAAACTAGGCCAGACAGATTAAAGAGCCTCTCCAAGATAATAGAGTGATGAAGTTGTAATACTAGGATTTAAACCCATATATTTTTCATTAAATGATGAGATAGGTGAAATCTGAGATACAGAAAAGGTAGTTATACTAATACTTGTCAAATGAATAAGTGATTATTCCATATTTTAAATACAGTGAGAGTTACATTGAAAACAAATATAGATTTAGATAGAATTGAAAGTTTTCACCTTTATTATAATTTTTGACATCTGTGAAATGTGGAAAATAATTTTCCTACCTTTGGGTACATTTGGGCTAGTTTGATATGTGCCTTTCTTAGACTACGTCAGGATGCTAGAATCCATTGAACTCCAAACCCCCTATGTGTTCGCCCCATCCCCTCAAAGTTTTTATTCCGTTCTTAAGTTTTATTTATAGCTTTTAACGTACTTTGTGAGGAAATATGCATATTTAAATTTTACATTAAATAGCAAATGGGCTTTTTGAATTTTCTGTCTTCCCGGGTCAAGATCTCCACTTTTTACATAAATGTTCACTGTCCATTTGGGCTGGAACTGCCCATCCAGCTCAGCCTCTTCTGTGTGTCAGCAGTGGGGTTCAAAACCTAAGAGAATCAGGTCCTTTTCCCCACCCTGATTGACACGCATCTATCCTGGATGAGTTCCCAGGCTGCATCGCTCTAGACAATGATGACCTTGTATGAGCTCCTCGGTCTCCCAGAGATGGGGGGAAGGGGTAGCAGTTCATAGAAGTGGCCTGGGTCTGTTCTGGAGTTCCGTACTAGTGCTCTGCCACGTGGCTCGTAATAATTGGAGAACTTGACTCACAGCATGAAGTCAATAGCTGGGTAGCCCTGGTGCCCTGAGCAAAACCAGGGACTCATTCTTCCTTTCAGGCAGATGACCAGACATGTATCTGATTTGGGAAGGCTCAGTTCTATGCCGTGTTATTTGGTTATGCTCCCCGGGGTAGCCCAGCACTCTCAGCTGTAGCTGAGTTCTGGGGTCAGGCAGCCCCATGCAGTGCTTTACTACTCAGGTTCCCCTTAACCTAATTTAGGTTTAATTAAGAGTGGCTTCATTGTAGTCCTTAAAAACATTTTGAAGGACTAACTTGGATGCAGTATGTTTACATTTAATTCACCTGTGTTTACGATCAAGCCCATTTCAGAGCTTCATTTAACATCTCACATTAAATGAAAATTAAGTGATCACTCAGGTGCCGTGTTAGAGAAGCATACCTGGCAAAAGCCGCCAATTTTAGGAAAGGCTGGGTCAGGCCAAGGGTGAGAATCAAATGGATGCAGGATCTTTACACTTGAACTCTGAAATGGAATCCTCTACCCACAAACCCCCTCTTCCCATAGCAGACAACCCCGCTCCCCACCCCCGCCTAAACTTACTTCTCACATTCCCTCTTTCAGTGAAAGGCGTTAACCTACCTTAGAAACACTGGCACTGCCTGACCCCTTTTCCTGAGCCCTGACATACTTCCAGACAATTCCTGAGGCCTCACAAATACCATCTCTGGTTTAATTGGGGCCCCACATCTCAGCTCTTTTGTTTCCTTAACCTTCTAATTGGTCTCCTACCTCCAGTCACTCCCCTGCCAAAGTCGCTTGCACTCCCCTGACACAGGGACCTAACTACGTATGCTCATTTCTCATTGTGGCACTCCTCTGACCAAACACCTTGGCTGACTCCCGATTACCTTCAGCCGACTTTACAAACTTAACATAGAATTCAAATTTCTCCCAGTCCAGTTCATCTCCCGTTACACTCCCAGGCGTCTTACTCTTTGGTCACACTGGGAAAGTCACTGTTTCTGAAACACACTTGCCTCCATACTTTCCCTCCTGAGGTTACCACATCATTTCTTCAAAGCTGGTGTTCCTTCCCAGTATATCTCAGATGTTATTTATCTTAGCTTCTTCCCAGAAAGAATAAAGGCTGCTTCTCTGACCTTCCATAGGCCTTGTTATAGTCCACCATTACGCACTTACATTTTTTACCTGTGTAGCTGTCACTTGCAGTTGAAGTGCCAGCAATTTAAGGATCAAACACATTCCCTTAGTCTCACTTTATTCCCTAGCATAAAATGTGTACAAGTGGAACGTAAGCTTCTTGAAAGCAGTAGTCTGTGCCTGGCCTATAATAGCTGATTACGGAATATTCATTGGAGTGAGTAGTCAGTAAATATTTGAATTAACCAGGGCAGCAATATGTGGTTCAGATACAACCATTGCACTTAACCTCTTTTGTTGACTGTGTGTCATCACAATCCAGCTGTGGATGGCTGTGGTCTTGTGCCTTGTATCAGCTCTTGCTAATACCCAGCTTTGCAGAGAGCACTTGCAGTGCATCCGATTGGTGTGATTTAGTTTTGTATCAGGGGCTTGGATCACGTTTCTTTGTCTACAGTTTTCACAATCAGAATTGCAACTGGGGAAAAAAATACTATTTCATCATAATTCTTAATGAGACTAATCATTGCTCTTCCGTGGTTATTGTGAATTATAGCTAAATCAAAGGGAAGATTGGACTTCAGGGAAGTTGATCATGTGGTTAACAAAACTTTGCTTTTGAAATCCCTTTAGATGACTTTTTTCTTGGGCATATAGCTACACCTAGTGGCTTTATGGATTATTTCAGAGACTATTTCTAGAAACAGCTTCTTGGGTTTTTTCTCCCTTTATTTAACCTCTGCTTATACGGTGTCTTTTCTTTACTCTTAATTAATGAAAAAATATGTTTGACTCTATATAGATATAATCTCTTCCTATTATATGGATATAATCCTAGAATTCTTTACCAAATGTGTGTATGCACAGATATTCACACTTGCATTGGATGCCTTATTTATCAAGCACCCAAGAACAAATTCTGCATATATACATTTTCCATGTCATCAAACCACTTTTACATTTTGAGATTTTAGATGGAAATGTGTCTAGCATGTTATCACATGCATTTCTTCCTTTTAATAAAGGATATATTTTATAATTATTCTTACCTTGACAATTTAGAATCATAGTTATAAATACTAATTACTTTAGTGAACTGATGCCTTCAGGAGAAACTTTAGGGCTATTTTTCCTACTTTAATTTCTTTTAGATAGACTGCAATGCTTTGCAAAACATTCGTGTCTGTTCTTTATGGCCTTTCTCCCTTCTTCCTGGGTCATCTTGCTGCCGGTACTGTTTCTTTCTCTACCTTCTTCCTTTTTCTTACTCCCACCTTGGCCCCTTCCGATACTCTGCTTCTATTCTGCTGTGGTCTAGAGTCAGGTAACCACCTAGTTAATGGTAACCCAGTTCTCCTGGCTCCTAATTTTCTGTGTGCTTATACCACATCAAAGGTATATGCTAAATCCACACTGCTTTAAAGTAAGAGTAATTAGACTTTGAGAGAGGACATTGTCTACTAGAGTAAAATGCATAGGCTTAAGTGCTTCAGTTACTGCTGTTTTAACCTTTGGTCAGCCTTTGTTGTGTGATTCCTGCCCAGGTCGTTGAGATTCCTCATGTTTACAGACCCAGAGAATCAAGTCAGTCAGCAGATACTCATTGTGCATCTACTGTGCATCCAGGTGTACGGTGCGCACGAGCACACGTCATAGACTTCTTGGATTGCATCATACAATTGACAGAACGTGCAGGATTCCAGTACTGTGATAACTACTCACAATTGAATTCTCCACTCAAATAGAAAGCTTTATTTAAGGCTATTCATCATAACAATTTCCAGAGGGTCTCATTTAACTTTAAAACTTTATGACGTGTATAGTTAATGGCCAAATAATCTATAACTGGCACTTGAAAGAAAGTTGACTTTTCTTTCTTCTTATAGTTAATATGAACTCTAATGAAGCCATAAGGTGACTTATCTCCTCATAAATAGTAACTATTTTTCATGCATCATGCGGTATTAAATAAGAATGTATATTATATAGGTTCTAGGCAGTGCAGCTACCTTAAATGATAATATATTTAATTCCAAATATCTTTTATACATTTCTGTCATGTGTACAATCAACACTATTAAAGTTTTATAATGACACTTCATCATTTTCATGTAGTCCTATGTTTGATTTTAAATCAAATTTTGATTATTTACCAAGATAACTAGGGGCTAAACACAGGATTTCTTTAATAAACCAGGGCAGTATTGATTTATTTCATTATTTCTAAATTACAATATTAAGATGTATTTTGTTCAAGTAATCATTCTAATAAAGGAATTTTTTGCAGCCTGTAATTTCTAGATTCCTTGGCCTTCTTTTTAATGTACGTCTGTCTCCCTGGCTTCGAATCCTTGGGACGCAAATAAGAACGCTATTGGGCCATTTAGCACTCCAGTTGTCAAATAGTCAAGTGCCAGTGAGGGAGTCAGGCTCTGGCAGCCGAACCACAGGCGGCAAATTAACTAAGGCTTCCGCGTCTTCTCTGTGGAGCTTATCACTGGGAAGGTGACCATTACTTTTTCAAATTCAAAAGTCACAATTAAAATTTCAAATGCTTGCCCCTGCCCAGTGGTCGGTGACATTGTTAGAGTTCCACATCTTCAGTGTCTAATGAAGAGGTTCAGTGAGAAACTGTTTGTGGGAATATAACCTCAGTGACTGTCAGCTCTTTCCTTTGGATTCAACCATCCAATATCATCACAGCAGCTATTAAAATTACATTGAAAAAGGTTTAATAACAGGAAAATTCATGTGTTTTTTTTTAAAAAAGGACATTGTAGAAGTGTAGTACAATATCCCATTTTTGTTGAAAATATTATCTACATACACAACTGGAAGAGTATATACGGAATATTAATAGTGCTTGTCTTTAGGAGATAACATTATAGATGATTTTTCTGCTGTGCTTTTTTTTTTTTAGATTATCAGCAGTGAATTTGGATTATTCCTTGTCAGAAATGTTACTAAAAAATATTTTTAACTTCTTTCTATTTTTCCTCCGAACTGAAAGATAACTTTTCCCCTAACACTCCCTTACCAACCTTGTCATTCAGGAAAGGGGGAAGGGCACACAACTGATTTGGGATTCAGAAAATTTGTTGTCAACTGTCATTTAGTTTATTCAACAAATACTTGTTGAGTATTTATATTGTCCCCAGGCAGTATTGAGGATTCTGCATTAAACAAAGCCCCTGGGAGAAGATGGACAGTAAACAGATATTTGTCTTACAGTGATCAGTGCTAAGTGCCATGAAAATAAAGAATGAGAAAATTATTGACCGTTGGAGAGGGGAGGTTATCATTTATCTCTCTGGTGCTAAGTTCGTTCATCTTTAAAAAGGGTTAGGTCAAAGGAATAATGAAATCTTACCTTCTGTAACATTGTGATGCCTATGATTTTTGAATTACAGTTGGCTACCCTAAGTGATTATGTCATCCAAATGCAGAAATGAGTCAGCTTTAGCATTGAGATAAAGAGGAAATGTGTATCCTGGGAAGAGTAATTGATTAATAGCAAGAATTTTGAAAAAAAAAAAATCAGTGACATTTTCTTAACTGTTCTTATTATAATAATGAAGATCACAGATGAAGATCCCAGAGCCTTAAATATTTACCCATTGTGGTAAATAGTACCAAAAAAACCCACCATATAGTATAAAAGAAATTTATCTTAGGTAAATACTGACCTTTCTAAGACTGGGGCTTGTGTACGAACACATGAAAACCCTAAGAAACAAAAATTTGATTTTAGTTTTGTTTTCCCAAAAGGTTTATATATTCAGATCTCATTTGCATTTTCATATAGTCTGGTGATATGAAATATTGGGGACACACCAAACATGAAAGAAATATATATTCTTTCGATTTTGTGTCAGAAGGCCAAGAGATCAAATGGGCACCCATTGCAGAAATTCCTCTTAGATGAATAGTAACTTTCTAAAATGCATTGTCTTGCTCATCTCCTGCTGTTCATGGCATTACTTGCAGTTTGATGGCCCCTTTTATAAAACTTTACCAAATATAACTAATTTTTTGTCACAGTACTGCCTAAAATCGGGGCAATCAAAACCATTCTTTCCTGAAATAGGGACATTTTGGTGACGTTTATCTTCAGTTGTATTCCAGAAACTTCCTGTGATGCTTCATACCATCTTTCTTTCTTTCAGATATCCTCTGGCACTTGCAGGCCTGATGTTTCAGAATCCCCTGAAATGCGTCAGAAGTCACCATTATTTCAGTTTGCTGAGGTAATAAACTTAATGAGGAACTTGTAAAGTGAGCTTAAATTGGGGCTGATGATGGTCACTCACAGTAATGAACCATAAATGGGGAAATAGAATCAAATTTTGAAACTCCAGAGTTACTTTTTATTGATGGGTAGGTAAGTTAAGAATATAATTGAATAATTAATGCTAGAACTTAGTTACTGATCAGGTGTTAAATAAGAATCAACTCATGGTTGGTTATTGGCTATGCATTTTTTTTTTTGGTACACTTTTCTTTTAATTGAAACTTTCGCATTCAGCGGCAGTTTTCAACGTCTTACTGTCTTGTGTCAGATGTATTGGACTCAATATGTCTCTAACATTGGCTCAAAAAGATGATGTAGAAAAGCACATTACCCTTGATATCAAGTGTAAAGGATAAGACTGCTTCCCAAAATATCTTGACTTACCCCAGAACTCGATATGGAACCATCATTGATTAATTTTTTCTGAACTTTAAAGCACATGGTCTTCCCTTGATCATTTGAATTGTTTTTCACTAGACCTTCTAGCACTGTCACCCTTCCTAACATTTGCCTGTTGTGTAACAGCTTTGTACAAGGAGAGCATATTTTTAGTTTCAGATTTTCTTTCCCCCTCTCTAGTGTCCTTTCCTGGTGGTTCTCAACATTTCACTGGCAAAACTGTTTTTCACAGTGGCATATCAGGCCATTCCTTTTAAGACATTGTTTAGAATGTGCCTAAATGCCTTGCAGATAGCACAAGAATGTCATATATTTGCTGACATGATACTCCTTATCTATCGCTTTCTTTCCTGCCTCTGTAGGAGGTGTGCCATGAATTCCAATTGCTTTATATACTGTTTCCTCAAGAATTAATGTAATAGAGGATTCACTCTGTATCACCTTTTCTCACAATAGTTACTGACATGTTAAATAATGTTGGTCCCAACTTTGAAAGCAGAAATGTGTAACCATTGATCTCTGAACCCCTAAAGATCTAATGAAATCTCTAAAATTTTACATGAAATTGCATTGTATCGGCATATGTACATTTTTGTGGGTTCTATAGCATGTGGAACATTCCCAACAGATCCCTGACCCTGTTGTTTTATGTAAAGCACCCCCTAATCTATTTCTTCAGTAGCTCACTGTTGATAGCATTAACTGAATATCTCTTTTATGCAGTATTAATTTGTAAAACAGCTTTTTGTTTAGAAAGGAATGCTGTTCAGAATCCTAGATGGTTTTATGCCACTGGCTCTGTTTTGCTCACCATCTGATTTAAGGCTTGAAGAAATAAATATATTGTAGGTTAGGAATTTTCCCTTACATAAACTGCTTATCTTTTCTAACTTTTACAGAAGGTTGGTAGGAATGAAAAGTGATGTCTGAAGTAAGACCTACTCAGTGTATAGTTCCCGGGACTTCAGGAAAATCCTCATGGATTCATTTTTGTGTTCTGTCACAACTTGCACATGGTAGTCTTTTGAAATGATAGGTTTCATGGCTCGACCAAGAAGAGCTCTACAATTTCACCCTCAGATGTCTGCAGTGTCTTTAGAACACTTGGATAAATCTTACCCATTTATGATAGTTTGTTTATATCTATTATAGTTTGTTAAATAGGATCTCAGAGATCTTTTTTCTTTTACTGATATTTATTCTAAAAATGCTTATATGTCTGATTCAAAAGTTAAGGTGAAATTAAAATTTTCTTAATGGCTTCAGCAGTGAATAAAGTCAATAATTCCATCATTTTTCCTACTAATTCTTTCTCATCCCTAAATATCACTTTGATACTGGTTCCATTGTTTTTCTAATCAATTAAGATGAAAAAATAATTTTTGTGGTTGAAGAGTTATGATTAAGGTGCATTTTTTGCCTAGTTAGTATTCTTTGATAGAGTGAGTGAGCACAGTTAATTGAAGAAAAAGACTTTTGTTGGATTGGGAGTGGGCTGAATTTATATTGTCCGGGCTTTCTGCTCTTGTGACTCACTTTAGCCCTATATTGTACTGGATAGAAGCTTGTTCACTTTGGAACCAGAATTAATAATTGACCTTGCTCTCAAAACATGGTTGGAAAGTTTTTTCACATGGCCCTCAGAGCAAACTAATGAGGCTACCATACTTACCAAGTAGAAACAAAAGGTCTCCTAGTGGAACCAGGTGTGTTGCAGAACCTTCTATGGACTGTCAGACAAGTGAAGTGTGTGTCCGTGTGTGTCCGTGTGTGTGTGTGTGTGCACATGTGCACACGAGCATTGAGCCGGCGGATGCATGGTGTTATAAAAGAAAGAAATGCTGCTCATATTCAGTGCAGTTTACTGAGTTCTAGTGCCATGCCAGGCAATGTATTCTGTGGCTTGCTTTCTTCTCCCCATAATCCTATAAAATGGAGATTATTATCATCATCATCAATTTACAGTTTGGAAAAAATTAAGTCTCAGAAAGACTAGCTGAGCTGCCCAAGGTCGTGTAGCTGTTGAGAAGCAGAGCTAAGATTCAATCCCTGATACCCTGACCCACATCCATGTGCTTCTCCAGTATTCACAACTGCCTCTAAGCAGACAACAGCTTTGAGGGAAGTGGTATAAGGAAGAGAGAAAGGGACTGGCTTTCTTTGCAGCTTCCAGCTTTTAACAATATTTTAAGAAATTCATTGAAATAAGGAAATTCATCTCAGCAAGTCTCAACTGCTGTTTGACACGTACCTGGTAGTCTTACAAGAGACATGACAAATGAGCCAAACTCAGTCTTTTTGTTCTTTCCGATGATCTGTTTTTAGAAACATGGCCTTTGTCTTCCTTTATCATTTATACCGTTTTTCTAAAAGGGATTGAGGGTGATGACTCATGTCTTAATCTTTATCATTGTCTGCAGTGGAAATATATGGCAGAATCTTTGTAGTTAGATATGGGAAAATGTCCTTGTGCATTAAAAATCACTTGTTTCCTTTCAGATATCTTCAAGTACATCCCACCCCAGTGCTCCTTCGAAACAGTGTCAGGCGTCAGCCCTGTTTCAGTTTGCTGAGGTATGGTCTTTTTCTTACTACTTCTTGGGCTCAGAAAACTTACTGAGCTCAGGAAATACTGGAATGAACTTTGAATAACGTGTGGTGAACGTTAGGCGTGCCTCTCGCCATGAGGGACGTGACACACATAACCAAATACTTAACCACTTCGCTCTTTCTTTGCTGGGATCATAGATCAGGTCTGTATCTCATACCCGTCTTCTGACCATTACAGACTGCATTCAGAATAAACACTTGCCAGTCATTCTTTATTTCATTTTGCCTTGTTTTTAATTTATTTTTAAAGCTGGGAAAACCTGCTGTCTGGTGAAGGCCATAGGATTCCAATTTATTAAATTTTTCCAATAGTGAATTAAATGCTATGATTCATGAATAACTCATAGCGAATGCAGAGGTGAATCTGACCTGTTAAATCAGCCATGCTGAGCGTTCGCAGTGGCGTGGTGTCAGCCAGCATTTTTATTAGTGTTTAATCCCAGGCTTAGATCAGGTCAGCCCTTGCAGGATCTCAGATTTCTTTGGTTTGTCAGCCAGCGAGAGAGAGCACACACTAGAGAGCGTTTTCTTGGTTGGTATGATGAGAACGCATATCTGATATGCTTGATTTTGCCGCAAAAGCCCTGGCTTCCACCATATGCTCATTTCTAATGAGTGCTCTATGGCACATAATAAAATGTGTATAGTTCAGGTAAATAAGATGCTGTCTGCTTTAGGTCTTCCTGTTTTTCCTTTTTATTAATTCCAGCAAAAAAAAATGCATATCATAAACTGAGCAATTTTGTTATGGGGTTGAAAGAAAATGACAGGCAGGACTGTTCTGTTTAATATTGATGTATTGAATCACTTTGATTCATTTGAATAAAGAGTGCTGCATAAATGAAATGTAAAATGATATCCTTTTGGCAGGAGAAAACCCAACATCTTACTTTGAAAGTGCGAAAAAATGGCTTTCAGCTCTTACATTAAAAAAACAATGCTGCTTCCTCGTGGGACTGTGTCACCTGCTATGACTTTGTACCACCAGTTGGCCGGCTTATCTGTTCGGCCTCACTGCCACCATGCTTGCTTTAGCCATTGAGGGCTGCGCTAGAAAACTGGTAACAACAACATAAAATGTTATCATTTCATGAAGAACAATTTCCTTGATGAATCTGAATAAATTAAGACTTTATTATAATTTTTCATTATGATAAATAGGCTGTTTTCACTATCTGGGGAAATACTTTTGTTTAATATTTCCTTGCTTTCCTTCAGTTGACACCCATTCATTTGCTACTAATCACTTCTTCAAGAGTTAACAAAGAATTTTGACATGAGGACTAAGTTTATCTCTAATCTTGACACCTGAGCCAGTCCCATTCAACTTTTTAGAACATTTCCTTACAAACGAAATGTATTTGCCACATACTTGGTTTGATTAAACTCTGCACCATGGCATGAATTTTAGAAAGGTCGTGGCTTGACTTTGGCACACCTTCTAGTTACGTATTAACTACCAAGAGCATACAAGTTAAAATGGCAGTGTGGGGCATCTCAGCGGGTGCTGGTGCGTTTCTAACAGTGATGGCCGCTTAGAGCGTGATTGTTCTTTAAGCAACACCATCATCAGATTCCTGAGGAGCTTCTGAGCCCTGGGCAGCTCTGACGGAAAAGTGTGATGCTGTGCTGTGATCCTGGGGAATGAGATTCCGTGCCTCTCTCAGACAAGTTAATTTGTCCTTGCTGCTCAGGTAGTACTCTCACTCCTCAAAGCACGAGAAGATTCCTTTCTAGGAAAGAAAAGAACCTCTTCTTGCTTGGGAGTTGTGCAAGGAGGCATTTCCAGATGTCAATCCTCCACTTGGTGGCACTTGTATCCTGAGGGCCTCTGGTTTTTGACCGTGGGACATATGGAAAAATTGAGGAAGCATTAAAAAAAAAAGTTGATTTGGAAACTTATTAGGACTTGTTTCAAAGTATTGTAGCAGAGGAAGGCATGCGTGATGGAAAAACCAAAATAATACGTTTTGCCCTAGAATCAGATGCATTTCCCCCTCCCAACTCAGTATATTATTTTTCTGAAAGTTATATTTTGCCTAGGTTGATAATATGAGCCCGTTTAATTCCCGAGCAAATTAAGTAAATTATTACGTACCTCGTTACTGAATTGTAAATGTCATGTGATTATGCAAGAGAAGTACATGGTTCTCTAGGAAGTATAACCTCTCTAAGTCGCTTTCCTCATCTGACCCAAGAGAATCCTGAAGTTCGATCTTTTAACAGCTTATAAGTTGATCTTATTGTCATCCCAGTACTGGGCTGGTTTATTCAAAGCTAACTAAGAGCTAACTAGATGAACTAATAAAATTATCAAGTAAAATCCGCTATGAACATACATACTGCAGTAGAAATAGAATAGGCTATAATTACTGTGATCATATCCCTAAAGTGCTTATAATTCTTCATAAAACACCCATCACCTTTGAGAAAACACAAAGACTCTTGAAATTCTTGTTCTAATAATTCGATAGCAGAGGTTCTCAAACTTTAAAATCACACCAGAGCTACCCCGAAGGCTTATTCAAACACAGATTGCTGAATCCCACCCCAGAGTTTCTGATTTATTAAGTCTGGAGTGGGGCCTGAGAATTCGCACTTCCAAAAAGCTTCCTATCAGGGAGCCACAGTTTGAGACCACTGATCTACATATAGTTTATAATATTGACCACAAGTTGTTAAATCGTCATTGTTAAGGCACTTCCTAGTATTTCTGGGGCTTCATAGAGAAAGGATGAAATGAGGAAGGGATGGGCATATAATAGAAAATTACCCAGTGGATCTTTATACCCCCAGTTCTTTTTAATGGGATTCTCAGTCCTATTTGTACACTTGGAGAAAAGTTGGCATTTATGTAATTTAGGGATCAATGTACTATTTAAAAATGTTTAGCTTTATGATATAATTTTAAGATCAGGCATGCAAAATTTTTGGAGACCACTCCTACTATAATAATTCCATTTATACAGACACCAGTAACTCCAGGAAGAGATTAGCTAGATCTTCTCTTGGAAATGCGTCATTTATTGTATAATATAATTATCCTAGAAAATAGCTTTTTAAAAAACAATAAGTCCTGGGCATTTCTTTAAGTTGAAAATGTTTTTCTTTCACATTGAGTCTTAAGTCTCTGCCTTGCAAGCTAAGAAAAATATTTTTCCTTTTTAACAAAATCTGTAAGCTTTAAAATTCATTGAAGTTAACCTATATGTAGCCATGAAACTATAGAATAAAGAACATTTTTGTGTGTAGGTTCCTCATGAATGCTTACATCTAAAGGGAGAAAATATAGATGCTTTTAAGATCCAGGAAGAAATGTACAGTGCAGGATCTCTTTCCCCCCATGTCAGCCTGTCTCCCATTCCTTTCTTTACTGATACTAATCATTCATCTAGATTCAACTCGGCCCTTTCGAAGAGCCATCACTCTGTTTCTAGGCTCTTATCCATTAAATTGGTCAGAATGAGTTTCCTATCTGCATCTTTTGTTGTTTACAGGTAGAATGACACATCCATCATTTTTTAGATTTCATTTACTGAAGACTAATGACCAAATATAATGCCAGAAGGGAGCTGTAGTCCTCCATTATTTAACAAATCTGAAAGCCATGACCGGCCTACGTATTCTTTGCTCTGCTCTGTGGCCAGCTTGTACACCTAGAGTACGTCTTTGTATTGAAAAATTACATGTTTACTTTGAAGACAGGGGGCTAATCTAGATGATCTAGACAAATAGATTTTGATATTACAACTTTTTTTAAAAAGGTGTTTACTTTGCCAATATAAAAACACCAAATTTAAGGCATTATCACAAGGAGATATAAGCAATAAGTACATTTGTTGTCTGAGGCATTTGTTTTCATGATGGAATGCTCAGAGTGTTACAGAATATTATAGTTGAAGAAAACACCATGCACTCACACTGCAACTAATTTATGTGAGAATATTACATGTTTTCTTGGAAGCACTAATATTTCTTGTAAAGAAGACCAATCATCATCTCACATTATTCGTTCTTTGTTTCACTTATTCGATAATTATTGGTCACTTCCTCCTTATAATTGCAGACTTCCACTATTACCTAATTTGCTTTTTGATCTTTACCACCTGTTTCCTTGGTGCACTCCCCTACCTCAGGCCAGCCATAAACTTAGCTGTTTAATAATATCCAGGGTGATGATTTTTTTAGCCCTTTTGCTGTACCTCACTTACTGTTACACCTACCCTGTTGATCAGAACATTGACTAATAACCAAAGGAGAGACTACAGTGGAGTTAACAGATTGGCAAGCACCGTCAATTCAAGACAAATAAATAGGAAAGCCAGGAACATGCTATGCAGTATGGCCCCCTAGAGCCCCCTACCCAGGAGTGGAACATAGTGCTCACTTCCCTCTACTTGCTGACCAGCCATTGAAAAACATACATTAACTCTATCGTTTTTACTTAAAAGCGTGTACCTGTCTTAAATAGAAAAAAAAAAGCGAGGGGCATGAACAGTGGTGTAACACATTGGCATTGTGTAAGCTATGCTTCTAATTGAAGCTATCAGAGTAGATTAGGTTATGGAGAGAAAATGTGTAAGTAAAAAAAGAGAGGGCTGTTAAGGCAAAACCCTGAGGAAAAACACATAAGGGATCACTATGGAAAGGAGAGCCAGCAAAGGAGAACAACAAGGAGTGGCCTCAGAGGTAGAAGGAAAACAAGGACCCTGTAGTCATGGAAGCCCAGAGAAGAGTTCCCCAGAAGGGTCAGCCATGTTGAATACTGCAGAGAAATCAAGATACGGCTTAAGCCATAGATGTTAACGTCTGTCTGGTTTTCCACGCCCCCACCCCAATCGATAAGCCGAGGACATTTTTAGAAAGCAAATCTTACCACTAAGTCATTCCATGAAAATTTTATCGTTCGGTGATTCTGTAAATGTTGGACTACTAAAATATGTTGACCCTCCCCACACATGCCCCTTTGGCAGTCAGGCTTCCAGCATCTTTGAGCATTTAAAACATCGCCCTGTACCTAAAAATAGGTAAAGGTCCTGCCTTAGGCAATGAGGAAAATTGTTCTTACTAAACGTAGGTGGTTCCCTTTGAAGGGCAAGGAACCATTCTCAAGCCTGGACTCAGCTGTGCTTGAGCTCAAATGGCAGATAATACATTCATGCCCCCAGTCGTTCCTCATGGAGCCCCTCAGGGGGCCGTATACTGCATTAGGCACAGAATGTATGATAGTGAACAAACATAAAGCATCAAGGAGCCTAAACCTACAGCAACAAAAGTGACAGCAGAGGGAGCCAGTGCAGGAAGTAGAAACGGTGTCACAGGCTAAGCAGTGCAGTGCTACCCAGCTTGTGCTTCAGTATGGTGTGGTTATGTGACAAATTTAATATTCTACAAATTATTAAATTTAATTATCCTCTGACATTGCAGTTTGTAATTCCCTTCCAATTTCAGTGTGTAACTAATTTTTGGAATTATACTAAAAGAGGTTATGTTTATTAGTGGAAATAATGCTAAATCCTTATTACTAATAAATGCATCCTTTATTGAGAGCATAATATGGGCTCAGCATTGTGCCAAACTCTTCACTAACATAAAATCTAATCTTCATAACAGTAACACGGGGCAGGTAGTATTGTTTCTATTTTGAAGAGGAAGTAAATGAGGCTCACAGTCTCCATTATTTGCTTAGGTCCACACAGTAAAAAGTTAATGAAGGCACATCTCTCTGTCACAAAATCCATGTCTTTATATCATATAGCCTTGGGCCAAGGACTGGCATTACATGTTCAGTACTTCATTCCCTGGAGTCAGAGAGTCAGTGATTATATTAATGTGTTTGTTTCTCTTAGTCTAGTGATAAGGTGAGTAATTGAATTCAGCTTGTCTAGAGAAAGCAGAAGTGGCATCTATCAGAAAACATTCAGCTAGGGCAAAATTTCCCAAACTTCAGAAAGATTGAGCCCCATAAGTTCATCTTTTAAAGAAAAAGCAAGTGATTGGGATGAATAGGAAAGGACTCTGTTAATAATGATAGTACCTAGGAAGTCCTTAAAGCTTTCTTAAACTAGGCCCTTCTAAGTGGCCCAGGTAGCTTATTAAATATTTGCCTCTACTGAGGCCTCTTATGCAGCAGGTATTCCATGGAGAATTCTCTGTAGTGTCATAGCACCCAGTCTCTCCGGAGCTGACAGCGCTGTGACTCCCCTTTGGGACTAGGGTCACTTGTAAGGACATAGTGACAGGTAAGAATGCCATCTAAACTGAGAAAGAATTCAGAAGCACGAAGACTACAAAGAACTTAGATTAGAGCTAACTAATGACAGAACTTCTCCAGGGGAAGCATACTTTGTAAAGATCCTTAATGTATGTCCTTCTCACCGCTTTACTAAGTTAGGCTAGAAATTGAAAATGAAGTTTTTATATAAAAATGAGACAGGACAGTGCTGTTCTTTGTAATCAATGCCTGGCTGCTGCTTAGCCAAATTTGCAGAAGAGTATGCGATGTGATGTATATATGTTGATGTACTGCAACAGAGGCCCTTAATTACAACTTATTTAGATTTGTGGTCTTGTCAGTCTTTGTGTGTACTTTAGAGCATACTCGCAAAGCCAGAGCTAATGTTTTATATAAAATTCTGAGCTTCCCCAGCTCCTGGCATATTGCCTAGCACATTTATATTGGATTCTCAAAAAACGTATCTGTTGACTGACTTGATGCTCTTTCCACAGAGCTCTCAAATATAGTCCTTAAAAAAATAATAATTCATTGCTTTGTTAAATACAAATTGACTCTAAATAGCTCTTTTATATTTGGCCAGTTGATGAGTTAGTATTTATATAGAAATGGAAATGCATATCCCCTTTTAAGGTTATAGAATTAAATTTAAAGCCTGGAACATATAATACTCTTGTCATTAAATGCCCACCAAACTCACACCTGTTTTTTTGTTACTATTTTTGAGGCTATTTACTACAATTGGTTTCAAAATTATAATCCCAAGCATGCCGCATTTAGTTACTTGGTACTTGGGAGCAATGATGTTCTCATAAACCAAGGAAAACTCCTGAATGCGTATGAATCGGAAGCAAGGATTCTGATATCACAATTAATATTCTTTGTGTGAATTGTTTTCAATATAGATTTCTTCAAACACTTCGCAGTTGGGTGGTGCTGAACCTGCAAAACGCTGTGGAAAGTCTGCACTCTTTCAACTAGCCGAGGCAAGTTTCTGAGAATATATTGAGATGAGCTATCTATGCAGAGGTGGAAACCCCAAAAAACTTAACAGTGTCCCTTAGACTGCCCCATCTCACCCTTGACCTTTAAGTGTGTTGTAGCTAATTTTCAACAATGACAGGAGGGTTAGCCTTTAATTTAGAAAAAAAAGAGTTTTGCTACTAAAAGGCATTAAGCATTGAAAAAGGTTACCCAGGGAAATTACAAAACCCTTTTCACAGGTAGTATTTTAAAATAAGGTCAGCTTTGTCTCTCTCCGATTGGTTAAATAAGTCCAACCTGAACCCAGAAGAATAGCCCAGGTCAGTTTCCTCTTTGCTGATTCTCTTATGACTTCTATAAATCCCTAGAAGGCATCACTTTTAAACCAGTTGGTTGATGGTTTAATTTGGGGATTTCTTTTTTCTTCCTTTTTTTGGTAAAGAACTCAAATGACCCTTTCTAAAGTCTGGTTTTATAACATCTATCACTTGTACATTTGATGTGATGTGGGTATAAAAGTCCTTTGGCAAAGTAGAAAATGTGCTTTCATGAAGCCTGTGAGGGACAGAGCCCTCACACGATGGGGGATGGGTTGGGAAGGAAGATGCCAGAGCCGTTGTCGCTAGGGTGGGCAGAAGCAGGGATAGCTCTGCCAAGCTGTGACCGCGCTGCCTTAAGGGACCGTGTGGAAGAAATGTCTTTAGCACCAGGATACTCTAGTAGCAGTTTTCTCTTTCGGTGAGACAAATTAGGAGGTACCAAAATGAGTGACCAAAAATCTCTTACATTAAACTTTTCCTTTTCTGTCATGTTTCTGGCTTTCTTCCCCTGAGTTCGTTCTGTTGTTTGTTTGTTTTTTGTGAGCGATATGGTTCTTTTATAAACCCTTTGTATTGTATTTAACTTAATGGGGGTGACCTGTCATTTTTTATGGTAGATTTTATCATAAAAATTTAGGAGTTTGAACTATCTTAACATTAAGCTTTTAAAATCTAGCAAGATCCAAATTAGAAATATAAAAATAGAAATGCCCCAAATAGTAAAGAAGTATGTAAACAGCGGAACAAACTAACCCGTTGTTGTCTGACGTTAAGCCGACATGCTTCTTGTATAAGACAAAGTCAGACCCAAGTAGAGGTCTACAAACGACTAGAAAACACATAAAGACCTCAGGGAATAGTTTTTAAAAGAGTCAGCAGCAAAGTACAACTTCAGGTAGAACTGAAATGGTAAGGACCTGGCAACAAATGTGCCTCGGAAGGTAGAGCTGTAAACAAGGCTTAGTAAACAGAGCGACTGTGAGGCCATGAATTTGTCTAGTAGTTTTAAGACTGTAGACATTAATTTATTTGAAAGAAGTGATTATTTTTCTTATTAAACACTTTTGTATTAGAAACATACGGACCTTTGAGGTGCTTTGCTGTGTAGAGTGATGAGTTTGTCTTCTCATTTCTTTCTTTGGCATAAGTCATAAAAAAAGGATTCCCTATTAAATCAGAGCTCATTAAAAAAAGAACACTCTTCTAATTTGTAGGGATGCATCCCAAATATAAAACAGATGCTATGGTGTAACAGCTGTTTGAATGCTGGTATCATAACTTAGAGGGGCAAAATGACTGCAATAAGCCTATTCCCATTATAGCAAATCAGCTTATACTCAGACTTAGTTTCTTATAACATCTAAGGAAAAATATATGCTTTTGATGAAACAGGGTCGCTAAGAAATAATTTACCAAGAAAATGTTCTCACATTGTTTGTATCACATGAAGAGGATGCCATAATGCTAATAGACTGTGTTTTAGAATAACACCCTAAAGCCTTCCCAGTTTCTAATTAAACATAAATATGTGCACAATGGGTTAATCAGCATCTCCAAATAATCACCAGTAGAAATACACTTCCTCAGTTTTTTTTTAAATTCTATGTGTATTTGATGTTCATTTTTTCTTTAACAAAACATAATATTCAATTACGTCAGGTTTCTCTAAATAATAGGATATTGAGGAGGATTTTTTTCCCATTGTCCAGAATCAGTGGTATTGTCTGAAATCTGAAGGAACAGCTTTAAATTCACACATTCCAAAGGGAAAGCCACCAAGAAGCCACCTTCAAACTGGGCCAGCCCCTCCTCTTGGGATTTATAAAAAGACAATCTAATCTAGCTGCTATCCCATATACCACTAGCAGGGTTTCTCCTCTCATTCCCACCCTAACCTCTCAAGTTATCAGTGGCTGTGGGGGTGGGGGAGGATAGCATAGGCTATCCAGTCATCTGGAATATTTTGGCTTTTCTCCCCGTCCTGAGGAGGAAAGGAGGGAAGGCTTTCCGTTCTTCACCCCTGCCGTCTGTCCAGCAAAGTGAAGGCAGCTCTGAGAGAACCCCTGTTAAACATTGGGGGTGGTACCTGCAAAAAGGATCTTCTCATTCTTTGGTGAGAAGCAAGAAATGTTTTAGACACAGACTTACTGCTGTCCCCTTCACCCATCTGAGCAGGCAACAAGAGAACTGAAGGAAGTTGGCAGCAGGAAGAGACTTGGCATAGCCTGCCGTACTCCCTGTTTTGGCCTTGTAAAGATGTGAGAGTTTCCCAGGGCTCAAGTGGACAAACGGAAAATAGCTCAACTTGGTCAGGCAAGAGGCCATGCGGTGGTCATAGGGAGGGATAGGCAAAGGGCAGGCCTGGGACAGTCTCTTGCATTAGGAAGTGTGCGATAGAGACAGCTTTGCTCAGGACACACTGACGAGCTCCCACAAGCAGGAGTGAGGTTTAGCTGGTTTGCACCTGTATAGCTGTCCTAGTACTAAAACACTCCCTAATGTTGGTGAAAAGGCTGTGACCTACACCCCCCTGAGAACACTTACAGCAACTCTGCCAGCATCCCTGGGCTCCTTGATCCTTCCGGCAACTAGAGGGCACAGCAGGGGTCCTGCAAGACCCTGTGCCAGCCCTGAGATCACATCCCTTCTGATTGGTTGGCACCTCTGCCTGTTAAATATTTCATATATCATCCCTGCCCTTGGCATCCCCTAACAAGGTCATTCCGTCTTATTTAGAGCCAGCAGGAATAGACAAAAATAAATAAATGACCACGAGCAATTAGTTTTACCTCCACCATTCCTTCTGTCCTCTAAACAGGAAGGCCTTGTGAATGAAGGGCCAGGAATCAGCCCGAAAACAAACCACTAACCCTTCCCCAACTTTATTCCGGTGAGCTGGCAGGGGAGGACGAGTAAATGAGGAGACCTCCCAACGATAGGAGTTGTTGCTTGCAAGAAATGTTTTCTCTTTGTGAGAAGCGAGAAATATTGTAGGCATGTCTTTAGTGCTGGGTTCTACACCCACTTGAGCAGGGAAAAAGAAAATGGGAGATGTTGTGGCAGCAGATACTCTCAGTTTTGGCATTGTAAGGACCCCACCTGATTTCCCAGGACCCTAGAGCCAGGAGATGCTCCGGGGAAGGCCCTGCTTTGGGCATTCGATAGGCATTTTAAACTGGGTGGATTTTTTTTAATAGCTAAAAGTGACCTGAAAATTCTGGGATCTGTTCCAGGTGTTTTTCAGGAACCTACTCCAGTTCGGAAGGGAGATTTTGCATAGTGCTGCTGAGGTCAGAGAATTGAGAAAAACATAATCCTTTATGTTTGAACCTCCACGAGGCTCATACTGTTCAGTTAATCAGCTACTTAATTGGCGCCGGCACTATAATGTATTGTGTTTCCTTTCATTTTGAAATTAATTAGGTCAGGTCATATAAAGATCAGCAAAGCAGCAAAGTATCCCCCAGGGATCATTGTTACTATAGTTGCTATAGTTAGAGGACCCTCAGAGACATCATTACTTGTCCATTTTAGGGAAGAAAATTCTACACTTGAAGACCTCTGGTGCCAAAATTGCCTGGTATAATAAGTGGAGCAGTTTATTCATTTATTCTAACGAACAATAATTATTGAGGGGCTACTGCATGCCAATAACTGAGGCTGCTGAAGCTTCCCATATATGGATATACAAGTATTTTTATTATGATGAGCTAACCTGGGAAAGTTCTCAAATCAGTGGTGTAGGAGTGCTTTACCTCCAGGTACAGTTTTGGTGTTTTGGAGTACCAGTAGGGGCTGGAGCATAAGCCTAAAAATAGTACTGCTTGTTTTACTTCTAATTTTTCTAAAATAATTTTATGTGTTCTTTAACATAGATTATAAATTTTATAGCTTATTTTATCTGCAAGTTTTATTATCTAGCCTAAGATAATAATGACTTATTAGCTACTCTGTGCTAGACACTTTTCCAAGTACCTTACTCACTGAATGCTCACACCCATCCTGCAAAGTAGGTACTGTTTTCATTCCTCTTTTACATATTAGAAAACAAAAAGAAAGAGAGGTGTTGGGCCTTGCTTTAAGGTCACGTGGACAGAAAGTGTTCAGGCCTCAGTAGAAACCCAGGCAGCCTGTCTCCACAGCCTGGTCTTCTCAATACTGAGCTCTTCTGTCACCTTGTTTTAAATGATTATAAAAGACTGCAAGTTGCTTGTTATAGGAGTTTGCCTGTTATAGAAGGCTCTATGGAAGACAGCTTACTCCTACACATATGTGTACAGCTGAATAAGATGACAGATTGTTCAAGACTGCTGTCAAAAAGAGGGAGCTGATATTTCCTTTTTAAAAAGTGTCTGTACTGTTGAAACTGCCAAGATACATCTTACCCACTTAAATAAGTAAGTGCCTGCCTGCGACTGTACTTTGGAAGGTACCGTGAGGGCTGTAGGAAATGACGGTGTATGACTCCTGTCCTCCAGGAACTTGGGCTTCAGTTGCGAAGAGGTAAGATACAAAAAGTTAAGGGATCACAAATAAACCAATTGTGCCTGTGGTTTCGCAGGGAGCCATGCACTGAAATGACGAAGCTCCACTTGAGCGATACACAAAGTGAAGGTGTGAAGCCAGGAAAAGGGAGACATGAATATGAGCCAGATGTTCTGGGGACCCAGCACAGGGGGAGAGCATGAGGAAGGAGTTGTTTGGGAACAGAGGTGCAACGGCAGCCTTCGGGCCACAGCCAACTTGCTGAGATGCCTCGTGTGGCCCACCGTTGGCTGACCTGTATTATAGGTTACATTTGAATTCATGGCCAATATTTTTGTCGATTTCAAATAAATGAAAATTGATTTCCCATGAAAATACAGAGGATCCGGAGACACTGGACGAGCCTTCCTGCATAAGAGCAGTTGGTTGGTCAGAACTAATAAGTAGCTGCCCCCTTGAGGAGGTGTTTGCTCTACAGATGTGACTGAGGGTCCTCTCCTGAGCCCTGACTCTGAGGCCAAAAGTCTGCCAGCATCCACTTCCCCTTATCTGACTCCCTCTTTGATACCTGACCACCCATTCATGGTAGGGATCGTGACTTATATGTCATTAAATGGAGAGATGGGGGAGATACAGCAAAGGGATAAAGACAGGCACATGGGAGATAGGTAGGTGACGAGTAAATCAGACTGGCGGGAGTGGAGATTTATGGAAGGGGAAGGTGGAGTGCAGCTGCAAGTCAGAATTGGGAGGGTGTTCAGTGTGAAGCAGAGAAATTTCTACTTGGAAATACTGGGAAGCAGTTGAAGATTGGGGGCAGGGGATGCAGTGATAAAGGCAGCACTTGGCAGCTGTGTGCAGCGTGGAGTAGAAAGCTTCTGGACATCCAGGAGCGAGAGGACAAGACCCAGGATGGGCGGAGCTGTCAGTGGGAACGGGAGGCAGGAACAGACACCAGTGAGGTTGCGTGGGACTCAGTTGGATGACTGAGTTGATGTGCGAGGCAAAGTAAAAGGGGGTGTCAGAGGTGACTTCAACTCAGAGCCTGAGTGTGTGGGAAAAGATGGCTTCAAGGAGTTTAACCCTGACCTTGGAGCCCTATTCAGGAAGCCTGGATGTTTGTGGACAGAGAGGAAGTCCTGCTAGTACAAAAGAAATGAAAGCTACTGAGGGGGAGGGATAACTGAAGAAATCCAGTACTAAAAATGTCAGCAAGAGCAGATTGCCAGCAAGGTCAATAGGTGAGTTTGGAAAGCAGAGACTCGCGTTCCTCTGAGCACAGAAGATTGGTAAAAAACAGTCACCGCAGCTTTGCTGAGTTTGGTCCTTGGTACTCGCCGTCTGTGTTGTGCTTTTCTTCTTCATCTCAAATTATGAAACTAGTTATGTGTTAAGGTGAAGTTGAAGAACGAAGATAACTGGATTTCTCCAGATACACTCTGTGTGTGTGTGTGTGTGTGTGTGTGTGTGTGTGTGTGTGTGTGTGTGCAGCGCGCGCAAGATTATAGATCTGGTTGGTTGAGAGAAATTGGAAAAGTTGTCCTTTACCCTATTTATTAAAAAGAACAGAGACATTTTCAGAGGCCTCAGCTCCCTGGTGTTTCTTATGTTTTTACTGGCAAAAAAACAGTTATTATTGAAATAAAATCGATAAAGGTAGGTTTATTCTAGGGCCTGTAAAAATTAAATCTTATGGAAAGGTATGGCTCATTTGAAGAAAACCTGACATGATAAAATACAGAAATTATATATAAATACCATATTGAAAAGAGTAGGAAATCCCATCCCTCCAGTCACGTTAGCATCCCCCACCCCTACCAGTTATAGGTGGTGTTTGATTGAGGTGTGACCCTGTATAAGTCTGTGTTGTGCCCTCGTACATGACTGATGTGCGTTATCCCTTCCGTCCTGTTGTAACCTCCTCAAGACCAGAACCTCAGCGTGTCACTCCCACTTCAGCTCCACCTACCCTGTCACATCACATAACTGAATTCTAATACTTATATTTGAGGGGACCTTTTATTTGAAAGTGGTGTGTTTCTTTCCTTTTTATGCAGAGTTGCAAGCCATTTTTTAGAAAACACCTATTCTAAAACGCATTGCATTCCTAATTGCATAGGCTTATTTTTAGGGGAATTGAAATATATGAATGTACCTAATAACTTCCTTTCACACCTTTGGGGAGACTTTAGTGGATGGCCTTTTTGGAGCAAAGACCACCCCCACCCCATCCAGAGTCTTCAGAAATGGATATTGTTTCTGAAGAAATAGTGGGGGTGCCAAAAAAAATGTTTACATGTGACTTACATTCATCTTTTGTTATCGGTATGTATTGAGTATTACAATTTTAATACAGTTTTTTCCGTTCTTAAAATGCATATACATTTTTTTGGCACCCTCTGTAGTAAGTAAAGAGAAACATTTAAACCACCATTTCGACTGGCCCAACTGTTTCAGCAAACCAAACAGTAAACTATTTAATATGCCCAGATTTTAGTTTTTTAGAGACACTTAGACCAGTTATCTTTTATAATAAAGAAAATTGCATTTTCTTAGCAGTGATGCTATTCTTTTTCTCTGAAACCATCAGCTAGTGTATTTTGATGGCCAAAACATTCTGGTTTTATTTAATTATGGAGGAAATGCACATCTTGGAAAACACTGCTAAATGCCATCTGAGGGTTATGTCTACACTGTTTTGGCAGATAATAAGCCAGTACAAAATGATTGTAAACATACCTTGGCTGTAAAACATTTGTTTTGTACTAAAAAGCAGAAATTTTGAAATTAAAACTTCCTGATTAGTGTCAGTGGGTCTGTTTTCACACTGCCTAGTTTTTAATCTAGCTGGCTCCTTTGTAATAGACAATGAAAGAAAAAGCATAATTAAGAGTGAAATAGTGTGATACATTCTGGAACTACTTCCCCATTTCTTTGTACCTGTTGAAGGGATTCTACTTCCTTAGTATTACTTCTTATCTACTACATATAATTATTTTTCACTCGTCATTTCTCTAAATCTCTTAAAGCAGAACACATTAAAGAAATGAACTGATACCTTAACTTTGGTAGAAAGGAATAACATTTTGAAATGTTTTTGATTCAAAGAGATAAAAGCTTGATGCAACACAGATTTATTATGTCTTTAAAGCAGGTCCCCAATAACAAACCGTGAGCCTAAGGTGTGGTCTTACCTGAACTGAAAATGACAGCCTCCCTGAACCTAGGAACATAGACAATCATCCCACCATTTTATCTCATTCCTTCACTATTCCCATTGCATTTTTTGCTTTGCAATCATTTTAAAGAGGGCCGTTTTTTCATACATCCAACAAGTACATCCTTAGGATCTCGGCTTCAACATAATAGCTTTTGTTTTTCTTTTGGGGAGTGAGTTACATTTCTCCTAGCACATTGTTTGACAGTCATGCTCCTGTCTAATTACACAAAACAGTGAGAAACCTCACTGTGGTTTCTCAGTGTGGTTTCAATTGTCACAGGTAAAATTAAAATATCGGTGATTAATTTTCACTGATGCTCTCGAGAAGCATAACTGAGGACAGTGTAGTTGCTGGTCTAGGCCACCCAGTAGCAGGGCCATGATTAGCATGGTTTTTTATCATCTCATAAAGGAATCTTTCTTGGTGGCAATCAGAAAGGCATTTTACACTTACCATTTACTTTGGGACTAATGAACCCCTCACGTCAGCACAATTATCTGTTGAATGCCTTCTTTTTGATGGTAGGTACTAGGATATTCTTGGAGGAGAATACAAAGGTGAACAGGATACATGTTGTACCTCCTGAGTTACCGTTATACAAAATAGAGTAGTACCTGAGGAAATAGACAATAGAATATCAAATATTTATGGCCCGCGTTTGATTTAGAGCATTAACATTTTAACTTCTGTGAATATAGCTGTGGGAATGCCATCCAGAAGGTGTGTCCTAAGATGATTATACTCTCTCGCATTAAAAGAAGGTTATTGTTCAATTTAAGATAATAGAAGAATAAATTGCCATTTTCTAAGCGATGTGCTGTTTCAGGTCCTGATTAACAGCCAACCTTCTATTAAGGGCAACCTGACTAATTAATAACTGACATTAATTCTGCGCTTCCCACAATGCAGTGTTATGCACCTGAGTTCACACTAATTTGTGTTCTTTGTGTCAGCGGTGTGCTTACCTGTGCGCCCATCTGAACGTATTTGCATAATGGAGTGTGTGTACTCTTTCCTGCGTTGCACAGCAGTGGTGCTCTGTGCACCCAGAAGTAGATGGAAGTAGATATGCTTGTACCCAGAAGTAGGACTGGCTTAATTATGTGTTTTATAAAAGTTGCTTCTTGAAAGATAACTGATTTACGATCTTCCTGACATACAATTTTGTTGTAAATATTTTTTTTCCCCCCAACTATAAAATCATTCAACCATACATTGAAATATTAGAGTAAAGGAGTTAGCCTACCAGGGCTGTGATGTGCTATTAGTGATACCAACATGAATATCACTACTGCTAATAGCGAACATTTATTCTATATGGCAGAAGGCCCCCAGAGGGATGGTTGTCACAATACATTATTCTTGCTTTGTTCTAAGCACTAGTTTAAGATTTGTACCTGTGCAACTCATTGAACCTCACAGTATTCCTTCCTCAGGCAAATACTTTCAACAACCTTGTTTTATCGGTTGGGAAACCTAGGCACAGAAAGATTTAGAGAAAATGCTCATCGGTCTGCAGCCCTATACCATCTGGCTCTAGAATCCCTGCATTTTGAGACTGCCTTGCAATACAGAATTTTCTCACATCTAAGAGTGATGGCATCTTCCTAGAGTTATTACATCCATAGCTGTTCCCAGGTTCTGTTTATGTCATGCAGAAATATAGGCGATTAATTCCTAGAAACCTTTGAAAATGTTTTCTACTAATACAATTTTCAAACTCATAGAAAAAAGAATAAAACTGAAAATTATCCAAGTCTCCGGAAAAAGTCATTGTCAAATGCACTAGCCCAGAGTCTGTTTGCCCTGCGTGCTGGCTTATATCCCAGGTGCCTGCAGACTGCCTTTTCTGGTCCCGTGTCTCCTGATTTTCATCTGGCTTTAGCCGGTGGGAGACACTAGCCACGGATTAGGGAATGGGAAGAAGAGAGAGGCCAGATGGTACAGAGAAGGAATGAGGAGGGGTCGGGGTACAGCGATGGCAGCATCTCTTTATGTATCCAGCTCCCTCCAGACAGGCCCACCGTGGGTCCATTTTCCTGAGGACCCAGCCTCTGGGCTCCAGTAACACTTTTTCCTCCATTTGTACCTCCTGTGGCTTTTGGCTATAGCGAGTTCCTGGGTTACCTCACCACCTCCTGTGTGGATATCTTAATTCTTCATGACCTGTGTAACCAGTTTATTCCCTGCATTAAATCCTCTTGGCTAGATATGCCTGAGTTGTTTCTGCCTGCCGAGTTAGACCCTGACTGATGCACAAGCCATCTTCATTTTCTATTTGGTGTGATTACAAAATAGGCTAAGAGAATGCTGTTGACATACGGTATCTAGATTTCAGCAAGATTTTTGTCAATGTCCTTGTGAACAAAATGGGGGGCATTTAGACTGGGTTATGAATTCTTAGAGTTTATTAATGTTCAAGCCAACCTGATGAAAGGGTTGACACTCCAGAGGTTTGCCAAGAAGGTTCTGTCCTTTGCCATATCCTACTCAACATTATTACCAGTGATTTGGACAAAGACATAAAAAGCAGCTTTATCAAAAGTGTCCACACAACACAAAGCTGAAAGGTAATTTAATTCAGATTTTGGAAGAATAAGCTTTATTAGGAAAAATGGAACATCTTGCATCTAGGTACAAAAAATATAAAGACAAGATGGAAGAGGCCAAGCTTCCCAGTATATTATGTGGGTAGAGAAATCCCGGATTTTAATTGACCACAAGCCCAACAAGCCAGAAATGTGATCTGTTTTTAAAAGGGGGGGTGGGGTGGGGATTTATCTTTGGGCCCCATTCAAAGATTCATGTCCCTGTCAACTGACAAATAGTTCTGCTTCTCATCTAGAGTATCACAGGAAGGCTAGGAACTTCATCTAAGAAAGGTATTGCTAAATTGAAGCGTCAGTGTTCCCCAACCATTGTGAAGCTTTATGCCATTTACAAGTTGTATTCGAGCACATTTGTTCACCTTTGCCTCATGACAGATACTCTAGTGGAGGGTGTACTATCACCCCATTTCTCAGCCTGTATTTCCTCATATGGGTTCAAGTCTAAACTGCGTAGCTCACTGTGTGGCGTTAGGCAAGGACGATACAGTGCTTGGTCGTGGACTCAGCTTATTTCAATAACGCCTGTTCTAACTTCAGAACACCGTGATGCATCTATTGGCTTGTCGGAAAAGTCATGATGTATTTTTTCTACGTTTTTCATTGCAAAAATGCGTCATGACTTTTCCGACAACCCAGTATATAAGAGGGACCCAACTTTTAAAAGGCCGGGAAGCCTTTACACATGTGATAAGCAGTCTAGGGAACCTGGGACATCATGCCAAGAGAAGAGATTTGTCGGAACATAAAGTGTACCTTCCAGGTTTGGAAGTCTGTTACACGCGAGAGAGAGTGGATTAATTTATGTGGTGGCTTCAGGGAACAACTAGGACTGAAGGGTGATAGATTTTTGCTCAATATTTCAAAAATTTCAAACAGAACTGCCTTCTACTGTGGTCACTACTTTTGTGCAAAAAGCTGGATGTCTGACTCTCAGGAATATAGTAGTAAGATGAATTCCTGTGCTGGGAAAAATGTTCAATTAGATAGAACTTCTTGAGTGACACCCAACTCTGAGAGTCTAATTTGTTTGTTTGGGGTTTTGGTTAGTGAGATTTGTAGTTTTTGATATGGAGTTATTTGTTTTATTTTTATAGTTTCCCTTTTAAAAACATAATTGTTTTTCTTGTAATTTAGGATTAACATACTCTGTTTGTGAAAAAACTTCTAAGAGCCAGAAACAAGGAAGGAAAGCATGACTACTGCTCAGTGTAATTAACTTCACAAGAAATATTATGCTATTTCCCGGACTATGTCCCCAAAGTGAATGTCTGCATTTGTTCCATTTCATTCCTAGCTGTAGAATCCTATCAGGGGTGATGAGGAAAATCATTTTGAAATATATTGAAGCAGAAGAGTTTGTAAAGTGTTATTAGGTTTGCTAAGATGAACTTGGGCAAATGCACACTGTTGGCATGTCACTATAAAAACCAGAGCCTAGGTGGTAAAAGTTCCCTAACATGACTTATTAAAGTCCACGAGAGTGATGGTGATTGAAAAACCATAAAATTACCTTGAGGATTCCTTTCTAGCCTTCTTTTCAGAACTAGTATAGTTTCTCTCCTCCCATTGGGATAGTTATATATTCATGAAAGGCTAGGATAATTGAGAAAGGAAAATAAAAAGTATTTCAAAATTAATACAAAACACAGCGAATCTCCCATGAGGGTAAAACATGCAGGAAAGAGTAAATGTATTAGTGTTTCAGAATTAATTTAAGATAACATTTTGCTTTGATCTTATTTCTCGTTAGATTTAATAAAAGGAAGTTCTTAGTCTTCAATAACTACTTGCTGAGGTCTAAAAGTTAATTTGCATGAATTCCTGAAAAAGCTTCATTGGAAACCCATAATATTTCAGATCCTCTCCGTCAGTAATCCGAAGGGCTAGGTACTCTTGTCATGTTCATTAAAAAAAACAAAAAAAAACTTGTACTGTCTACCCCACCTCCACTCCTCCAGTTTCTTCCCAGACTTACTAATCATAACATAATTCTCATGGAAGAATTCGAGAGACATTGAAAGTTCTAAGGGGGAAAAAAATGAGAAAAGAGCATCTGATATTCAATGTACTATCCATTTAAAAAATTGAATTTGAAAAATGAATTTTACAGATGTTAATGATTTCTGACAACTTGCCATTTAATAAAATAGTGCTTTTTCTCATAAAACACATCAGTTTCCTACTCATGTACTTGATTTGGGAGCTTACCAAGCCCTAGTACTCTTTTTTCCTCTAAGTTGCTTAATGCAAAGTAGATAAAATAAGTAATGTTTAAGACTTCTTGTGCTGCCCTGCATGGTAAGTTTCTCCTTTAGTGTCCTATATGTGAAATTTTGGGAATTTAAAAACTTAACCAAATTGCTGCCAGGTGTTTTTTGGTATTCACAATTTTTCTGATTTTAGGAAAATAATACAGCCTATGTATCTTACACTGTGCAGTTAATTACCTGAATGCATATTCAGATGCGTGAAGCTTCTGGTAGCAAAAGTATATGAATAGTCACATTAAGTGAGATACATTAAAATATTCAGTGGTTTCACATTAGTTCTGGTTAGAATTTTCAGCCAAGTACGTTTGGATACGATTGAGTTTGCCACCAAGTGAGTTTAAAAAACAAAGCAAACAAAACAAAAAAACACCACCACTTAGTTTTCAGAGCTTTTGTGATCTTCGATGTGTTATCAGCATTTGTGGACCTATAAAGATGTGTTCATTAACCAAAACCTTCTGTAGTGGTTTATTGAATCAAGCGGGCAGGTGGAAATTATTGCTGTTTTTCTCATTTCCCCAAGAAAAAAGAAAGAGCAAACATCTGAACAGAGTTTGGGGATGACTTACTGAGTACTGCCAGAAATAGTCTTAGGCCTCTCAGAATCCTCGGAGACAACTATTCTCATCATTATTTACACAGGCAACAGAGGAGTAAGATGACTCGTTCTAGGTACTGAGTTAGCAAATAGCAAAACTAAGACTCAGACTCAGGTCTCTCAGCTCTGGATCCCATTTTCCTTTTATCAAGTCATGTTTTCATAGGAAAAGCTTCAGACGAAGATGGAAAATGAGAACTCGGGCATTTGCTTCCCTAGAGTTTAACGACTATATCATAAATGCCTGAAGCCTTTTATTAATTTGCATCATTTAAGTTAGTTTGGCGGAAGTGGACTGATCATTGTAAAACTTGAAATTTGTTTTGATTATTTAAAGTGGGTATCATTTAAAAGTTTAAGCTAACTTCGAGTATGGATGGAATAATAAGGATGTTTTTTGTTGTTCTCCCATTTTTGTTTTGACTGTTCAGATGTGTCTGGCCTCAGAGGGGATGAAAATGGAAGAATCCAAGCTCATAAAAGCAAAAGAATCAGATGGGGGAAGAATTAAAGAATTGGAGAAGGCAAAGGAAGAAAGAGAAATAAAAATGGAGAAAACAGATGAAGCCAGGTTACAGAAGGAAGCAGAATTTGAAAAATCAGCAAAGGAAAATGCAGGAGATGCTAAGGAATTAAATTTTGAGCAGCTGCAAATGGATGATGCAATGGCTGTAAAAATGGAAGATCCCAAAGAAATTAAAAAGGAAGAATTAGACGAAGATCAAAAATGTAGTCACTTCCCTGATTTTTCTTACTCTGCCAGCAGCAAGATAATAATAAGCGATGTTCCCAGTAGAAAGGATCACATGTGCCATCCTCATGGAATTATGATCATTGAGGATCCCACATCATTAAATAAACCAGAAAAGCTAAAAAAGAAGAAGAAGAAGAGCAAAATGGATCGACACGGCAATGATAAATCCACCCCCAAGAAGACTTGCAAAAAGAGGCAGTCCTCCGAGTCTGACATCGAGAGTGTCATATATACCATTGAAGCTGTTGCAAAGGGAGACTGGGGCATCGAAAAACTTGGAGAAACTCCTCGCAAGAAGGTCCGCACATCCTCAAGTGGCAAGGGAAGCATTTTGGATGCCAAGGCACCAAAGAAAAAAGTGAAATCAAGAGAGAAGAAAATGTCAAAGGAGAAATCCTCAGACACCACCAAAGAGTCCAGACCTTCAGATTTCATCAGTGTTTCTGCCAGCAAGAACATTCCTGGTGAGGTGCCAGAGGGTATAAAAGCAGAACAGTTGACCCCCACAGAAGATGCACTACCACCCAGCCTGCCAGCACAGACCAAGACTGAGGACGGCGACTGTCCCAGAAAAATGGAGACTTGTGGCTCCCGGAAATCGGAGCGGTCTTGCAAAGGTGCTCTTTATAAAACCCTGGTGTCTGAGGGCATGCTCACCTCTCTGCGAGCCAATGTGGACAGAGGTGAGTGACCTCTACCCATCTGAAAAGAATGTGGAAACCTAGCAGAATTTCTCCTTTAGACCTATTGAAAAGAACCACCATAAAGAACAACATAGTATCAAAATCATATTTTACATTTGTATGGTTCTTTATGGTTTATAGATTATAAACATTTGTCACCTTGCCCACATGTTTTCTTGTGCCATTGAGAGTTTGCTTTCATTTTATAGGTAGTTTTCTGGTAGTGAAGTAATTCGAACTTTTTTTTGTTTGTTTGTTTTACACTGGTATAGGCTGGCTCTTTTTGTTTTGAAGGATCAGTATTGCATGTTTGGAGCTCTTAATCTGGTTTTTAAAACCTACGGAAAGAATTTCCTGAACCAAGCAGATGTGTTTGGCAGAATCCTGACCTGTAGGCTCCAGAAGCAAATAACTTATCTGTCCCGTTCCATTAGATAATCAGAACTATAACTGAAGTGAAGGCTCGTTAAAACGTAGCCCTACCCAGAAGCCAGTTAATGGGTATACCTTTATTCCATAGAGTATTTCATATAATTCATCTGTTTTAAAATACAGCATCTGGCTAGGGGATTACCTTATGCTAAGCTAAATCCCAACTGGAGATGTGTGAATAATAGGTCTAATAAGCCCTGAATGAAGATCCTTGGAAGTAATGTAGTTCTCCAGGGATGTCATTCCAATAAATCTTGGGTAATTAGAATTAACAGTGCCCAACAACGAAGGGCTCCCGTACATTAGGCTGACTCTGTAATGGAAAAGCTAACAGTAGTTGATCTTTCTCTGGAGTCGCACAATACTTGTTGAATTATGACAACTTCTCTCAGAGGCTGTAAGTCCCTTTTCTGCATGTTCTGTTATTAAGCGTGGCCCATCATGAATCACTGAGGACTCTGAAATAGTTATCAATAGCCTCATGCCAGTGATACCTAAGGGTCAAGAAGTCACTTGTGAAGCAACTAAAATGATTTCCCTCCCATCCCAATGTACTAAGTATATCCTTTCCCCTGAATGTCATTAGGGAAACGAAGCTCAGGAAAAGGAAACTCTTCTGATCATGAAGGGTGTTGGAATGAGGAAAGCTGGACATTTAACCAGAGCGGGACCAGTGGGAGCAAGAAGTTCAAGAAGACAAAGCCAAAGGAAGAGCCCCTCCTTGGGTAAGTGCCTGCGAGACAGCGGACCGCACTGCACAGACCCCACCTGTGGTAGGATTTTCACAGCAGACACAACTCTAACTGCTTATTGCTTAAGTATCCATGCAGCACTTCCTACACTCGTAGTAAACACATGAGGGAATACTAATCGAATGTGTCACGTGATTCCTGCTATTAACATGGTTGTGAGAGTGACAGTGTCATTCACATTGTAAGTATCGGGCATCAGGCTTAGGTCCTGAGTTTGAATTGAAGTCCACCCTGTGTTTGTGGTGTGACATTATTGTAAGTCCTTTAGTATTGTCAGAACACATTTTCCCATCTGAAGTTTATGATGGATATTATGTAATTTTGTAAGTTTGTTTACGTTTTGCCCATTTTACACACTGTATATACTTCCTTTAGTAATTCTGAAGGCATGTACATATATTTGTAAAATAATAACAGCTGAAATCTGTTTAAAGGTAATAAAATCAAGTTTCTACCGCTAACCTTGTTTTGTTTAAACCGTGTTCTGTTGCTCTAAGGTGAAAATATTAGATTGGTATGGAGAATATTCATTAATTAATTATACATTGAAATGCAGGATCAGGCAATAGCATCCATCATGATAAAATCATTAAGAATTATTTCATTTTATGTATTGCCAAACACTCTTAATACCAATCTTAATAAAAGGCATTTTGCAAGTGAAGTTAGGAGATCCAGTACTTTATATTGATGAGGAGAGCATCTGAATATTCAGTTGTACTGTTTTGAAAATCCTTTGAGATTTCTCTTAGCCCAATTTGAAAAGAACACATTGAAAAGAAATAAATACATATTTATATTTTCCATATTTTTTCATAAGCGTGGTTTAAGGTATGCAAATTTTATGCATTGGGAATATTGCATTTGGTCTATTCATAAATATTTGCGTTTCTGTTTGTGGAATAATATGTGTTTTTGCCTTGGATGTTACAGTGCTTCAAAGTCTGGCTAATTCTAAAGCTCTCGGTCATCACAAAGTGGGGGAGGGTAGAAATTATTTCTCGTGTTGATGATTTCTCAAGATTATTTATATATCTAGATGATATATTTATAATTTGACACATTTTCTTGCTAATATTTTTAAAAGTCCAGAGTAGTTCGGATTAGTTTTGCTTACATTATGCTTCAACAGATGACATGAAAATCCTCACATTTGTCATCGTTAAATGATACTTTCAAATGCAGAATTTCCCAAAAAAGTGACCACTGAGCGCCAGGACCAGTACTTGTGTGTCTGAATGGCAAAAGAGGAGCAGGTCTCAGAGCAGGCAGTGTGAAGTCCTATGGGAGTAACGCAGGCCTGAAGGTTCCCCACCAGAAAGCTCTGTAATGCTTCCATCAGAAACTGCTGAAGCTGTGAGAGAGAGGTTTTCACCAGTTGTCTTGGAGGAACAAGAACAGTGAAACAATCTTTTGAAAATCTGTCCCTGAAAAAAGATTGCTGTGTGGGGTGTTTTTGTTTTTGTTTGTTTTTGGTTTTTTTTTTACATCATTTCTAAGGAGCCATATGTATAGAACTGGGAGTGTGGTATTCTACAGGCTTAAATCAAGAGTACACTTCCGGTCTTTTCCTCATTTTTCCACTTTAAATAATAGCCTGTCAGAATCAGACTATATGGGTTTGCCTTGTTTAGAACTTGCCGACATAGTACATGAGCCGTGAGAAATGCCAGTTCCTGTCAGTCTTCTCTGCGATGTCTGAGCATTTTAAACCTTTTTATTGCAGAAAATGTGCTACCTGTTTTGTTAACTGTAGCCAAGAAAAATTCACTCAGTATTGGCAGTTCTAATTTTACAGATTTATCCAGGAAAAAATATAGGCGATTATTCTAGTTGCAAAGAGGAAAAAGAGTCCCAAGGGACCTTAGGAGTTACATCTTGCATTTTCATAATTTTCTTTTGGTTATACAGCATATCTGAAAAAAATCACAGCTTATAGATAGCTTTCTGATACATATAATTAGAATCAGATGATAGCTGATTTTCCATTAGTATACACATATTTTTAACTGAGCACAGAAAGATGATTTTATTAAGGGGGAGCATCACCCCTATCCTCCACCCTTTGCAGCTTTGATAAACTTAGTAATGGCCTTTTTCTGTTGACCGTTCTGATGTTTATCTGACTACTTGATCTCTGCTCCCCAACTCTTCTGTTTTACGTTCCTCCAAAACTGAGAACAGTTGTAGGTGGGCACATGTCAGGTACATCCCCTAGGTAGCATCCTAACACAGTAGCTTCTTCTAAGTTGCTGCTCAGAGCTGCTGTCCTCCCAGGACGCCTTCCGTTTCCCATCCACCTAGCAGCGCGATTCTCCTGCAGCTTCTCCCGTCTGTTTGGGTTGCATCTGAGTTAATAAGTCTCACTATAAATGAAAGCCAGCAGCCAGGCTGGCATCCAGCAGGTGTGCTGCCATTGCTGTATGAGGGCCATAGCAACAGTCAAAAGCAACCCAAGATTTCCCAACTTTGCTGGTGGCATTTCTGAAGTCATGTGTGGTTTGTGTTAAAGCAGTGTCGCCTCTCTGCCAGTGAAAAACCTGGCTTTACTTTTTTCCCTGAGTGTCTTATCTTCATCCTGGTCAGCTCTCCAGAATGTTTTTCTAATATTCAAAATATTTGTTTGAGTTTTCTCTGTGTGTGTATGTTTTAAAGTACTCGTCAATAAATACTTTAAAAAAAAATCTTACAAAATTACCAATATACCGTATTACCAATAAGCTTGCCAGTACAGGTACATATATATGAGTCTTTCGAACGAGATTCTTGTCTGGGTGGAATATGCGTTGTGTTGAACTTAATGAAAAATTCCCATGCCAGTGGAGAGAATGGCCAATTCTACACTTCAAAAATATTCGGCCATTTTAAATAACATTTCTGCTTTTCTAAGGTAATAGGATAACATGTTATGTGAGTTTACTAAGAAAACTATTTTGGTAAATCCTCTCAAGCATTTCTGAAAAGATGGTTTTTTGTCCTTGCATAGAATTTATTAATAGTACCCTAATTCTCAGGGACTCTGTTTTCAAAAGAAACATCTTAAAATATATCTTGTATCGCTTTTCTATGTAAATATTCATATCATGTGCTGATTGATTACACCTCTTCTCTTTTATTAGCTCAGCAAAGCTGGATGAAGAATTTGAAAAAAAATTCAACAGCCTCCCTCAATACAGTCCTGTTACATTTGACCGGAAATGTGTATCTATCCCAAGAAAAAAGAAGAAGACTGGAAACATGCCCTCAGAACCGACTAAAACCAGCAAAGGTTAGATGTGTGCTCTGCCTTCCTGCAGTCTGTTCAGAATCTCAACTGAACCCTCTTCTAAGCATCTGCAATTCCCGTTAGATATGTAATCGGATTTCGATTGAGGCAGTAGCAAGTTGGAATTTCAGGTTGCTTTCCAAGATTATCTTGGTTCCTGCCTCATTTGTCTCTCCCTTCTTTCCTTCCTAATTCTCGTCAGCCTCTGTCCTTTGGCATCCCAGCCTATACATTTGCCCTGAAAAGTGTAGCTTTTTTGGAAGTGTTACGCATAGGCTTTGACCCTCTGCTCTCCAGAATTCTAATTCGGAAATGTTGAGCTTTTCTTGAGCAGAAACTGCTGGCTGAGTCTAATTCTTCCGTTCCCTGTGTCTGCAACAGGTTGGACTCTGGGACTGTGTGAAATCGTCCTATTTGCCGAATAAGCAAACTCCATTCTTTACTGACAGTATGAACGAAATGAAAATAAAATTCCCCGTAATACTCCAGCAATATTTTTTTATTGGTTTTGTTATATTTAGAAAAATGCTATGTTCAGCATGTTCGTTTTCAAGAATATTAGATTCTCCCCTGTGTTTATCAGGGAAGCTTTTAACATTTGTCAGGGGCACCACTGTAGTCCCAAAGGGGAGCTTTAAAGAATGTGGGGCACATTCAGTGGTCTCAACACCTGGGACCACTGTTATATTTGTGAGACGCAAGGGCTGGGGTCCTAAACATCCTAATCTACTAAGGACATTCAAGCACAATGAAGGATGGTCCTACCCAAAATGACAATACTGCTCCCATTGAGAAACTTGTCTGTTATTTTTACTTTAGGTCTAAAGGTGGTTGGGCAAAATTTACCTCTAGTTTTCCACACAGATAAGAAAATCTTCATTCTGGGTCAGCTCTCCTGTAAGGACAGGGAATGGAGAGACGAAGAACTGGACTGGCCAAGCTTTTGTTGCTTTTAAGATCAAATTCTGAGCAGGATTTGCGGGAAGACTTCTAGTAATTACCCTGCAGAACTGGCTGCCTGTTGTCTGCTTTATGTCAAATCAGATTAATTCTCTTTTGTGTATTTTGGATAGATGGATGGATGGATGGATGGATGGATGGATTTTGGATGGATGGATGGATGTGGGTGGGTGGGTGGATGGGTAGGTACAATACGATATACATCAACACATAAATCGGGCTAAATTCTAGCAATGATGGATAATGGTCATAGACAAGTTAATGAAGAAATACAATTTCATGGATTTTGAGGCAATATCTAAGGAAACTTATGGCTTCTTTGAAGAAACCTAAACCTTTCTCCCTCGAGACCTAAAAACCCCTTTGTGTGCTGGACCTGATGCAGCCGAGGAGGGTCACTTTGAGAGCTGTATCTTAGGATAGCTCTGAAAGGCTGAAGAAAATTCCCCCTCTGTGATTAAAGGCAGAGGGGAACATAAAAGTGATTTTAGCTTAGTTCTCCTCTGTGGTTAATAAAAACAAACCTAGTGAATATAGGTCTAAAAAAAGAAATGTTGGATCACCAAGTTTACTCATCTGGGAAAATAATACAGGGTTGTATCGCAATCTTCCAAGATAGGTAGGGAAGAAATCCAGTAGCCTTGTTGACAGGTATGTGGCTGAACACCGTAACGGATCGATTACCAGAGGAAATGATAGTCGCTGTGCCCTAGAGATGTCTAGGAATAGGCAGAGGAGTCCATGAGCCCAAACATGCCAGGGCTCTTGAGCGCCCATAATTCTTGGATTTCAAGTTGCTGATGAATACCTGACAAACCAATAAAATGGAACTTGATTGATTGATGTGCAGGATGTGTTCTCCTCCGCTCCTGTAGTTTGAGACATTCATTTTAGAGCTCTGGAGATGGCCAAATTATCTATCAAGAAATGTAACAATAGATTTATTTTTGCAAAGCTGTAAAATCCCCCGATGTTAGGATCTGTTTTCGTGAGACCTCCTCTTGGGTCTTAGTTGCCTGCTGTATGTTTTTTTTTCTCTCTCCCAACTAGGATTAACAGTATTTCTTTTGATGTGAAATAGCTTTCTGGAGTTTTGGATTATACTTAATACATCATCTTAACTCCTCCATTATGCCTCTCAAGCCACAAAGTCACGGGTTCTTATACGGTATTGTTAGTAATTATGCAGGTGGGCAGTCTTTAAAGACATGAGAGTTTGCTCTGCATTCCAACTCATGGAGCAAAATGTAATTGATATAAAGCAGAAATTAATATATTCTCTATTTAGCAAACTAAAGAAATCGTATTTGTGACTGATTGTAATTTGGCATCAGCAACACCACTGTACTATCCTGCAAGTTATTAATGAAATTATCATACCAGCTGTGCTGTAATTGCCTGATCTTTAGAGGATAGAGGAGCTTGTTTCCTTAGACTACAGCCCTTTGCATCTTTGCATAATAACCTTTCAAAGCAAACACTGTGGATGAGATCATTAGTTCATTAGTAAAAGAGCATGTGTCCATAGGAAACCTCCTTTTCCTCCAACAAGTCACCATTTGTCTATATTTTATTTTCTCCACATTTGTTATCTTTCAACATTCATTATATTTCTTTTCTGCCTTATACGAGGTACTTTTTTAGTAGCTACTGCAGGTTATATAAAACATATAGAACTTTTGTAAAATGTAATTTCTAGAGGAAATGATTATGTATGCATTTATACAGGTAGTTATACATCTCAGAATCAGTATTTGCTTGGGTTTACACTTCTGTTTTCTCAGTGGTCTCCTTATTTATATCTGTGTTTCTGACAGTCTATTCCCCTTTCTCACTGGCCCCTCCACTCTCTCTGCCCTGTCCCTTATGTCTATGTAATAGGTATTGTCAGAAACTAATACATACAAGGATGAAGATAACTAAATGCCACCTTCTCCAACTGGGCCCAGGCTATGTTGTAGTAGAGAAAACACAATGACTTAGGAATAGAATTTCCCTTTGCCTCTTAAGAATAAATTATTCAGTAAATTATAATCCATCTAACTTACAGTGCAATTCAGCTGAAATAGCCCATGCCTCCATGTTTCTGGTTTATCTCTCATAGCTACTTGTATATATTCAAATGAAAGCCTTAAATTATAAGTCTAAATTTAATTGTAGCTTCGTAAGAGATTTGTTTTGACACTTTATTTTAAGTATCCTGTTAATGTATGAAGCACTTTTTACAAAAGTGTCAGAAGTCAAGAGTGCTCTGCAAAATAGTAATTTTCAGACGACATAGGGTCATGGAGGAAAAGTTAATTGAGTTCAATTTAGAGTGTTTAAATTATGCCCCCTTTGACCCTTGACTTCACTCTTTCTCCTTTATCTTTCGTATCCTCTCACATTGTTTCTTAGCCCATTTTCACACATACTGTTGGCCTTTCTCATGTTTTTCCAGTCCACACCTATGCTTTGAGATTGGAATTTCAGATGGTTAAGGACTTGAGTTTTTAAAAATCACAGTGGTAATAAAAGAAGCAAGTTTGTAAAATTTAAGGTGGAGGACAGGATTGAGCCAACCTGAAGGTACTTTCAGTGTAAAAGACCTGAGATCTGCTGTTAGCCAGGGTAGCCTTTCCTGTCAGGAAGTTACAGCTTCCAGGTTGGGCGGAACTCTGTATTTTGTCCTGTAATTGTCTGAGAGTCTTCATTGCCACCAGACATTTTCAGGAATGTGGTGACAGCACCTTTGCAGATATACAGGGTGTACCTAATATAATCCTGAGTTCCTTAATAAGGCATGCATGTCCAGCCAATGAGGTGGCTCCTACCCCTCGATGAATTCTAATGTGGTTGTGGCTATTTTACTCAAAACTTGTGCAGGTCAGCAGAGCCACATGCCCAGCAGCTGGGAGCACTTGGCTATAAATTACCTCAAAAGAATTTATTGTTTCACTGGTTATTCATTACTTACATGTCCATTACAAAAATGACAGCCTCGTTTTAGAAGAAAAACCTCTGCTCTTTTTATAGCTTGAAAACATGAAACTGTAGAAATGGGGCATAAGCCACCACCAGAGGTGTGATGCCTAATATTTTGTTTCCTATGACAGTGCTAAAGAGCAAGGTTCATTTAATTCACCTTACCTGCTGACCTTGAAGAATTATCATACCAGGCTAATATTGAACGGGCTCCTGTGTCACGATAGCTTTTCAACCCGCCCCTCCCTCCCAAAGAAAGTATTTTTCAGCAAACTATAAACATTAATGTTTGGAAAGGTTATTGTTAAGGTATCCATGGTACCCCTCTTATCCTCAGATTTTTTGTCTCTGCTATATTCTACCCAGCTTGAAGTGTGTGTGTGCAAAGGAGACTGATACCTTCAAACACAGGCCGTCCTGCCCCCAAACATCCTAAGCTAGTGTACATGCCAGCAACAAGTGATTTAGTCATAAGGAAGCGAGGGCTGATGCAGACATTCTTCACAAGAAATTTGGTAGGAAAATGAGGGACAGATGGGAGGGAAACTTGAGGCGGTATTTTAGTGAAAGATAGTTGCAAAGATTCTTTGCTTTCTGAATAGATCCTTTTAAAACTGTTTTCTCTGCTTTTCATGTCCTACCTTCTTTTCCCTGCATGGAGTCTTAATATTAATAATAAGGAAAAACTGGTATATTTGCTGTTTATTACAAATTTTGACTATTTTCTTTCGACAAAAGAGCAAACATATGTACCATAATGGTGGGGAGAATTCAAGTTTGTTCATTTCTTGATTCTAAAATTGCTGCTTTTCAGTGACTACAATTACATCTTATCTATTACTCCTTTAAGTTTGTCGCTTTCCTTTTAATCTGAAGTTATTGACTTAGATTTGTTTTATAGCTATAGTTTGGGGTGGCCAGGAGCAAGGAAGTTTACAATTAAAAGTTTACAGTAGTTCCTCTGTATATTAAACAATTCTGGGTGTTCTTTTTTCATGTTAAAATTGACAAGCTCTAGCTTAAGCTTTGTTTTTAAAAGTTTGTACTTTTTAGATTTTTTTGAGTATGGTTGTTGTCTGAAAATACGTATCCTTTTCTTCTTTCCTAACCCATTGCATACATCGGTCAGTTTGCTTCTGTGAACCACTGCCTCATACACAGTGATGTGTACAGATATCATTCTCCCTATGAGCCAATTCCTTATTAATTATTTTCCTACAGGTAAATTATTAGGGTCCTTATGGTTCTGAGAAGTCCCTGAATTGTTTTTTCTTTTTTTTCCTCTCTTTTCTGTGATCGCCCATGTATCTATCAGTCAGGCGCACTAGCTTGCAGTTTCTTGGGTTGTATAAAATATGTATGAGGCAGCAATTGTAAATGGATTATAGAGAATACCTGTAATATTAGTGCAGTGTGTACACATGATATATTTTCTTCATATTTGTTAAATTTATTTCCTTTCCTTATTGCTCACTTTTTCGAAAAAAAGAAAAAAAGTCAACAAGAGTCATTTTCTATTATATTTCCAACCCGCATCAGCCCATTCAGAAGAATTTGCTATTGGTTATTTAGAAGGATGCCTTGGCCTAGTCATCAAAAAACATTTGCACAACTTTATGTTATCAGTAATAACGGCAACAACTGTCATTTCTTAAGCTCTTCCTTTGTGCCAAGCAGTGGTTTTTTAGAGCTTTATTTGTTGATGCAACAAATATCGAAAACAAGTCATGTGCTACGCACCATTCTAGACACGTAGAATGTATCTGTGATTGAAATCTAAGAACCCTGCTGCCATGGTGGTTACATTACGGTGGGGGTACCGAACAATAAACAAGCCTAAACAATACACAAAGTATATAATGTATTAGAAGGCGAGAAGTGCTATGAAAAAAAGAATTAGTTTGATAGAACAACTGGGCAAAAGATCAACAAGGAAGAAAAGGGCTTCAACATTATACACCAGTTAGACCTAATATATATATTGAACACTCCACCCAACAATAGCAGAATATACACTCTTCTCAGGTACACATGAAACAGTCTCTAGAGTGTACCATATGCTAGTCCATAAAACAAACCAATACATTTAAAAAGATTGAAATAATTCAGATTATGCTTTCTGACTGCAGTGGGATGTAATTAAAGCTCAACAGCCAGAAAAATTTGGGAAACTCATATATGTGTGGAAATTAAACAGCACACTCTATAAATAACCAATGAATCAAAGAAGAAATTAATAGGGAAATCAGGCAATACTTTGAAATGAATAAAAATGAAAATACAACATACCAAAATTTATGGGATACAACTAAGACAATGCTTAGAGAGAAACTTGTAGCTATAAGTGCATATTAAGAAAGATCTCAAATCAATGACCTAACCTTTTACCTCGAGACACTGTAAAAAGAAGAGCAAACTAAACCTAAAGGAAGTAGATGGAAGGAAATAATAAAGATTAGAGAGGAAATTAATGAAATGAAATGAATTAAAGAATAATCCAACAATAGAGAAAATCAATGAAACCAACCAAAAGCTGGTTCTTTAAAAAGATAAACAATTTTGAGAAATATACAATAGCTAGAATGACGAAAAAAAAAAGAGAGAGAGAGAAGACTCAAATAAAAGAAATACTATGAGCAATTATATGCCAATAAATTAGATAACCGACATGAAGTAGACAATTCTTGGAAAGACACAAACAACTGAAACTGACTTAAGAAAAAGTTGACAATCTGAATAAACCTGTTAACTAGTAAAGAGACTGAATTTAGTAATCAAAAAACTACCAGAAAAAGAGAGCCCAGGCCCAGATGGCTTCACCACTGAATTCTACCCAACATTTAAAGAAGAAATTAATACCAGGTGGGTGGGTAGATGCAGCAGGGGCAGTTAATAGAGCTTCTAACTTTTTTAATCCTCACATCAAGCCTATGACTTAGGCACTATTATTATTCCCATTTAAAGATGAGGATACAGAAGTTATGTAAAATAGTTAAGTCCATTTCACACAAGAGTATCAGCCATGTATAGAAATAACCTCCTTTGGGGAGGTCAGTGCTACTGTTGGCATTTCTGATGGTGACTGAAAAATCTCACTGCCGTTTTCTTAATCTAAGAAAACTAAGATGCCATCTGAGGCTTCTCTCTCTCCTCCCCCTCCAACAGAAAAAAAAAGTTTTTTGGCCAATATTTTTCTCTTTTTGAAATCGCTTTTTTCTTCCTAGAATATCCTCAGAAAAGGCTAGAAAGTTATCTAATGCTATCAGGCCAACCATTGTCCTGAAAGTGCTGTCATTGGGAACTAAGTTTCTGAGAAGCGATGAAAATGCCCATGCCCTCCTTCTCTTCGTGATATTTAGGAATTTAAAGTCAAAATGTCTTCGCTACAGACTACAGCTACGCTGCCTTCATTAGTTGTTGTCTGTCTCTAGTCTCTAAATCTGCAGTTTCTGCTGAGGGAGCTGTAGCCCTAATGGAGGCTTCTGCCCAATACATTTCAAAGGAAAATCTCACTGGCTTTTATCTAAGCCTAAAGAAGGAGGCTGAGCACTCGTTCAGCGAGTAACGATGCAAGATATTTCTGGGGGCTCAGTGTGCTTATTCCACAGGTGGGAGGAGGGGTGTAATTACTTAGAAACACACAGTGTTGTTTTGTGGAACATTGTGGATTTAAAATATATATTTATATTAATATTGCCTGTAGGTCCTTTCCAGTGTCAGAAAAAGAATTTATTCCACAAAATTGTCAGCAAATATAAGCACAAAAAGGAGAAGCCTAATGTTCCCGACAAAGGTATTGGTGCCGTCCATCCTCCATTAAGGCTTCCTGGCCGCCTCCATTGTGAATGCATCCTTCAATAATGCTTCTGTCACCGCCTTGGCCTCGTCCTGCCCTTTGCTTGCTTCCCTGTCATCAGTTCCTCATGCAGGCTTATCGTTATTTCTAGATTCCGCAGCTAATTGCAAAGAGAGATCTCCTCTGCTTGGAATTTTACTCAAATCCCATATTCATCTCTATTTTCAGAGTTCCACGTGAAACCAAAAATTGCTTTTTCTCGTCTGTATTTTGGCGCATTTTGCAGTTTCATCTTCTTGAGCTCTTCCCTACTTATTTTCTTTGACTTTTCTCGATTTCTCCTGTTTGGCAGCCTTCATACCAGGACCCCATTTTCGTACCTCCTGAAACCTTTACCAGTTTCACATTCGTATAAAAGTCCACAGTTTCTATACTTCCTCTGATGCTTGTGGATTCTTGTCAAGGAGGATTCCACTCCTAAGTCATAACCTCCCTCTTTTTTTTCTACCCCCATCTCTCTACGTCATCGTTTGCCAGACTCTTCTCCGTACCTCCTTCAGCTACAAAACTGATATTTGCAGAGGGCACTAGAGATGTATTGCTCTCTACTCTCCCGGAACTCTGAACATCTGTCTCATTGTTATGATCTTGATGGGCCCTTGAACCTCTTCAGGGCTCACCTGAAGGTGTTATTCTTCTCCTACTGGTTCAGGACTCCTACTCTTCTTTCACATAAAAGACAACGCTCCCCATCTGGTTCAGTGCAGCCACATGTCCTGGGAGTCAGACTTTGTTTAGCATCTCCCTGCATGTCAGTGTCGTGACTACCATGAGCGTACTCATCCGATGCCTGTTTGCATCCTACTTGCATGGCCAGATGTGAAGCCTGTCATGTTTCTGGAATGAGGCTTTACATGCAGCTGTCTCCCATGTGCGGACATATTGCCTACGTGTTCCTGTATGTAAACCTTTACTTAATTTGGGTTTTATTTGCACCTCCCCCTTGGCCTCTTAGTTTTGTTCTATATGTTAATATTTTTTCCCCCCTTCTGCTTCCAGTGGAAAAACATCACTCTTTAGGTAAAATGTCAGCTTTTATCATTCCCTGTTAATTGAGCTTCAGATTTTTTTGATTAAAGTCATGGAAATTCTCCAACAATGTATTTCATAAAAAGCAACTTTATTTTTAATCCATTTCCTATGTAGCCTAGCATTTTAGTTGACAGATGCAGTTTTGAGAATAAATAGTTGAAATAAAATTCTGCTTCATTTGTGTGATAATGCTTTTTATTTAAGTTGTTGTGCATATCGTCTTATTTTTATGGTGTTTGTATTTATAGTAGGAGTAGAGTTTCACTTTCCTTTTCTGTCATTGCTTTTAGGAAGTGGGGATAAATGGTCAAACAAGCAATTCTTCTTGGATGCCATTCACCCTACAGAAGGTAAAAGAAGCAATATTCACTGTATCATTTCAGGTTGTCTGCACTGAAAGTGGCATGATTTTTATAGGTTTAAAAATGGCACCATTTATATAGGCGCAACCAATAGCATTAGACCGGAGTGTTCATAATCGGATTATTTTAAATTTTTAAATCAAAAGTGATACATTTTTTATCCTGCTAAGGATCCAGGACTGTCTCCTGTGGAGTTTAATTTGTCAGAGGGGGATTTGTAACCTTCAAGCCACATGAACTAGATTTTTCATAATTATACTTAGCGTCAGGGTTCGTGTTGCAGGCACATGCTTCTGGGAGCAGAATTGGCCCACGCTGGGCTGTGTGGGTTGGCTGGGTGTGGGCAGACCTGTGGAAGTGGTTCCTGACCTGAACTTTCTCCCAGCCCTCATCCCTTACCTCTAAGTCTGTCCCAGACGAATGCCCCTGAAGCTTATGTAGAGCCAAAGAAAAGCCCTGTATTGACTAGTACAATGTGGTAGGTCCTAGGTACTGATGTTATTTCAAAATGTCTCACAATCATATTTACTGGTGATGTCACCTAATTTCTATTAAATATTGATCCCTCAGGTGAACACTTGTTTCTGTGATGGTTAACGGGCCACTCTTCCCTTCTTCCCACTAAGTCCCTGTTTTCTGTTGTAGATATGTTTAAAGAGCTAACCATTTCTGTAGTGCTTAATGAGGAATTGGTTAATTTGAAAACGACCAGGGATCTTAGAGCCGTCTCATTCAGCCCCTTTGATTTCCTTATGGCCAGAAAGGGGAACTTAAGGAACCCTCCACTTTTCTTGACTCCCAAATACACTCTCATCCTTTCACTAAAAAGGAGGAAAAAAATTAAAATGCACATTCAGCCTAAGTCACTTATCAAGAATACTCATGTTTCAAAGATATGTATCAAAAATATTTAAATTTGAGTTTATTGTATACACGGAATTTTTCTGTTTGGTAGGCGCAGGTCACATGAGCCATGTGTCTGCTTTCCCGTGGTTTCCTTTTACAAAAAATACCAGCAGCATATCTGTTTTCTGACCTGTTATTGCACATTAATAACCTCTATGTAGAGCATTATTTCTACACTTAGCTAGCAAAACAAAATATGAATTGTTGTGCTGCTCTCAGCATTAAATCCTCACATCTCAAAATTAATATACATTAGCTCTTGTGTATTTTAAAAATATATTCTACACAGATTTGATAAATGTAAGGCACTGATGAACTACAAGAGGAATCCAAAAGAGGTTTTTAGGAACATGTTACTCTTTTCTTAAAATGATACTGTTCCAAATATTTTGTTTTTTTAATAATAAAACCCTTCCTCACATAAAATGAGGTATCGTAGCATGTGCAGTGTGGTAGAAAGAATGAATTAGGTAGGAATTAGGAAACCTGGGTGCTAGTCTCAGATCTGCCACTAACGAGCTTTTTTCAGGAGGACAAATTGTTTAACCTCACTAGGATTCACCCTCCATGTTGGTACCAAGTGTGTACGTAATACGTGTATTTAGGGATGGGGCGAGTGATGAGATGTAGTAATACATGAGCCGTAAATTTCATTTCCCCTCCAACACTTGATGATTGGGTATTATTGTGATATGCTGAAAGTATGATATTCTGAAGCCCCAATGTTCTGCCCTTTGGGGGGCCGAAAAACAAGTCGATTTTGAGTTTTCTAGGCAGTCCCAAAGGTTTAGTTGGAAATAGAGTTATTATTGGTGATATTTAATTATATTTATTATTAATGTATATAGAACAAAACTTTGCAGGACATGCACTGAAAATTGCATGTCCAATGAATTTCTAATTCATTTTACGTGGCCAGGGAAACAGGAATCAGTTTGAGCATTGGAAATTACTAGTAATTTAAAATGACCTTTCTTTTGTGACTTATTTTCATACCATCCCCGACATTTACATGTTCGGGTGGTAACTATGTGCTTTGTGAATTATCTAAGCCCTTTACTTCGTCCTCCCTCTCACCTGTGGCCACGTCACTGCTTATTTAGACTTTACCTTTAGTGTATAAATATAAAAGGACAGAAAATGAAACCATATTCAGGATAATTTTAACATGTGTAGGCCACCCTAGGCAAAGGTTAGACAGGAGCTGTGTGCAGCTGATGTCTATGATAGAAACGTTGATTCAGTTGAGGCTATGCAGCTGTTCGCTGCTCCTGACTTCTGTTAAAGTGAATAACTTAAAGTTCACTATGCTTTCTTTACAGCACCCCAAGTATAATTGGCTTGCAACTCATATTTTTTTCAAAACATCAGAAATCTTTAGGTGTTTAGTAATCACATCTGAGATTTAAATGCTAAGCTTCTAATCTGTTTTAAGCATTTTCTCCCATGCTTTTAAAATTCAAAATTGCTAAACCATTTCTTGAAGCTTTGAAAGATTGCCTATAACCTTGAATTAGAGGCAAAATTTTCAAATAAACCAAGACGACCTACCTCTACCACTGTGTTTATCTTTCCACCAAGTTATGGTGTCATATGCTCGTGCTTAAGCTAGATAGAAGTTTCTACTTGTAATAATAATGGTGATAATTATTAATGTTACATTATAGTTTTCAGAGGACTTTCACATATATTTTTTGTGAAAACTAGTCTTGACTGCAGCCCCAGTGAATAAGGAGGGCTCACTAGCCCCAAATGCATGAGAAGGAATGAAAGCCTGACCAGCATAATCAGGAAGGGAAGAAACCAGAACTCTTTCCACTAAAGCACATTGGCCACTACAGTTTCAGTGTTTCAGGCATATCTATAAATGGCCCTCATTTGACTCAGATGTTGAAATTATAAATCCTATAAGGGGGAAAAAAAACTAGGAATCTCCATAAGATTAATTTCTTTGCAGAATATAAATGTAATTGCATGGGAGAAAATCTGGCCTATAGTTAGGTTTTCAGACATAATCTATGGCACTCAGGGTAGCTTGACCTCTTTTCTCGAGTTCAAAATAGTTGCTGTATAAGTTCAGCAGGGTCTCCCAGGATCTTGGATAAGGTTCATTCATTTGCTCCTTTTTCCTGTGTTATACTCAGCATCTGACTGCATTTTCAACTCACGGGAGACCAACCAAAGGCAATGAGGTTTCAGATTTGGCTATAATAGTTTGAGTGCAAGCTTGATTCCTCTGTTTGGAATGTGAATTCATGACTGGAGCACTCTAGTGGTCTCCTGGGGAACAATACAGAAAACTTTTTCCACATTTGGGGAGCCGAGTTTGGAAAACAAGAGTGTCTTATTGCCACGTTCCTGATGTTGCTCCAGGAACGCACTCACGTTATCACTCTCAGATGACACGCTCCGAGTGGGTTGTGATTATCATGGAGTGTCAAAACTTGCCCTGTGGACTTGTTTTGCAGTGCTTGGGTAGGTTTGTGTGTTCAGTTACAAGCCAAAAGAGAAATGACTAATTTGTTTTTAGATGACAAAGCCTTTCTTTTCTCACATTCCCATTAGTTTGTCAAGAGGGGGGAGAAAAAAGGAACTGGCTTTCTGTCTTGGTGCTCAGCTTTGGGCTTTTTCCCTCTCTGAGCTTTTTCCCTTTCCTGTCCCTTACCAGCAAGTCTCCATTTGCTCATGTTCTAGACTCGGATCTCCTATTCGGTCCCAGACAACTACTCCTTTGACTTAGCCTTACCTGCCCTCCCTCCACAATTCTTCTGTCTTGGGGAGGGTTCTCCTGGAGCACTGACCCTGAAGGCTGTCATCTATCTGGGCCACCAGACCAGGCAGGAAGTTCTGGGGGGTAACCCTGGGCCAAAGCATGAGACGAGACTCATTTTTACATTTTCTTCCAAACTCTACAAAGATCACATTACATACCCTTTTCAAATATAGATAATCTGCAGGGCCAGATTACTTCTTGATGTGACAGGAGGTTTAGAGGAGGTGACGTCTAGAGAGGTGGCATTGCTTCCTTTTTGGTGATTTATGAAAACGTCTGATGTATTCTCTTCTTGTGCCTCTTTCACTTGGTGCAACCTGATTCACTCCTTGACTGTCTCCTGGGACAGCAGCCTCTGGGACTCAAGGACTGGCTCCTTGTCTGCTGGTTTCTGAGCTTCCCCTAGTCCCAGCCTGCTTTTAGGCCCCAGCTGTACCTCACATTTGCAATCCCTTTGTAGCCATCCTGTGGCTGCTGCTTGTGTTTTTACCAATTCATCTGGAACACACAGGAAAAGGAGTAACCATTGAATAGAAATGAAACCATTTGAAGGCTTACCAAAAAAATAAAGGTAACAGACCTAGTCGAGACCCTTCCTCAGCCTTGCACCTCTGGAGCTGGCTGGAGACTTGGTTTTTCCTGGCCAGAGCCCTGATTCTAGGCTGTAGGGCAAAATGCAAAGCACTTTAGGGCTGAGTGGCTCCTTTAGAGCTAATCTAGTCCAGTCTCCATCTTTACTTGAAGAAACTGAGACCCATGGTCCCACAGTTAGTAAATTAAAAAGTCATGAGTAGAATCCTGGTCTGTCTATGACTGCGTTATTCCTATTACCCCATTGTGTTCCCAGCCTACTTGGTCCTTTTCTGGTGCCTGTGCCTTTTCTTGGACCTTCTTGGTTCTTTATTTCTATAAGTAATCTTCTAATGTAATACACCCTTCATCATTGGAATGCCACATGCCCTTATTTCCACAAGTTCTGGGCTTTTTTGGAAAGAGAAAAGCGGGAAGAGACATGCTTTTTCTGGAAGGTACATCTATAGTGATCATATTGGAGGGGTGAATAAGATTCCTTTTGTAATCAAAAGGGACAACTGATGGACCTGGATAAGAAACTAGAACTTTTGAAGCTTGTGACTATCGAATACAGGTTATGTAATGCTCATTGTGAACTCAGATTTTGGCTTCTTTATACCTATAGGAGGCTTTGAATTTCGAGACTACTGCAGTCATGAAATGTCTTTGGAGTGTTTCTAACAAAATTGTGTTTTATTTTACTTTTATGTAGCTTTTATTGAAGTTTAAACAAACCAAAAAAATCTTAAAATATATACCATCATTGGCCTATATTAAGCTAAATGTCAAAGTATAAATATTCTAAGACTGTTTGACCTGGGGATAGATCCACAACTTAACAGGGGCCTTTTTCCTAATTTTTTATTATTTGCTTGAAAAGGTATTTGGGAACGTTGCCAAATAGTTGTTTGTTTTTTAATAACGATTACGTTAAACCTGTCCCCACGTAGCCATCTCTTATGTAATATTTAGGTAAGGCCAGGCCCCACATTGTGTTATGATTTATGCTTTACATCCTTTCTGTTGATGTAATTGAAATTATTTCCCACTTGTTTGGGGATTGGAAGCCTGGAATCAACCTCTTGAGGGCAAAGATCTTACGAATTTATAGCCCTCCTGTCTCGTTAACAAGCTAGATTAACAATTTTAAACGAAGACTGTTTATACCAAATGAAGTATTTATACCAGCAAGTCCATTTTTTTCACACCCTTACTCTCGCTCGGTTTTTTTCCTGTTATTACAGCTTTTTTTTCTTCCTATGTTGTATAGTTTTATTTCAAATGTCTATCTTCATATACACCTTCTGATAGCACCTTTATGATCCTCCAGGTTTAGTTTGTTTGGAGTTTGTCACGTCAGGCCCCGATTTCCGGAAGTACACTCCCCTCTTTTTTGTTAAAAATTATTTCCGTGCCTGTGTAAGAGATCAGATAGTTAAAAAATGGAAGGATGCCTCTTTTCCCTTCCTAAGAGCCCTTAGTCCACTGGAATAAAAAAGCCCCAATCATGAAACTTTGACAACATGTATGTACGCCTAAATGCTTACTATACTCATATCTACATATTCTTGTCTTACTTTGAATTTAAGGGGGAAAGGGTGGGGATCAGCTCCTAGGGAAATGAGTATATAAGAAAAGACACAAGCATTCCCAACCTGTCTGAACCTGGAGCAAGCCTTTGGTGGCAAGTGTGTCTCTTATTCTTGACAGAGTGACTGTTAGGGTACAAGCATGTACTATTAAATGATTACTGATATTAGGGTTAGAATTAGGGTACCTAACCTGTCCAGGAGCCTTCTGACATGCGCTACTTCATTCAGTTATCACTAAGCACATTCACCTGGTCCTAGAATTCAGTGACTAGGAGAGAGTTTTATTGTATGCTGGCCTTGCCAGTGTTTGTCAGGTCCTTACTGAACAGTCAGGATGCATAAAAGAAGGTCAGACCTCACAGTTTTTTCCTGATCAGTCCAAGCTGGTGACTGAAAGCAAATGTCGCAGTGATAACTGAATTTACCAGAAGCACGTATTTAATCTCAGTGTGCTCAGAAGAAGAGAAACTTCTTTTATCATCCTCTCCAGACCAACTGGCCAAAAAGATCTCAGACAGGGACCCTGACCACATGTAGAAATTGTGGTCATTTGGGACATAATTTATGCAGATTTGCATACACTGACA